>NC_136614.1:10629798-10744798 GCF_933228915.1 Telmatherina bonti | reverse complement strand
CTCACATATGAAGTTTTTCTTGCTTGATTGGACTGTTTTTTTTAAATTTACATGTTGCAAAGTTTTTAAACATGTCTTAGTATTCAAACAGCTGAAAGACCTTTTTGTTAAGTGTCTCTGATGAGATCTTTGGGAGTGAAGCCTTTCACCACATTCAGCTGAGCTGAGTGGTTTTATGGTAGCATTACACTCCGCATCAGAGATTACATCTGAACTGTGTGCCCTGCTGTGATTGCAGTCTTTATCATCACCATCCATTTCCGTTTGACAAAAATTTGACAAGTGTTTAATCTGTGAAGAGCCTAAAGCCTTTTGGTTACTATTTTGTTGTAAACAAGTTTTTTGGTCTGGATTACTGGTTAGTTCTGGTCCTCCACAGTCCTCTTCTTCAAGTTCTGATTTTATTTGTTCAGCAGGGTAGTTAATCAGTGCTTTTATCTCTGTGTTGTCTTCAGTTTTAGTTTGATGAAGGTGAGCTGAATTAAACCAAGGCTTTTTCATAATCTTCACTCTTCAGTTGCCATCATCATTGGCAAACTGAAGATGCTGTTCACCAGCACATCATCAACTGCTCTCCATCCTGGTTGAGCCAGAGTTCTTCTGGTTCTTCTATTATGAGATGGGACTCAGGGTTCTGCTTGTCCAGACTCCATTTACAAGGAACTTTATGATCACAAACAGCTGCTCTGGCTGTACATATGCAGGGAACCCTTCAAAGAAAGAAAGATAAAGTTAGATTTCAAGACCACACATCAGATTCCCTCCCTTGCACAAAATTTCAGTCAATGAGAAGAGCAGTTTTGTATAAAATATTAAGTAGTATTGCAGATAAGACTTTGTACAGAAGAAAAGCTTATTACGACCCCAATCTTATCTACACATCAGCAAACACAACACTGCAGCAAACAAATGGTCAGGCCTAAGCCTGATAAGAGTCTTATCAGGCTTAGGTACCATTACTTTAAATACTGACAAATAGGGCTGCACAATTCTGAATAAAATGAGCATCACAATTTTTTTTGCTTAAAATTGAGATCACGATGCTCTCATGATTTTTTTTTCCAATAGAAATATTTGTTGCACGTATTACTGGCACATCAACTTTTCAACAGCTGACACTGAACATAAAAACAATACATTTCTCTCTTCTCTTCTCTTACACACACAACCTATGAATAATTTTAATAGTAACATTTTTTTTAACATTTTTTCTGTGCATACTGTGATGAGAGGTAGGTATGTTTCTTAAAATATAAACAACAGGAACGTTGGACATAAAGCTAGAAATTTCACATAGCAGTCTTTAAGTTAAATTTGATATTCTGACATTTAACAATGGAGGACAAAATTAATTTATGCAATGTGGGTCTAAAGGGATTCAAAATTTACTTTTTTTTAAAGCGATAGCCTATTTCAGTGGCAAAATAAAAAAAAAAACTTTTTAAAAACCTAAATAGAAAAGAGTTTATTCATAATACTAAACAAATTAAGGGTGGTTTTGACTCATCTTTTGTTTCTCCCACATTATCCCTCTCACCTATAACGTCCATTACATTACACGGATATGGTCAATTTAAACTGGACATTAACAATCTAAATGGACCGAACAGAGACAACAGAAATTATCTTAGTTTACATCCTAATCTGTAAGCCAGGGTGGGATCAGTGGTGGATTTACACAAGCTCTATTCATTTTGACTGTGCACGCGGACTTGTGCTGGTGTCCTCCCTGCTCCTCTGAGGTGCAGCCGGAGTCGACTGTGAGACTGGCCGGCTCGGAGTGCTTTAGGACAGGGACGGGGTTCCGCTGCAGTCAATACTAAAATCGATTACAACATGGAGAAAATGTCCGCTAGAATCGGTGGAAATTGCCCTCCTCCCCCATTTGGCTGTCTGGAGCTGCCTCCCTGAGATCAACTATGGACTCAAGGCCGAGGGCAAACTGTTTTCCTCACCTGGAACCCAAACAACAATCATATCTGGATTTGGCTTCCCAGAGGCCTTGGGCCGGCTCAAACCCCTCTGAGAACGGAAGGAGACATGTTCATAGATGCTCTGTCCCCCTCCTCATCCACCCCCAGCCCCCTCCCACATGACTCACCCCCTTCCTTGACTTTGTGTGTCTTGTTTAGTTTGTGCTTCAGTGTATGAGGTTTTTTTTTCCTCTGTATATTCGGACCGTGTCTTCCTGGCGCGGCCCGGAGTCACATGACCTTTTTTGCCCTAGACCCCCTATGAGCCTTTTGTATCTCTGTTATCTATTGTAAACAGCGCTGGTATAATAGCTGCATGGCCTAAGCTTAAGCTCCGTTCTGTATTGCTCTTTTGTCATGAATGTTACATGTCTGTATGTCTGACCTTGGACGAGCTGGCTTGAACTCTGAATTTCCCCTCGGGGATGAATAAAGTATCTTTGATTTGATTTGATAAGGATCCGCCGTTGTCATTTGTTGAGGGAGAAAGAGGGAGGGCTTGTTTTGATGCAGGTCGAGATTGTGATTCTTTAATAATTAATTGTACAGCCCCACTGACAAAGTTTTCGTACTGTGAAACTTTAACATTCATGTTGATGATAAACATGACAGTTTAAATGTTGCTTTTAATTTTATATTAAATTCAATAGGCTTTTCACAAAATGTCCAGACCTACTCATTCTCATCATCATACTATACATCTTATTCTGACAAGTTGCATCGATAGTGAAGAACTAAATTTTTCCTCATAACCCTGCCTTGTCTGATCATTTCTAAATAACGTTTGAATTGACTTTACTTGACTACACAATGGCTTCGAAAAAAAAAATTATAGTTGACGTTTGTTAGTGTTGTTGCCAAATTTAAGAACTCAATTTCATCAGTATTTCCTACAATAGCGTGTTAATATGACAGAGAACATCAATCTGAGCTTGTCTCTGACAGGTTGATGAATTTGTTGACAGTGACAGCTTTAATCCATACAACACTGGACAATGTTGCTCCTCGAAAAATTGGATAACCAGTCAGAAGAAGCAGGCTCCTTGGTTTAATTCACAGCTTTGAGCTTTAAAGCAGACATCAAGGTGTTTTGAAAGAAAATGCAGTTTACCTGGTCTAGAAGAGTGTCACATCGTCTTAAAAGAAGGTTTAATGGCATTCAAGAAAGCCCTGTGTAAGGCTCGAACACCTTACTATTCATCTTTGATAGAGGTGAACAAGAACAATCCCAGGTTTCTCTTCAGCAATGTCGCCAGGCTAACTGCAAGCCATAGGGCTGTTGAGCCAGGTATTCCTCTAAACTTCAAATGTGACAGCCTTATGACTTTTTGAAAACAAAATAGTTTCTATTATAGAGAAAATCCATGATATCCTTCTTGCTTTTGATGATGTTTCATCTGCAGCAGCTTTCCAAACTTATAGAAGCTGATTTTCTTTCAGCCAGGGCATCGTAGGCGGTGCAAAGGCCTATTGGAATCGCTGGAAGTATTCTTCTCATAAATGAATTGCCTTTTTGAGGGGTTTAACATGCTCAAAATCCTAACAAATTTTGCGTACCCAACCCATTGGAATGTTGGGGTGGTAAGAGCTGTTTGACGGAAACTGAATGAGAGCACCACCTATTTTAGGTGCCATCCATCCATCCATCTTCTGCCGCTTATCCGGAGTCGGGTCACGGGGGCAGCAGCCTAAGCAGGGAAGCCCAGACTTCCCTCTCCCCAGCCACATTTGCCAACTCTGCGGGGGGGATCCCGAGGCGTTCCCAGGCCAGCCGAGAGATATAATCCCTCCAGCGTGTCCTGGGTCATCCCCGGGGTCTCCTCCCAGAGGGACGTGCCTGGAACACCTCACCAGGGAGGCGTCCAGGAGGCATCCTGACCAGATGCCCGAGCCACCTCAACTGGTTCCTCTCGATGCGGAGGAGCAGCGGCTCTACTCTGAGCCCCTCCCGGATCACCGAGCTCCTCGCCCTATCTCTAAGGGTGAGCCCGGCCACCCTGCGGAGGAAACCCATTTCAGCCGCCTGTATACGAGATCTCGTTCTTTCGGTCACGACCCACAGCTCATGACCATAGGTGAGGGTAGGAACGTAGATCGACTGGTAAATCGAGAGCTTCGCCTTCTGGCTCAGCTCCTTCTTCACCACGACAGACCGGCGCAGAGCCCGCATTACTGCAGACGCCGCACCGATCCGTCTGTCGATCTCGCGCTCCATCCTTCCCTCACTCGTGAACAAGACCCCGAGATATTTAAACTCCTCCACTTGAGGCAGGACCTCACTCCCGACCCAGAGAGGGCAATCCACCCTATTCCGGCTTAGGACCATGGTCTCAGATTTGGAGGTGCTGATTCCCATCCCAGCCGCTTCACACTCGGCCGCGAATCGCTCAAGTGAGAGCTGGAGATCACGACCAGATGAAGCCAACAGGACCACGTCATCCGCAAAAAGCAGGGACCCAATCCTGAGGCCACCAAGTCGGATCCCCTCAACACCTCGGCTGCGCCTAGAAATTCTGTCCATATAAGTTATGAACAGAATCGGTGATAAAGGGCAGCCTTGGCGGAGTCCAGCCCTCACCGGAAACGAATCCGACTTACTACCGGCAATGCGGACCAAGCTCTGACACCTGTCGTACAGGGACCGGACAGCCCTTACAAGGGGGTCCGGTACCCCATACTCCCGGAGTACCCCCCACAGGAGCCCCCGGGGGACACGGTCGAATGCCTTCTCCAGGTCCACAAAGCACATGTAGACTGGTTGGGCAAACTCCCATGCCCCCTCCAGGACCCCAAAGAGGGTATAGAGCTGGTCCACTGTTCCGCGACCAGGACGAAAACCACACTGCTCCTCCTCAATCCGGGATTCGACTATCCGGCGGACCCTCCTCTCCAGGACCCCTGAATAGACCTTACCAGGGAGGCTGAGGAGTGTGATTCCCCTGTAATTGGAACACACCCTCCGGTCCCCCTTCTTAAAAAGGGGGACCACCACCCCAGTCTGCCAATCCAGCGGTACTGCCCCCGATGTCCACGCGATGCTGCAGAGGCGTGTCAGCCAGGACAGCCCCACAGCATCCAGAGCCTTAAGGAACTCCGGGCGGATCTCATCCACCCCCGGGGCCTTGCCGCCAAGGAGCTTTTTGACCACCTCAGCGACTTCAGCCCCAGAGATAGGAGAGTCCACCCCTGAGTCCGCCAGCTCTGCTTCCTCATCGGAAAACATGTTGGTAGGATTGAGGAGGTCTTCGAAGTATTCCTTCCACCGACCCACTACGTCCCGAGTTGAGGTCAGCAGCTCCCCATCTCCACTGTACACAGTATTGATGGAGCACTGCTTCCCCCTCCTGAGCCGCCGGATGGTGGACCAGAATCTCCTCGAAGCCGTCCGGAAGTCTTTCTCCATGGCCTCGCCGAACTCCTCCCATGCCCGAGTTTTTGCCTCGGCAACAGCCGAAGCCACATGCCGCTTAGCCCGCCAGTACCCATCAGCTGCCTCCAAATTCCCACAGGCCAAGAAGGCCCAATAGGACTCCTTCAGCTTGACGGCATCCCTCACTGTTGGTGTCCACCAATGAGTCCTGGGATTACCGCCACGACAGGCACCAACGACCTTACAGCCACAGCTCCGGCCGGCCGCCTCAGCAATAGAGGCACGGAACACAGCCCATTCGGACTCAATGTCCCCCGCCTCATTCGGGACATGGTTGAAGCCCTGCTGAAGGTGGGAGTTGAAGCTCGCTCTGACGGGGGACTCAGCCAGGCGTTCCCAGCAGACCCTCACAACACGTTTGGGTCTGCCAGATCTGACCGGCCTCCTCCCCCACCACCTGAGCCAACTCACCACCAGGTGGTGATCAGTTGACAGCTCCGCCCCCCTCTTCACCCGAGTGTCCAAGGCATGTGGCCGCAGGTCCGACGATACGACTACAAAATCGATCATCGAACTGCGGCCCAGGGAATCCTGATGCCAGGTGTACATACGGACACTCTTATGTTGGAACATGGTGTTCGTTATGGACAATCCATGACGAGCACAGAAGTCCAATAACAAAACACCATTTGGGTTCAGAGGAGGGGGACCATGCGTCCCAATCACTCCCCTCCAGGTCTCACTGTCATTGCCCATGTGAGCATTGAAGTCCCCCAGCAGAACAATGGAGTCCCCAGAAGGAGCACCCTCCAGCACTCCCTCCAAGGACCCCAGAAAGGGTGGGTACTCTGAACTGCTGTTCGGTGCATAAGCACAGACAACAGTCAGGACCCGTCCCCCCACCCGGAGGCGGAGGGAAACTACCCTTTCCTCCACCGGGGTAAACCCCAACGTGCAGGCACCAAGCTGGGGGCTGATGAGAATGCCCACACCTGCTCAGCGCCTCCCACCATGAGCAACTCCAGAGTGGAAGAAAGTCCAGCCCCTTTCGAGGGTATTGATTCCAGAGCCCAAGCCATGCGTCGAGGTGAGTCCAACTATATCTAGCCGGAACCGCTCAACCTCGCGCACAAGCTCAGGCCCCTTCCCCACCAGAGAGGTGACGTTCCACGTCCCTAGAGCCAGCTTCTGCAGCCGGGGATCGGACCGCCAGGGTCCCCGCCCCTTGCTGCCGCCCAGCTCACATTGCACCCGACCCCTACGGCTCCTCCCGCAGATGGTGAGCCCACGGGAGGTGGGGCCCATGTAACCCTTTCGGGCTGAGCCCGACCGGGCCCCATGGGCGAAGGCCCGGCCACCAGACGCTCGCTCTCGTACCCCACCTCCAGGCCTGGCTCCAGAGGGGGGTCCCGGTAACCCGCGTCCGGGCAAAGGAACATTCATGCCCAGGTTGGTCGTCATCGTAGAGGTCGATGAGCCGTGCTTGGTCTGGTCCCTCCCCTAGACACCTGTTTGCCATGGGTGACCCTACCAGGGGCATAAAGCCCCCGACAACATAGCTGCCAGGATCTTCGGGACGCACAAACCCCTCCACCACGATAAGGTGACGGCTCAGGGAGGGGCTATTTTAGGTACCCCGCCACTAAATGTCATCAAACTTTATGAAAATTGACAACACATTCTACAGCCCAAAGCAAACAAAAACATTAACATTTGATGCCAGTCCAATCCTGAAGAAATGTACCTGTCAACAATCAACAATCAATTTTTTTAAAGTACATAGTCTTCTCACATAGATATTACATCAAGTCAGGTTATTTTTTTTTTTTTGAGGATTTCATGCCGGTTTGGAGGGTATGTTGCAGGGAAGATTTTTCAGCATATTTTTTGCTCTTCCAAGGCTTGTTATGATGAGTCTCCATCGCAACGAAAGACTTGTTGAAAATCGGGATCAACTGATTAACCTCTCCCAAATCAGGGTTATCAGTGAAACAACATATCAAATCCTGATGGAGTTGAAAAGAAAGAGAAGAGGATGCAGAGCAGGAGTCAGAGAGTGAAGAAAGCGATGGAGATTTAAACCATTTCTCCCGCCGTCGTCATGGGTAATGTGAGATCGTTTGGTAACAAAACGGACGAGCTCAAGATGCTAACAAGGTCTCAGAAAGAATACAGAGAGTGCAGTATTATGTGCTTCACTGAGACATGGCTGCATGAACACATCCCTGACTGTCATATTTCTGTACCGGGCTTTAAAACGGTCCGTGCAGACCGAGTAGACAACACAGCCAAAAGCTAAAGTGTGGTGGAATTGCAGTGCTGGTTAACCAGTGTTGGTGTCATCCTGGACATGTTACCGTCAAGGTGAAGATATGCACAAGGGACATCGAACTGTTAGCTGTGAGCTTCCGTCCATATTATTTACCCAGAGAGTTTACCTGTGTTATTCTGGTAGCGGTTTATATAATACCTGGTACCGCACCAGACACAGCCTGTGACGTCATCAGCTCCGTCATTGCTCGGCTACAAATACAGCATCCAAATTCATTCATGGTGATCTCCGGAGACTTAAACGTCTCCCTCTCTGCAACTCTACCAACATTCCAGCAGTTTGTCAGCTACTCCACCAGAGAAGATAAGATCTTGGACTTATTTTATGCAAATATGAATAATGGATACAGTTGTTCTGCCCTGCCTCCTTTAGGAAGATGTGACCATAATCTGGTTCTGCTCATCTCCACCTACAAACTCATCGTTCAGCAGCAACCAGTCATCACAAAGACTATCAAAATCTGGTCTGCTGAAGCTGAAGAGCTAGATGCTCTTAGAGGAGGCTTCGAGGCTACAGACTGGAATGTCCTTTGTGAACCTCATGGAGACAACATCAACGCCATGACTGAGTGTGTGACAGATTACATAAACTTCTGTGTGGACAGCATCGTCCCAACAAGAACAGTGAGGTGCTTCCCCAATAACAAACTCTGGATCACCAGTGACCTGAAAAAGCTGTTGAACATCAAAAAGAAAGCCTTCAGGGATGGAGACGGAGTTATTGAGGGCAACACAAAAACAACTTAAAACACAAACTAAGAAGTGCAAGGAGGACTATAGGAAGAAGTTAGAAAGTCAGCTCCAGCAGAATAACGTGAAGGATGTGGTCTGGAATGAAGAAGATCAACGGCTTCAAGTTAAAGGGGGACCAGGCTGATGAAGGTCTGGACAGAACTAATGAGCTGAACATATTCTTCAACAGGTTTAGTTCACCCCCCACCTCCAGCCCAACAGACCACACACCCTCCATAAGCCCACTGCTTTACTGTCACGCCTCCAATCTGTCACCCTGCAGCTCAGTCATGGAGCACAACACATCTTCATCTCCCTCCACATCAGGACATCCTGAGACCTCCACCTTGTTTGTCTCTTGCAATCAGGTTAAGAAGCAACTTGAGAAACTAAACCAGAACAAGGCTGCAGGTCCAGATGGTGTCAGTCCCAGAGTTCTAAAGACCTGCTCAAAACAACTCTGTCCAATTCTCTAGCACGTTTTCAACACCAGTCTGAGACAAAATAGAGTCTCAGTGCTGTGGAAAACCTCCTGCCCTGTTCCAGTGCCTAAAAAAACACAACCAGCTGAATTAAATGACTACAGACCAGTTGCCCTGACATCACACATCACGAAAGTCCTGGAGAGACTCTTACTGGCTCACCTCAACAAGCAAGTAAACACCTTTCAGGACCCATTACAGGTTTGCATATCGTAATGGACTTGGGGTAAAAGATGCCATCATACCTGCTCCAGAGAGCACACTCTCATCTGGACCATTCAGGCAGCACTCTGAGGGTCATGTTCTTTGATTTCTCAAGTGGTTTTTAATACTATTCAGCCTGCTTTGTGATGTGAGAAGCTCCATAAATTCCAGGTGGATACCTCCACAACCACCTGGATCTATGACTACCTCACAAACAGACCACAGTGTGTGAGACTGAAAGGTGGTGTGTCTGAGATGGAGGTCAACAGCACTGGTGCACCAAAAGGAACTGTACTCTGGCCATTCCTCTTCACACTGTACACCTTAGACTTCCAGTACACCGCTGAGCCCTCTCATTTGCAGAAATACTCTGATGACTCTGCAGTTGTGGAGTGTATCAGTGATGGACAAAAAGCGTACAGAGTACAGAGAACTGATCAGTCAGTTTGTTAAATGGTGCGGTGACAATCATCTCATATTAAATATTAGCAAAACAAAAGAGATGATTGTTGACTTCAGGAGGAACAAGAATGAACAAAGCCCTGTTTCCATCCTGGGTAAGGAGGTGGAGGTGGTGGAGGAATACAAGTATCTTGGAATTCAGCTGGACAACAAACTGGACTGGAAACGCAACACTGAATACATCTACAAGAAAGGTCAGAGCAGACTGTACTTCTTAAGGAAGCTGAGATGGTTTAACATCTGCACCAAGATGTTGCATATCTTCTATAAGTCTGTTGTGGAGAGTGCAGTCAGCTTTGCAGCCATCTACTGGGGTAGTAGCATCAGAACCAGAGACTTGAAGAGAATCAACAAACTGATCAAGAAAGCTGGTTCTGTGCTTGGAGTAAGTCTGGAGCCACTGGAAGAATGCTGCACAAGCTGATGAAGATGATGGAGGATTCTTCAGACCCTCTCCACAACACAGAGATGAAACAACAAAGCGTGTTCAGTGAGAGGCTTCTTCTGGTCCGATGCAAGAATGAAAGATACAGAAGATCATTCCTGCCAGCAGCCATCAGACTCCAGAACAAGACCTCCTCAAATTAATTATTATATACTACAAAATTGAATTTCCCTTTGGGGATTAATAAAGTATTTTTCATTTCATTTTATTATGGTAGAAACTTCGAGTACCTTCAAAAAAGAAGTTGGCCATTTTGAAAAAGGGTCCATTTTGGGGGTTCAAAAATGGCACCTGACCTGTCCAGAACAGCAACCTGTGTGCCATATTTTTTTTCCAGACAGATTTGCCATGTCAAGGGAGACATGTCATGTATATGGCTGCCCTTGATATTCCGAATATCAGAACCCAGAGCAAAGGAAGCACCCAGGCAGGAGCACCTCGGCGCGATGGGGCAGGGGCACTGAGTAGCAATGGCTCGATGGCCCAATGGGCAACCGGGTGCCGAAGCGCGGGCTAGATGGAGAGCCAGCACCTGAACTACCCACAACCCCCCAACCAAGACCCAGTGGGACCTGCCTGCCCGGAGCAAAACAACCGCAGGCCAGTGCGACAATGACACCAGGGGCAGGAACCCCAAGGACAAGGACACGCTTGTAACACATACCCCATCCCCTCCCTCTCCCTCCCAAACTCCCTCCCACCAGCCCACCTCTACGGACATATTGTAGTCCCCAGGGAAACCCACCGGTAGGTTTGGGCATTGAACATTAGGTATGGATTGGAACCAGGACTAACTTTCCAATTCGCCAGGAATTGTTCAAATGTTTACATTTCAAATCCTACTTTCGATGCCCAGGACGTTTCTCAGTTGGCTGACTGGAAGTAGCCACCGAACACCAACGAAGAAAAATCTACCAGAAGTGTTTGCGTTACTGCGCAACCATGGAAAGTGTGCGTCAACAGTTTAAAGTGTGGCTTTACTTTAATAAATATAGTTTTAAGTAGGCTCAGTGCAACACTTGTAAAATTAGTATATTGTGCACAGGAGGGTGCACTACAAACATGATCAAACACCTCTGGGTTCATGGTGTACACATAACAGAGTGCCCCATCTTTGACACACTGTACCAGCCTTCCTCTGTCTTCAAATCTCAGTCTAACACTACTCACCAGTCCAAATCCGGTAAGCAAAACAATAAAATACATTATACGTCATCATCTTGGCAGCTAGCATGTTCTACTCAAATGAAAACAGTGGACCCACTCAACAATATCCAGCTAACATTAGCACATGTATTTTTTTTTTTTAAATAGATGGACGACCTGAGATTGCAAATGTTCGCCAGGCAGTTAACAATACTCCGCCCCTACCCCGTTCACCATAGCAACCAAGGGAAAGATGTCAGTGCAACAAGTAGAAGAGTGCCACAGAAAGGTAACCAAACATTATTTTAAAAAATTGCATCCCTTTTCCAATGTGGAATCACCCAAGTTTAGGTATTTAATATATCACAATGCTAGATTAAAAACTCCGAACAACTATTATTGAAATAATAGCAACTGTGAATGCCCATTTACTGAACTAAGTTAAATGATTGAAATGAAATTGCATAAGAAAAAAAAAAAAAAAGACAACTGACATTTTTTCTAATTGCCCCACATCGGGATTGAACCTTTGAACTTCTGTATTGAAGCACACCAACTTACTACGCCACTAGTGCTCTTAAAGTTTTGAAAGTTTTTCCAATTGGGATGGCAATGCCTTTTTTTCCCCCCACTGAAGCTCATTAGCACATTAATATGAATGCCCATGAGGCATTCACATTAAAACAGTTCCTAAATAAGCGGTAAAAGCAGATTAAACAACTCAAAACCATGCATTAGATGGTGATAATGGGTGACACAGAGTTGAGAACACCACACTGTGCAGCGTTGTTTGAAAATACTAGATAATTGTGTTCAATAATCGAGATCTCAATTTCAGCCAAAATAATCGTGATTATAATTTTTGTCATAATCGAGTAGCCCTTCCTTCTAGGGACTACTTATCAAACACAATAATCCAATCTTGGTACAAGGTCAAAAAGTCCAATATAATTACAGAGCTCAGTGACGTCTGCTCTGTAGCACTCACATGTGATGGCTTGTGTAGCATCTCACAGGACCATTACCTCACCATCACAGCACACTATATAGTGGAGGGCAAAATGCAGCAAAAAGTGCTAAAAAAAACAAAAAAAACAAGAGCAGTGTAAAAAGCCCAGACTGGTAGTGTTGTGGCAGAAGAAATCAGTGACATTCTGAGTTAGGCATGTCTGATAAAAACTGAGCTGTCATTGTAGATAATGCTGCCAATATGGATGTGGTTATTAAGCATCTGCAGTTTGTGACACTCTGCTGCTTTGCCCACACACTTAAGCTTGTTACATGCTCCACGAGAAGCAAGAACTGAGTTCTGCTGCAAGAACAAGAAAAAATTTTTTTTTCGTCAGGTCCATACATCCTCCACGAGAAGCACGTCTGCAGCGGGGAGGGATCACTGCAGGGAGCTGTGTCTACTTTTATGTGTAATGAACTAGGTTGTTTTTCCTGGCGTCTTTGTGCTCATGGTAACTCAAAAGGTTACAGATTAATTTTTCTAAAAATCTCAAGAGTTGTTGGAAATGTGAAAATGAAGAACTGCTTAAATTTTGTTGGTGATCCGATGACCGTTCGGATCCAGGAAATTTTTTAAAGGATTCTTCAACATTGTGCTTGGCGGAGATTTCCGCTCTCCAAGTGCTTTTTATAGTTTATATTTAACGAGCAACTTCGTCCGCAGCAGCGCAGATTAGGGCTGGGCGATATATCGAATATACTCGAGTTATACTGGAGTTATTAGAGAGTTTCCTGGTGTTTTGGCGACTGACTTTAAAGCGCATATTGTAAAGTTATTGTCAGAACGAGAGTCTCTCCCCGTCCTAAAGCACTCAGTCGCTCCGGCTGCAGCTGCAGCCAGTCAGAGGAGCAAAGAGGACACCTGCACGACTCCACCTACAGTCACAATGAACAGCCAAATCCGCCACTGATCCCGCTCTGGATTACAGAGTGGGACGTAAATTACAAAGTTTTTCACGTCACGCAAAAATAATTAATTCTATTTGATTACATTCACAGCCTCTGTCACTTACTCACCTCATCCACTGTGTGTGACACAAGCATATTTATCTAGCTCGTCATGTCTCTAGAAAGTACAGAAAGGAGTGGGAATCAAATCCTGAATTAAAAGATGGCTGAAGCCGTTTATTGGAGATGATACGAGGACATTCTGCCTGTATTATAAGACTGATTTCTATGCTAAAGTCTGCGATTAAGAAAAATACACGACAATTCAAAAACGTATCCATAAAGCAAAGCCTTATAATAGTTCATCATTTGAAAAGTCCTGTCCCAGAGCACCTATTTTCATACGTTGCATTTATTCCATCATGCAAAGTCACTTTATTTTGTTTTAAAATGACATGTTTCTGCCACTGCTTTAACTGTTCAATAAATACGGTTTTGATCAGTTTGCTTCGTTACAATTTCATCCTTTTGGCATGAATGTTTAAAATCAGCATATCTTAATGCAGTATGAGCAATTATGTTTTAATGTAGACACAAAATCATCTTACTGATGTGATTGTATGAGATATATATTATATTGAGATATATATCGTATATCGTGACATGCCATAAAAATATCGGGATATTACTAAAAGGTCATATCGCCCAGCCCGAGCGCAGATTGACGTCCTTTTCTTCTTGGGGCCTTGAGAACAAAGAAAAAAGTTCTCGCTTCTCGTGGAATGTGTAACAAGCTTTAATCTGGCAACACACAGTCTGTACTCCCTTAGTTCAGTGAGGGAAGGTCCGAACCATTGTCGTGTGGATGAAGAGATGCTTGATGGCAAAAGTGGTTCTTAAAGAAAAGCAAGAATTTTTACACACAAAGCTCACTGTATTTCACCGTTGGGCATTGACATTAACTTAATGATTATATTTCTGTCCTTATTTTTACATATGAGCTCTGCTGAGTAGAGAGTGAAGACATTGCATAAGTGAATTGGTTGTCTTGACTACAAAATGCTTTCACTAGGGAGTGAATATGTTCGGTGTTTTGAAAAGGAAAAAAAAAAAAGAATATTTGAAACACAAATCTATGCGTTCTTAATTCTTTTTCATGCAGTCTTGCTCGGCTGACTGAGGAGGATCTTCGGAGAGCTGAAGACTTCATCAGTCTTGTGAAGGTTCTGTACACATTGTGCTGGAAAAATCTTTGTGGATGAGAAACAACGATGCTGAGTCAAACTGCCTTTGTTAGTTTATTCACACAAATGATACATGTAAGTCATACATGGAGAGATCTCTGAGAAGTAAAGAAAGTCGGCAGCTTATATAGTTCCGAAACTCCTCCTCTGTGGCTAGGCAGACCATATGAAACAATCATTATCTCTTATTTAAGACTAAACTGAACTCACTAAGCATCAATCACTTACTATATTACTTTATTACCTTTAACCTCTAACCTTTAGGCAACTGGTCAACCAAGCAGTTGACAAAAACAGATGCGCTGCAGGAAACTCTTCCTGCCTCTAACATTACCAGCGCATTCCATTGAGAGGTCATACATGAGTTAAAGAAAGCAGTTCACAATGAGTACAATGTCTGAACTTTATCTACATGGACTACAAAATACAACAAATCAATGTATATATGTCTAATATCTAATACAAATCAAACTCATAACAATTTTCCAACACAACATCAACACTCTGCTTTTCTCCAGAAAAGAGCCCCACATACAGCCAGATACTACCCATTCTCCAAAAGTTTCAGGCACATCAGACTGTGAAAGAGGAGTATAACTCCCACATAAAGCAAAATATCTGCAACAAATTTCATCCATATGATACTAGTCCCATCCTGAACACATGCGCTTCTCAATCATTCAAGTACAAAAACGCTCGGCCCACTGGTGAAAGGAAGTGACTCGTTTGGCTGCAGGTGAGATCGAGAAAAGCATGGGGCAGGTTAGGCGCAGTAGGTGTGAGGGCCTTCGCTGCTGCTTACGGCTTTCATTTGGAATGATTCTGTCCTTCACAGCTCTCTGAGTTAACCAAAGTATTGTATTTTAGATCCCATCCAGACTTTTGAGGACATATTTTCCTTATTTAATTCAGCTTTTCTGGATATGATTATTTTATCTCAATTGACAGATTATGTACCTTAATCTTTTAAGACTGCTGTAAAGACTACTGTAATCAAACCATCACTGGTTATTAATCGGCCATCACTGTCATGAACAAAATGCACACGGATGCACCTTTTTACATATCCATGTGACCTGTAATTGCTGTCAAATGCTGTGTAGATACTATGTAAATAGTTAGAAAATAACCTATAACCAATGTTCATTGCTGCTTGCACCCATGTTCCTGTTTTCCTTTTTCTACTGTTTATTTATGTTTATTTATTAAACTCTCTTTTTTTGGCTAATTCTTTGCTTATTTTGAAGTAAGTGCAATTGAGAGCAACTTGCCACCATGTGCAACTCCAGAGTGGAAGAAGGTCCAGCCCCTCTCAAGGGTACTGGTTCCAGAGCCCAAGCCATGCATCAAGGTGAGTCCACTTATATCGAGCTGGAACCACTCAACCTCGTGCACAAGCTCAGGCTCCTTCCCTGCCAGAGAGGTCACATTCCATGTCCCAAGAGCCAATTTCTGCAGCCGAGGATCGGACCACCAGGGTCCCCGCCTCTTGCTGCCGCCCATCTCACACTGCACCCGTTTAGTTTAGTCCAGTCTATTTTACAGTCATTTAGCAGATGCTTTTATCCAAAGCAACTTACATATGAGAGAGAACAACACAAGCATGAAATCAAACAGTAGAGGACATCATAGGAAGGTGCTGGTCCAGTTGGGACGCAGGGTCCTGACATGAAGGGCTACAGGCTTTTTTTCTTAAAAAACCCCTACATACAAAGAATAAATACCATAATACTTGTTGCAAAGAACTGAGCTAAGTTCACCTACTATTCTGACAAATAGAGTTGAAACTAAGTGTGGAAGAAAATTTAATTAAAATCCATCCATAACTTTTTGAGTTATCTTGAACACAAGCAGATAAAAGCCGGTAAAAACATAACCTCCTTGGCAGAGATAAGAAAAACGCCTTGGATCACGCAAGGAGCAAAACCAGAGGGGGAGAAGCCAAGACATGGCGCTACTTTCAAATGTTGCTCGCGCCCCATCATGACCTACCCCAGCTTTAACTTTAGTGAAAAATAATCCTTGCTAGACGCATATACAGCTGTCCTCATATGTATTCTCCCATGAAAGAAGGAGAAAAACAGCTGTCTGGGAAATAAGCTGAAATTGATAAAAAGTAATAATAAACTAAGTCTATGGCTGGTCAGTATTTTGAGTTTTTGAAGATTATTTCTTGATTAAAGATAAAATCATGTTCCTCAGCAGCATGGACCAGGCCTGATGCTGTGAAAAACTTATTTTACAGAGGAAAAGTGTGATAGTTACACGCTGTTAAATTAGTCTGGGAATAAGCTAAATAAGTCTAAATGTATAACTTTGTTTGTTTTTAACCCTTTCAGGCATGGTGGCCCTGTAGTGGGCACCTATTTACAAGCTTTTTTCTTGCATATCTTATTCATGAATGAGGGTGGTATTTTTCGAAATAAACCACTTCAGTGGATGTTGGCGAGTCCTCCAATATGTTTCCACTCACTGGAGATAAAATAAATATGATACAATTGAACATAATGTAATTAAGCAACTTTGCATTTGCAATAAAAAGGGAAAAGAAAAATGATACAGCAATATTTACAGAAGATTTACATAATATTTGTTATTCTATCACTATTTTGTAGAGTACATTAAAATAAATCATACAAAATTCTAAATATCACTAATTAACAAAAAGTATCATTGTATTCTTGTAGAGGTAAAATACTATGTTTAGGAAAATGTTGCATTGTTTTTTTTTTATTAATTCATGCATGAAAGGGTTAATTAAGTTGAAGTTCATGTATTTAATTTTCAGTGTTATTTTTCATGTTCATGCAATAATGCTTGAAGTTTATAAAAGTGTCTCCATTGCACTTTGAATTTGGCAAATGTGGATTTGATTCAGAACTTGCTGTGTTTGTTTTTTTTGTCATTTGTGTTACAAAACTATTAATCTACAGATCAATTGATAGATCTACATGGAAGTACAACCCGTGTTTTTGTCTCATATTTGCGTGACAGCAACTCCTTAAGGGAGTACCACCACCTATTTTGTTCCACTTAAAGCACTGACCACAACCACGCAATTCCCTTATTAAAATCAAACAAATCACACCAAGGGATGTATTGTCTCACCTGTTCTGACGAGGATTCCCTCAATTAAACAAGAAAAAACTCTATTTCTGATCCTTCTTCTGTGGCGTAGTTTCTCCGCAGCGAGCTGGTCTCTGTGGAGAACAGTCATGAACAACAGTCAGTATAAAAGGTACATCGGATAACTGTAGCAAACACACGGAAGCAGCAATTCTGCTTCATGCTTTCTCTGTGTTAACGACGCCCACCTCCAATGTCCGACCAATCACACGATACTTCTCGCAGCCCCGCAAGAAAAAAGTTCTGCCGGCCCGGTGTGTCAAGAACTGTCCTCAAACACGTCCGCGAGAACAAAATGACGTCCTTTTCTTCTCGGCGCCTCGAGAACAAGAAAAAAAAGTTCTCGCTTCTCGTGGAGTATGTTCCACGAGAAGTAGAGTTTGTGTGTTTGCTGTTGCCGGCAAAACGGATTGTTTTGATAAAACAGCTTATCGAGGTGGTGAGAAAGTACGAACATTTTTACATGTGGCAACAAAACACTCGGACCCAGCCGCGTGCACGACCCGCCCTGCTCGTGAAATATGAAACTAGCAACTCGGAGAGCGGAAACCTCCGCCAAGCACAATGTTTAAGAATCCTTTTAAAACATTCCTGGATCCAAACGGGGATCCTGATCACCACCAGAATTTAATCAGTTCTTCATTTTTACATTTGCAGACACTCTTGAATATTTATAAAATCCCTCCGTAACCTTTTAAGTTATCTTAAGCAAAAAGACGCCGGGGAAAACAACGGGGTTCATTGCACATGAAGCAGACATCTGCCCCCAGCAGTGATCCCTCCCCGCTGCAGACGTGCTTCTCGTGTAGTATGTATGGACCTGCCGAACAAGACGTTTTTTCTTGTTCTTGCAGCCTCGAGAACAAGAACTCAGTTCTTGCTTCTCGTGGAGTATGGAACAGGCTTTAGACTTCTACCTACTGGCCGAAGCATTGAGGCGTCTGATATAGAAAACTCATCACCTGGCTCGTTGGCTGGTAAATAGCTTTGTCCGGCGTTGTTAGCATCCAGTGTTAAGAAGGGAAGGAGGAACCACAACGTCGGCAAACTCGTAACTCTTTCATTGGGGTTCCGAACCAATGACAGTACATAGATACTCAGCAATGACCGGGATCTTTACAGTTACACTTCCTCGCGCATCCGTAGGGGGGAAAACTATAAAAACAGAACAAAGCTTTATACCGTACAGCTACTACTTCCTCCCTCTTCTTCCTCTGCTCTCCTTTCTTTGAGCTGCCAGTCTGGACTCTTTTTCCTCCCTCTAGGTCCCCCTGCTGTTACGGAAGGGGTTAACTTAAAACGGCAACAAGAGTGAACCAGCGTCGCCGCCGCCATATTGGAAGGGGCTTCGCTTTCGGGTTTTGCTGCAGTCAACGGAGTTTCCTTTTATTTTTAATAAAGTAAATACTTCTACTGTCACTAAGTGTACGTTATTTGTCATTTCCAGGCAGTGTACAGACTGTGACTGTTGTAGTTTTAGTACATACACACACACACACATATATATATATATATATATAAAGTACAAAATTAACCTCAGTTGCACTCTGTGAAAGCTTTAATAAGTTTCATTTTTTTGTTGCAGAATCAGACATTTCAGCGCTTTTAGTTCTACATCAGACAGGACCTTTGTGAGTTTTAAGTGATCTATACAAGTGGTTTTACACCATTATAGACTCTCTTCAACATGCACACATCTTACTTTCATCTGGTCTTACAACTCTTGGACACATGTTTACAAGTATACAACTAACATTAATAATCTTATCAAGAAGAGTAAATTCTTCCTCCTCACAGGGAAGCAACAAACTTATTGGTAGTGTTTTGTTTAACAGTCTGTACTTGTTGCGCAAGCTGCCTATCACTCTTCCTGCATGTATCCTCAGGTGGGCTAAAACACAAGTATCTTGAACATCTTTAGCATCAGTTTGATTTTGAAGTAGCTCCTTTCCTACAGCTCCTGCATCAGCTTGGATTCCACCTCTCTCATTTCCATTCATGCACATTTGTTTATTATTTCCTCTTCCTATGGATTCTCCACATCTGCGCTGTCTGCGGGTCTGGCGGACGAGCCTTGTTCTGTAAAGATCAACAATCTTTGCAGCCTGGGGCTGTTTGGCAGGTGTCTCTGTCGAACAGCTTTAACGTTGCAAATTTCAGGAGATTTTAAGAAATTTTTGTCAGGCTTAACTTGCTGACAAATTGAGCAAAGTAGCTGGAAAAGTCCTTGGCTGGGTTGCTAATCAGTGTATCTGATGGGCTTGGCCGGGTGTTATGTGGGTTTTATTTATCGGTGAGAGTCCGCTGGCGTATCTTGGCTGTTTTGTTTCCATCAGTGTGCTGCAGGACAGCTGTGGCTACACATGTTGCTTACTACCACCAAGTATGAATGAGGGATGTATTCAAAGTAAAGCGCTCTAATGCCTTGTAAGGCGCCATATAAATCTAATAATGTATCACAATTATTATGCGATCTTTGCGTTAACATTCACTTAGCATGCTAGCCTGCTAGCCACTATGTCAACAGATGCTCTTCCAGCCAAAGTAGCTTTGGGTTATTTGATTGAAATCGGAACAAAATAAGAACATAATAATCAAATTACACAAAACAGTCACACTTATCGTAATGAAAATGTCGGGAGCAGACTTTCAAAGATGTTGGGATGTTTGTAAAACTTAAATCGATGCGTCTTCCGGCAGATATCCATCCGTCTCCTCTGTGTTACATCAGAGACAAGACTCCCTTGGTTTTTCTTCCCTGTAGGAAACAAGTGAAAAGACAAGCCGTTGTCTATTTTTTTCCCGATCGATAGTGTGCTCGGACAATGCAGCCGACTACACAGGAAGTTCTTCCCATATTTACTGCAATCCTTCTCTATGGGCTCAAACAATGGCAACTTTTCCCATCAGCCACTGCGGGGCCAGCATCGTGACAACACGTTGCCAAGCCCAATATAAAAATTAGCCCTTTAAAAGGCATCTCAATCGCAGACCATGAAATTATCAGCCAGTTAGCCAATGATACCACATTATTCTTAAAAGATCTTTCTCAGATACCCCCAGAGATTAAGTTGATAGCTAATTTCTCTGTTGCATCGGGACTGTGTCTGAACATAAAGAAATGTGAATTGTTTGCTTGAAAATATTGACATTCCTGTGATTGCGTACATACCAGTAAAAGACACTATTACTTACTTAGGAATTGTCATCTCTAAAAACTCAGAAATCAGATGCAACTTAAATTTTGTTCCAATTATTGATAAAACCCAGAAAAAATTAAATCAATGGCTACAAAGAGATTTATCATTGAGAGGCACAATCCTGTTATCCAAAGCTGAGGGTTTATCACGTCTTATTCATGTTGCTCTATCTCTTCATGTAAACAAAATGACCCTAAACAAATTTGACAAAATGTTATTCAACTTTGTTCGGAAAAAATAAAAACCATTATATTAAAAATCTGTAATATTGACCTCACACGATAAGGGTGGACTGAACCTCTTAGACTTTCACACTTTGAATAATACTTTTAAAATAAATTGACTTAAACAATTCTTTAATAACCCATTTTCAATTTGGAACGTTATTCCCAATCACATTTTTTCTAAATTGGGAGGCTTAAGCTTTCTTTTACTCTTATTATAATTTTGAAAAAAATCCCTCAAAACTACCTGATTACCACAAACAGATGCTTCTTTCCTGGTTGCTAATTTACAAACACAACTTTTCCCCACATAGATACGACATATGGAACAATAAAGAGATCACATACAAAAACAAATCCCTATTTTACCCCTTTTGGTTTACTCACAACATAATTCTGGTCCAATTATTTAATCCTGAAGCGTCTTTGATGACATACCAAGAATTTATCCTTAAATATTATGTATTTATTCCTATTAATGAATAAAACATCGTTAAAAATGCAATCCGTGACGGAGTAATTATGTTTTTCAAAAGTGCAACTTGACAGTGCACTTTTTTTTTTTTCAAAAGTGCAACTTGACAGCCCCTCCCTGAGCCGTCACCTTATCGTGGTGGAGGGGTTTGTGTATCCCAAAGATTCTAGCAGCTGTGTTGTCTGGGGATTTATGCCCCTGGTAGGGTCACCCATGGCAAACAGGTGTCTAGGAGAGGGATTAGACCAAGCACAGCTCATCAACCCCTGTGATGAACACAAACCTGGGCAGAAATGTTCCTTTGCCCGGACGTGGATTACCGGAACCCCCTCTGGAGTCAGGTCTGGAGGTGGGGTACGAGAGTGAGCGTCTGGTGGCCAGGCCTTTACCTATGGGGCCCATTCAGGCTCAGCCCGAAAGGGTTACATGGGCCCCACCTCCCGTGGGTTCACCATCTGTGGGAGGAGCCGTAGGGGTCGGGTGCAGTGTGAGCTGGGCGGCAGCAAGGGGCGGGGACCCTGGCGATCCGATCCCCGGCTGCAGAAGCTGGCTCTAGGGACGTGGAATGTCACCTCCCTGGTGGGGAAGGAGCCTGAGCTTGTGCGTGAGGTTGAGCGGTTCCGGCTAAATATAGCTGGACTCACCTCAACGCATGGCTTGGGCTCTGGAACCAGTACCCTTGAGAGGGGCTGGACTGTCTTCCACTCTGGAGTTGCTAATGGTGAGAGGCGCCGAGCAGGTGTGGGCATTGTTATCCGCCCCCACCTTGGCGCCTGCACGTTGGGGTTTACCCCAGTGGATGAAAGGGTAGTTTCCCTCCGCCTTCGGGTGGGGGGACGGGTCCTGACTGTTGTCTGTGCTTATGCACTGAACAGAAGTTCAGAGTACCTACCCTTTCTGGAGTCCTTGGAGGGAGTGCTGGAGGGTGCTCCTTCTGGGGACTCCATTGTTTCTGCTGGGGGACTTCAATGCTCACGTGGGCAACGACAGTGAGACCTGGAGAAGAGCAATTGGGAGGCATGGTCCCCCCCCTCTGAACCAAAATGGTGTTTTGTTATTGGACTTCTGTACTCGTCATGGATTGTCCATAACAAACACCATGTTCCAGCATACAGTGTCCATATATATACCTAGCATCAGGATTCCCTGGGCCGCAGTTCGATGATCAATTTTGTAATTGTATCGTCAGAACTGCGGCCACATGCCTTGGACAAGGCAGGGGACATTGAGTCCGAATGGGCTGGGTTCCGTGACTCTATTGCTCTGGCGGCTCAGGAGGGGGAAGCAGTGCTCCATCGACACTGTGTACAGTGGAGAGGGGGAGCTGCTGACCTCAACTCGGGACGTTGTGGGTCGGTGGAGGGAGTACTTCGAAGACCTCCTCAATCCTACCAACACGTCTTCCGATGAGGAAGCAGAGCTGGGGGACTCAGGGGTGGACTCTCCTATCTCTGGCACTGAAGTCGCTGAGGTGGTCAAAAAGCTCCTTGGCGGCAAGGCCCCGGGGGTGGACGAGATCCGCCCGGAGTTCCTTAAGGCTCTGGATGCTGTGGGGCTGTCCTGGCTGACACGCCTCTGCAGCATCGCGTGGACATCGGGGGCAGTGCCGCTGGATTGGCAGAAGGAAAATTCAGAGTTCAAGCCCACTCATCCAAGGTCAGACATACAAACATGTAACATTCATGACAAAAGAGCAATACAGAAAAGGAAACATTAACTGTGAGTCACGGAGCTCACTCCTGCCGTCTCCCTCTACAAATCGACCACTGAAGCATCAGTGCGCATGCCCTCTGAGGGCAGCAGTGACGCAACACACGTCTCTTAAAGGGGCAGTTGCTTTAAGCAGGGAAATTTGTACAGCCACCCCCAAGTTCCACCAGTGAATTTGTAATAACTCACAAATATCCCTGCTGTGCAGTTATCAGTCTTCAGGCATCTCTGGCAGGGAAATAAGTTTGGCTACAGACCGGGTATAAGTAGTCCCTTTAATGTCCACCTCAGCAGCGCAAATCCCGCCGTTGTCACTGGGAATCACCTTAGTAACTCTGCCAATAGGCCATCGAGCCCTGGGCAGCTGTGGGTCAATGACCATGACCACTGGGGCCGTCGTGAGATCGGAGTGGAACTGCACCACTTCCTTCTCTGGTGAAGATTCGGAAGGTAGTTTCTGGTAAACTGAACCCAGAAGTGATCTGCTAAGACCTGGCTGTGTTTCCATTGGCGATGTCCGATCAGGTCACTGCTGCCATAAACAGCTTGTGGAAGTGATGCATCTCGCTGCCCCATCAGCATAAGATTAGGCATTATGGAATCAGGGTCTCCAATGTCTGATGTGGCATAAGCGAGTGGCTTCGAGTTAAGAATGCCTTCCACTTCTATTAGCACAGTTAGCAGTACCTCTTCTGGGAAAAACTCTGTCCTTGAGAATTACTTGCAGGTCAGATTTAACTGACTTTATCTCCCTTTCCCATATGCCTCCAAAGTGAGTTGCAAGAGGTGGGTTGAATTTGAAGGTTATGCTCTGCTCAACTAGTTGTTCTTTCAGGGCTGGCTTGAGTGCTTCAAATGCTCTCTGCAGTTCCCTGTCAGCACCACGGAAATTAGTGACCCTGTCACAGAGGATCTCATAAGGTTTGCCTTTCCGAGCTACAAACCGCCGCAGGGCAAGGAGGAAGGCTTCCGTGTCCATGCTGCACAAAAGATCCAGATGTACACACCTTGTAGTTAGACATTTGAAGATGATGCCCCATCTCTTTTCTTGTCGGCGGCCCATCTTGATTGTATAGGGTCAAAAATAGTCCACACCAGTGGACCAGTACGGGGGCTTCTGGAGATGCAAACGTGAGGCAGGGAGGTCTGCCATGCGTGGAACAGTTGGTTTGTTGCGCCATCTTTGGCACTTGATGCAGCCACGTAGATATTTCTTCACAGCTTGCCATCCACGAAGAACCCAATATGTCCGCCTCATCTCGGCATACACACGATCAGGACCTGGATGGAGCAGCTGGAGCTCGTCATCTTGGATAAGCAACTGAGTGACCGGATGGTTAGGTGCAAGGACAATAGGATGAATGGTGTCCAGCAACCTGTTGCACCCTTAGAATGAACAATAGTCCGGCACTTCCTTCTTTGTCTTTATTTTATTATTTTTTTCACGTTTTCATGTCATAGATGTACACACACGTCGGTCCCCTGTGAAAAACACAGTATAGATTTTAA
The DNA here is from genome assembly GCF_933228915.1 of Telmatherina bonti. Taxonomy (NCBI): domain Eukaryota; kingdom Metazoa; phylum Chordata; class Actinopteri; order Atheriniformes; family Telmatherinidae; genus Telmatherina; species Telmatherina bonti. The sequence continues at coordinate 10,720,266 of NC_136614.1, read as the reverse complement.
GTCAAATTTGGATTTAGTTTTTTAGTGTGCAAAAGATTTAAAAGCGAAACACTTACACGTCTGGAAGCCTTAGCCGGCAACTACAGCCCAGCAATTCTCACCTGAGAACGCTGTGGGCCACGTATTTAGAGAAAGCTAGGAAGTCGCACACGGGCTTACCCAGTGACTTCCGCTCGCTTCACACCGCTCGCCTCACACCGCTCGCCTCACAATAAAAGCAGCGCGTTCGATTAATTGCAGTATATCTATATAATATGTTCTGTGATCAGAGATACACATTGTAAAAAGTATATGGGCTGACAACACCTGACAAAAACCCTTCTGCCTTTCTCAGCTGACCACCAACACGGATGAGGCCCAGAGCACTGTCGTACTCTGGACAGAGAGAAAGCAGATGGGTATTAGTATTTAGTGGCTTACCTGCCTGCAGAGCAGCTAACTCAGCAGGGAAGCTCTTCTCCTGCACCCGCCTCAGAATGCTGACTTTGGTCTCAATACAGTCGGTGGCAGTCATTAGGGGAGCAGCTGGTCCATTGATGGACAGGTATGTGGCTTGTATCAGCTTGTACCAGGATTGATACTGAGACGGGTCAGGAAATGCAGGCATGGCTGTACCCACATTACCACAAAAGATCGCATGAGTTTCCTCCATCTGTGAGGAGGTGGTAAGAGGTGTGGGTGGCCATCTACTTGGTGGCTAACTCAGGAAGTTAGGTCCACTTGTCCAGCGGCTGGATGTAGACAAATCTCTGAGATGCTTGCCACGAGTGATATCGTCAGCAGGGTTCTCTTCAGAAGGAACGTACCGCCAGGTGTCTGCTCTGACCAGTTCCTGAATATCAGCAATGCGTGTCCCCACAAACACCTTGTACTGCTTGGACTCAGACTTAATCCAGTGGATGACAGTGGTTGAATCAGTCCACAGTGCTGTACTTCTGATAACTAGTGTAAGCTCTGCCTGTAGGACTTTCGCTGGCTGTGCACCAGAAAGAGCTGCACACAGCCCTAGACACGGAACAGACAGCTGTTTCTTTGGTGCTGCAGTACACGTGATCGAACGAGAACAAAGGAAACTTGCACTGCACCTGTTGCGTGATGCTCTGCCCTAAGGTAAACGACGGCACTGAAGGCCCTCTCCAAGGCATCTGTGAATATGTGCAGGTCAACATGCTGGTTAGCAGGGATGTCTGAAGTGTAGCACCTTGGGATTCTGATGTGCTGTAGCTGTGGTAATTCACTCTCCCAGGTATGCCACACAGGTCGGAGTTAGTTTGTGATGGGTTCATCCCACTCTCTGCCTTTCTTTCACAGGGCTTGGACCAGCACCTTAGCACACGTGGAAAAAGGAATGAGGAAGCCGAGTGGGTCATATTGGCTTGCGAGTACTTTGTACACATATCTCAGAGTAGGTTCAGCAGGCGGGATGTCTCTGTGCCTACAGCTTAAGGTGTCTGTGCTGCAGTTCCATTGCAGACCCAGTGTTGACTCCAGTGGGTTTTCCTTGTGCGCAGACAGCCACATCTCACAGCTAGTGGACTTCGCTTCTGATGGCAGATGAGTAATGATGTCTGGCATATTACAGGACCACTGTCTTATATCAAACCTTCCATTTGCAAGGATGGTTCGAAGCCTGTCGATGAACTGCTTGGCCTGGTTTGATGAGGAAAGTGACTGGAGACAGTTGTCCACATAGAAGGCCTGCAGTACTGAGTTGACAATAGCTTTGTTACCTTCACTGTTTTCTTGTACATGGTGTTGTAGTGCATATATGGCACAACATGGGCTGCAAGTTGTGCCAAATGGTAGCACGTGTCATTCGTAGATGTCTGGGCAGTGCTCTCTCTCTCCATTTCTCCACAGAAAACGGAGCAGTGGCTGGTCTTGTGGGAGGAGACGCACCTGGTGAAACATGCCGTGTATATCTCCACTGACGGCTACACCATATTCCCAGAATCTGAGAAGCACTGCAAGAAGGGAAGAGCCTAGTGATTGGCCTGGCAGAAGATTATTGTTGAGGCACATCTGTTGGTGAACAAAGGAACAGTTAAAGACAACTGGGTTTGCCATTGTGATACACAAGATAGTGTGGCAGGAACCATGACTCCTCTGAACTGTTGACCTATTCCATACTAATCTTTTCTGTATAACCGGCTTTCACTAGTTTCTGCAGTTCCTCATTGTAAACTGACAGTTGTTCAGGCTTATGTAACAAGCAGCGCCCAGTTGCTCGAAGAAGAGGCAGAACAGCATTGGGTGAGGGATGTAAGAGCAGTTTTTTTCTGCTCAGAAGTCGGACAGCATAACGACTCACATCATCTACTGTGACCCTAATACTTTTCTGTTCTAGCTGTTGGAGAGCAGCTTTGTCTTCTCCAGAACATGTGGCCTCCTTTAAAGACTGAAATGGCAGTGTGTCTATTTGCCAGTCTACATGCTGCTGCAGTTCTTCTGTAGGGTAAAGAACAGACAAATGAAGACAACCACTTTCTCTTGGCTGCTGTTGTAGAAAGCCAGTTGGTCCCTGCACTGTCCATCCCAAAGCAGTCCAGATGGCTACGAGACCACCAATAGGGCCACTTATCACTGGATGCTTGGGCGTGATTAGGTGTGGGTGGTCTGACCCGATCAAGACCATAGGCTTGACTTTATTGAAAGATGGTAAAGTGAGGTCCTTCAAATGGTTTTAACTCCTCTGCAAAGGCCCTACAAAGGACTGCTCAGGAGGATTCAACTCTGATGCTGTGAAAGTATCATCAATGTTGTAATTCAATCCCTTCTTTCCTTGGGCTGATACTTGAAATGACACAGTAGCTCGCTTCAACTGTACTATCTCCTGTCTAATGGTTCTCAGCGATAAGATTTCCCGCTGTCCAGTGAGACCTAGCTGGGCGAGGTCATGCAAATGGTAAGTTTTATTTCTATGAGGTGTTTATTTAAATATATGATATTGATGCTTCACAGAGAGTTTTACATGGTAGCATAATTACCTCTGCCAAGGAGGTTGTGTTTTTACCGACTTTCGTTGTTTATGTTCAAGATAACTTAAAAAGTTATGTACAGATTTTCATGAAATTTTCAGGACTTGTTGGGAAATGTGAAAAGGAAGAACCTGGTTAATTTTGGTGTTGATTCAGATCACTGTTTGGATCCAGGAACTTTTTAAAGACCATGGCGGAGGTTTGCGCTCTTTGTGTTTTTCTGGGTACATTTTGAATTGCAGTTTTGAAACTATATTTTTTTGCAAAAATTTTGCAAATCTAACTTGAAAGGTGATATGCTGATGAACAGTAAATTGCTTTTTGCAAACATGTTTTTAACCACTGAAATACCAACAACATACTCTTGACAACTGACCAAACTAGCATCAGCCACGTGTTCACCAACTGAACCACAGCTCACCATGAAGCAAGAAGTTAGTGCAAGCAGCCCGGAGAGGTTGAGATGATATTGTTTTTATTTGCAATGTTATGCAATTTAAAAAAAAAAAGTTTATTAAAATGTCTGGTATCTGATTAGAGAAGGAAAAAAAAAAACAGTGAGTAAAAAGGGAGAAATTTGTGTCAGAAATTTATTTTTTAGTTTCCATTTGCACCATTGGAAATAAAACTGATGGTTTACAGACAAAAGAAAAAATAGCAATAAAAATGGTAAAAAGTTACAGTAAACAAAGATGAAATGTAATGAGAATTATTCTGTAAAATAAAATTACATACTAAGTTGCAAAACATTTCATTATAGACATTAAACATGGCAGAATTATGTTCTATCGTGGTTAAATGTATCCCTGTTGAGTTAACATGGTAACTGTTATTGGAGAACAATTCTGACAACAATTCAATCCATTAAAATAAAATATCAGCATTATTGTTTCTGAAATTAAAATAAACCTTTATATTTTATTAAAACCCTGTATGTAAGAAAGGCAGCTTATTTAATTTTAAGCAAAAACAACATCAATTATAAAATTATAAAAGCAATTATGAGTTGAAATTGTGTGTATAAAAGAAAGTTTTCAGTTAAGACTTAAGCAAAACAAAGTGAGACCATCACATTTCTGAAGATTCACACAAAGAGACAGAGCATGACAGATCTTTGTTAAAGTCTGTCATGAATGAGTCTGGATTAATAAATGCTGAATGGAACGTCTTAAGGTTCAAACAGGAGATGGGGATTTTGTAAGTCTGAGTTCTTCAGCTGGATTTCTCTATTGAGCAACTATCATGGAAAACCCTAAAGAAATTCTCACCAGTACGTAACTACATTATACACAAAATATTGCTGACAGATTTACAACAAAATCCAGCATAAGTCTGAGTTCTTCTGAGTTCTTCAGCTGGATTTCTCTATTGAGCAACTATCATGGAAAACCCTGATGAAATTCTAACCAGTACATAACTACAATATAAACAACAAATTGTTTACAGATTTACAACAAAATCCAGCATATGTACAGTTTTTATTTTGTGTGGACACACCAAAATAATTTACCACAAACCTCACAGGAAAATGGTCTCACTCATGTGTCGGTTTAAGTTTGACTTGTTAGTACTTGTCATGTGTTTACGTAAGCTTGTCTTTCGACTAAATCTTTGTCCACGCTCGTCACAACTGCATGGTTTTTCTCCTGTGTGGATTCTCATGTGTCGGTTTAAGTTTCACTTCAAACTAAATATTTATACACATTCATCACAGCTGAATGGTTTGTCTCCTGTGTGGATTCTCATGTGTCGGTTTAAGTCTGTCTTTCGACTAAATCTTTGTCCACATTCATCACAGCTGAATGGTTTGTCTCCTGTGTGGATTCTCATGTGTCGGTTTAAGTCTGTCTTTCGACTAAATCTTTGTCCACATTCATCACAGCTGAATGGTTTTTCTCCTGTGTGGATTTTCATGTGTCTGTTTAAGTGTGTCTTTTGACTAAATCTTTGTCCACATGCATCACAGCTGAATGGTTTGTCTCCTGTGTGGATTCTCATGTGTTGGTTTAAGTTTGTCTTTCGACTAAATCTTTGTCCACATTCATCACAGCTGAATGGTTTTTCTCCTGTGTGGATTCTCATGTGTCGGTTTAAGCTTTTCTTGTGACTAAATCTTTGTCCACATGCATCACAGCTGAATGGTTTGTCTCCTGTGTGAATTTTTATGTGTTGGTTTAAGTCTGTCTTTTGACTAAATCTTAGTCCACATTCATCACAGCTGAATGGTTTTTCTCCTGTGTGGATTCTCATGTGTCTGTTTAAGTTTGTCTTGTAACGAAATCTTTGTCCACATTCATCACAGTTGAATGGTTTGTCTCCTGTGTGGATTCTCATGCGTTTCTTCAAGCTCCACTTGTTAATAAATCTTTGTCCACATTCATCACAGCCGAATGGTTTTTCTCCTTTGTGGATTCTCATGTGTCGGTTTAAGCTTTTCTTGTGACTAAATCTTTGTCCACATGCATCACAGCTGAATGGTTTGTCTCCTGTGTGAATTTTTATGTGTTGGTTTATATCTATATATCTATATATATCTATATATATACATATATATATATATATATACATATATATATACATATATATATATATCTATATATATATATATATATATATATATATGGATATATACATATATACGCATATACATACACATATATATGTGCATATACAAATATACATATACATTTATATACATATACCTTTACGCGACCTAAATAAACAAACCTCACAATCCTGTGTGGATTCTCATATGTCGGTTTAAGGGTGTCTTTCGACTAAATCTTTGTCCACATTCACCACAGCTGAATGGTTTGTCTCCTGTGTGGATTCTCATGTGTGCTTTTAAGACTCCCTTTTGACTAAATTTTTGTCCACATTCATCACAGCTGAATGGTTTGTCTCCTGTGTGGATTCTCATGTGCTGGTTTAAGTGTGTCTTTCGACTAAATCTTTTTCCACATTCATCACAGCTGAATGGTTTGTCTCCTGTGTGGATTCCCATGTGTCGGTTCAGGCTTCCCTTTTTACTAAATCTCTGTCCACATTGATCACAGCTGAATGGTTTGTCTCCTGTGTGGACTTTCATGTGTTCATTTACGTATGCCTTTTGATTAAATCTTTGTCCACATTCATCACAGCTGAATGGTTTGTCTCCTGTGTGGATTCGCATGTGTTGGTTTAAATGTGCCTTTTGATTAAATCGTTGTCCACATTCATCACACCTGAATGGTTTGTCTCCTGTGTGGATTCGCATGTGTTGGTTTAAGTGTGTCTCTTGACTAAATTTTTGTCCACATTCTTCACAGCTGAATGGTTTGTCTCCTGTGTGGATTCTTATGTGTTTATTTAAGTGTGTCTTTTGACAAAAATTTTTTCCACATTCATCACAGCTGAATGGTTTGTCTCCTGTGTGGATTCTCATGTGTTGGTTTAAGTATGTCTTTAGACTAAATCTTTTTCCACATTCATCACAACTGAATGGTTTGTCTCCTGTGTGGATTCGCATGTGTTTATTTAAGTGTGTCTTTAGACTAAATTTTTGTCCACATTCATCACAGCTGAATGGTTTGTCTCCAGTGTGGATTCTCTTGTGCATCCTGAGATTCACTCTGTCAAGACAGATTTTACCACAAATCTCACATATGAAGTTTTTCTTGCTTGATTGGACTGTTTTTTTTAAATTTACATGTTGCAAAGTTTTTAAACATGTCTTAGTATTCAAACAGCTGAAAGACCTTTTTGTTAAGTGTCTCTGATGAGATCTTTGGGAGTGAAGCCTTTCACCACATTCAGCTGAGCTGAGTGGTTTTATGGTAGCATTACACTCCGCATCAGAGATTACATCTGAACTGTGTGCCCTGCTGTGATTGCAGTCTTTATCATCACCATCCATTTCCGTTTGACAAAAATTTGACAAGTGTTTAATCTGTGAAGAGCCTAAAGCCTTTTGGTTACTATTTTGTTGTAAACAAGTTTTTTGGTCTGGATTACTGGTTAGTTCTGGTCCTCCACAGTCCTCTTCTTCAAGTTCTGATTTTATTTGTTCAGCAGGGTAGTTAATCAGTGCTTTTATCTCTGTGTTGTCTTAAGTTTTAGTTTGATGAAGGTGAGCTGAATTAAACCAAGGCTTTTTCATAATCTTCACTCTTCAGTTGCCATCATCATTGGCAAACTGAAGATGCTGTTCACCAGCACATCATCAACTGCTCTCCATCCTGGTTGAGCCAGAGTTCTTCTGGTTCTTCTATTATGAGATGGGACTCAGGGTTCTGCTTGTCCAGACTCCATTTACAAGGAACTTTATGATCACAAACAGCTGCTCTGGCTGTACATATGCAGGGAACCCTTCAAAGAAAGAAAGATAAAGTTAGATTTCAAGACCACACATCAGATTCCCTCCCTTGCACAAAATTTCAGTCAATGAGAAGAGCAGTTTTGTATAAAATATTAAGTAGTATTGCAGATAAGACTTTGTACAGAAGAAAAGCTTATTACGACCCCAATCTTATCTACACATCAGCAAACACAACACTGCAGCAAACAAATGGTCAGGCCTAAGCCTGATAAGAGTCTTATCAGGCTTAGGTACCATTACTTTAAATACTGACAAATAGGGCTGCACAATTCTGAATAAAATGAGCATCACAATTTTTTTTGCTTAAAATTGAGATCACGATGCTCTCATGATTTTTTTTCCAATAGAAATATTTGTTGCACGTATTACTGGCACATCAACTTTTCAACAGCTGACACTGAACATAAAAACAATACATTTCTCTCTTCTCTTCTCTTACACACACAACCTATGAATAATTTTAATAGTAACATTTTTTTAACATTTTTTCTGTGCATACTGTGATGAGAGGTAGGTATGTTTCTTAAAATATAAACAACAGGAACGTTGGACATAAAGCTAGAAATTTCACATAGCAGTCTTTAAGTTAAATTTGATATTCTGACATTTAACAATGGAGGACAAAATTAATTTATGCAATGTGGGTCTAAAGGGATTCAAAATTTACTTTTTTTTAAAGCGATAGCCTATTTCAGTGGCAAAATAAAAAAAAAAACTTTTTAAAAACCTAAATAGAAAAGAGTTTATTCATAATACTAAACAAATTAAGGGTGGTTTTGACTCATCTTTTGTTTCTCCCACATTATCCCTCTCACCTATAACGTCCATTACATTACACGGATATGGTCAATTTAAACTGGACATTAACAATCTAAATGGACCGAACAGAGACAACAGAAATTATCTTAGTTTACATCCTAATCTGTAAGCCAGGGTGGGATCAGTGGTGGATTTACACAAGCTCTATTCATTTTGACTGTGCACGCGGACTTGTGCTGGTGTCCTCCCTGCTCCTCTGAGGTGCAGCCGGAGTCGACTGTGAGACTGGCCGGCTCGGAGTGCTTTAGGACAGGGACGGGGTTCCGCTGCAGTCAATACTAAAATCGATTACAACATGGAGAAAATGTCCGCTAGAATCGGTGGAAATTGCCCTCCTCCCCCATTCGGCTGTCTGGAGCTGCCTCCCTGAGATCAACTATGGACTCAAGGCCGAGGGCAAACTGTTTTCCTCACCTGGAACCCAAACAAAAATCATATCTGGATTTGGCTTCCCAGAGGCCTTGGGCCGGCTCAAACCCCTCTGAGAACGGAAGGAGACATGTTCATAGATGCTCTGTCCCCCTCCTCATCCACCCCCAGCCCCCTCCCACATGACTCACCCCCTTCCTTGACTTTGTGTGTCTTGTTTAGTTTGTGCTTCAGTGTATGAGGTTTTTTTTTCCTCTGTATATTCGGACCGTGTCTTCCTGGCGCGGCCCGGAGTCACATGACCTTTTTTGCCCTAGACCCCCTATGAGCCTTTTGTATCTCTGTTATCTATTGTAAACAGCGCTGGTATAATAGCTGCATGGCCTAAGCTTAAGCTCCGTTCTGTATTGCTCTTTTGTCATGAATGTTACATGTCTGTATGTCTGACCTTGGACGAGCTGGCTTGAACTCTGAATTTCCCCTCGGGGATGAATAAAGTATCTTTGATTTGATTTGATAAGGATCCGCCGTTGTCATTTGTTGAGGGAGAAAGAGGGAGGGCTTGTTTTGATGCAGGTCGAGATTGTGATTCTTTAATAATTAATTGTACAGCCCCACTGACAAAGTTTTCGTACTGTGAAACTTTAACATTCATGTTGATGATAAACATGACAGTTTAAATGTTGCTTTTAATTTTATATTAAATTCAATAGGCTTTTCACAAAATGTCCAGACCTACTCATACTATACATCTTATTCTGACAAGTTGCATCGATAGTGAAGAACTAAATTTTTCCTCATAACCCTGCCTTGTCTGATCATTTCTAAATAACGTTTGAATTGACTTTACTTGACTACACAATGGCTTCGAAAAAAAAAATTATAGTTGACGTTTGTTAGTGTTGTTGCCAAATTTAAGAACTCAATTTCATCAGTATTTCCTACAATAGCGTGTTAATATGACAGAGAACATCAATCTGAGCTTGTCTCTGACAGGTTGATGAATTTGTTGACAGTGACAGCTTTAATCCATACAACACTGGACAATGTTGCTCCTCGAAAAATTGGATAACCAGTCAGAAGAAGCAGGCTCCTTGGTTTAATTCACAGCTTTGAGCTTTAAAGCAGACATCAAGGTGTTTTGAAAGAAAATGCAGTTTACCTGGTCTAGAAGAGTGTCACATCGTCTTAAAAGAAGGTTTAATGGCATTCAAGAAAGCCCTGTGTAAGGCTCGAACACCTTACTATTCATCTTTGATAGAGGTGAACAAGAACAATCCCAGGTTTCTCTTCAGCAATGTCGCCAGGCTAACTGCAAGCCATAGGGCTGTTGAGCCAGGTATTCCTCTAAACTTCAAATGTGACAGCCTTATGACTTTTTGAAAACAAAATAGTTTCTATTATAGAGAAAATCCATGATATCCTTCTTGCTTTTGATGATGTTTCATCTGCAGCAGCTTTCCAAACTTATAGAAGCTGATTTTCTTTCAGCCAGGGCATCGTAGGCGGTGCAAAGGCCTATTGGAATCGCTGGAAGTATTCTTCTCATAAATGAATTGCCTTTTTGAGGGGTTTAACATGCTCAAAATCCTAACAAATTTTGCGTACCCAACCCATTGGAATGTTGGGGTGGTAAGAGCTGTTTGACGGAAACTGAATGAGAGCACCACCTATTTTAGGTGCCATCCATCCATCCATCTTCTGCCGCTTATCCGGAGTCGGGTCACGGGGGCAGCAGCCTAAGCAGGGAAGCCCAGACTTCCCTCTCCCCAGCCACATTTGCCAACTCTGCGGGGGGGATCCCGAGGCGTTCCCAGGCCAGCCGAGAGATATAATCCCTCCAGCGTGTCCTGGGTCATCCCCGGGGTCTCCTCCCAGAGGGACGTGCCTGGAACACCTCACCAGGGAGGCGTCCAGGAGGCATCCTGACCAGATGCCCGAGCCACCTCAACTGGTTCCTCTCGATGCGGAGGAGCAGCGGCTCTACTCTGAGCCCCTCCCGGATCACCGAGCTCCTCACCCTATCTCTAAGGGTGAGCCCGGCCACCCTGCGGAGGAAACCCATTTCAGCCGCCTGTATACGAGATCTCGTTCTTTCGGTCACGACCCACAGCTCATGACCATAGGTGAGGGTAGGAACGTAGATCGACTGGTAAACCGAGAGCTTCGCCTTCTGGCTCAGCTCCTTCTTCACCACGACAGACCGGCGCAGAGCCCGCATTACTGCAGACGCCGCACCGATCCGTCTGTCGATCTCGCGCTCCATCCTTCCCTCACTCGTGAACAAGACCCCGAGATATTTAAACTCCTCCACTTGAGGCAGGACCTCACTCCCGACCCAGAGAGGGCAATCCACCCTATTCCGGCTTAGGACCATGGTCTCAGATTTGGAGGTGCCGATTCCCATCCCAGCCGCTTCACACTCGGCCGCGAATCGCTCAAGCGAGAGCTGGAGATCACGACCAGATGAAGCCAACAGGACCACGTCATCCGCAAAAAGCAGGGACCCAATCCTGAGGCCACCAAGTCGGATCCCCTCAACACCTCGGCTGCGCCTAGAAATTCTGTCCATATAAGTTATGAACAGAATCGGTGATAAAGGGCAGCCTTGGCGGAGTCCAGCCCTCACCGGAAACGAATCCGACTTACTACCGGCAATGCGGACCAAGCTCTGACACCTGTCGTACAGGGACCGGACAGCCCTTACAAGGGGGTCCGGTACCCCATACTCCCGGAGTACCCCCCACAGGAGCCCCCGGGGGACACGGTCGAATGCCTTCTCCAGGTCCACAAAGCACATGTAGACTGGTTGGGCAAACTCCCATGCCCCCTCCAGGACCCCAAAGAGGGTATAGAGCTGGTCCACTGTTCCGCGACCAGGACGAAAACCACACTGCTCCTCCTCAATCCGGGATTTGACTATCCGGCGGACCCTCCTCTCCAGGACCCCTGAATAGACCTTACCAGGGAGGCTGAGGAGTGTGATTCCCCTGTAATTAGAACACACCCTCCGGTCCCCCTTCTTAAAAAGGGGGACTACCACCCCAGTCTGCCAATCCAGCGGTACTGCCCCCGATGTCCACGCGATGCTGCAGAGGCGTGTCAGCCAGGACAGCCCCACAGCATCCAGAGCCTTAAGGAACTCCGGGCGGATCTCATCCACCCCCGGGGCCTTGCCGCCAAGGAGCTTTTTGACCACCTCAGCGACTTCAGCCCCAGAGATAGGAGAGTCCACCCCTGAGTCCGCCAGCTCTGCTTCCTCATCGGAAGACATGTTGGTAGGATTGAGGAGGTCTTCGAAGTATTCCTTCCACCGACCCACTACGTCCCGAGTTGAGGTCAGCAGCTCCCCATCTCCACTGTACACAGTATTGATGGAGCACTGCTTCCCCCTCCTGAGCCGCCGGATGGTGGACCAGAATCTCCTCGAAGCCGTCCGGAAGTCTTTCTCCATGGCCTCGCCGAACTCCTCCCATGCCCGAGTTTTTGCCTCGGCAACAGCCGAAGCCACATGCCGCTTAGCCCGCCGGTACCCATCAGCTGCCTCCAAATTCCCACAGGCCAAGAAGGCCCAATAGGACTCCTTCAGCTTGACGGCATCCCTCACTGTTGGTGTCCACCAATGAGTCCTGGGATTACCGCCACGACAGGCACCAACGACCTTACAGCCACAGCTCCGGCCGGCCGCCTCAGCAATAGAGGCACGGAACACAGCCCATTCGGACTCAATGTCCCCCGCCTCATTCGGGACATGGTTGAAGCCCTGCTGAAGGTGGGAGTTGAAGCTCGCTCTGACGGGGGACTCAGCCAGGCGTTCCCAGCAGACCCTCACAACACGTTTGGGTCTGCCAGATCTGACCGGCCTCCTCCCCCACCACCTGAGCCAACTCACCACCAGGTGGTGATCAGTTGACAGCTCCGCCCCCCTCTTCACCCGAGTGTCCAAGGCATGTGGCCGCAGGTCCGACGATACGACTACAAAATCGATCATCGAACTGCGGCCCAGGGAATCCTGATGCCAGGTGTACATGCGGACACTCTTATGTTGGAACATGGTGTTCGTTATGGACAATCCATGACGAGCACAGAAGTCCAATAACAAAACACCATTTGGGTTCAGAGGAGGGGGACCATGCGTCCCAATCACTCCCCTCCAGGTCTCACTGTCATTGCCCATGTGAGCATTGAAGTCCCCCAGCAGAACAATGGAGTCCCCAGAAGGAGCACCCTCCAGCACTCCCTCCAAGGACCCCAGAAAGGGTGGGTACTCTGAACTGCTGTTCGGTGCATAAGCACAGACAACAGTCAGGACCCGTCCCCCCACCCGGAGGCGGAGGGAAACTACCCTTTCCTCCACCGGGGTAAACCCCAACGTGCAGGCACCAAGCTGGGGGCTGATGAGAATGCCCACACCTGCTCAGCGCCTCCCACCATGAGCAACTCCAGAGTGGAAGAAAGTCCAGCCCCTTTCGAGGGTATTGGTTCCAGAGCCCAAGCCATGCGTCGAGGTGAGTCCAACTATATCTAGCCGGAACCGCTCAACCTCGCGCACAAGCTCAGGCCCCTTCCCCACCAGAGAGGTGACGTTCCACGTCCCTAGAGCCAGCTTCTGCAGCCGGGGATCGGACCGCCAGGGTCCCCGCCCCTTGCTGCCGCCCAGCTCACATTGCACCCGACCCCTACGGCTCCTCCCGCAGATGGTGAGCCCACGGGAGGTGGGGCCCATGTAACCCTTTCGGGCTGAGCCCGACCGGGCCCCATGGGCGAAGGCCCGGCCACCAGACGCTCGCTCTCGTACCCCACCTCCAGGCCTGGCTCCAGAGGGGGGTCCCGGTAACCCGCGTCCGGGCAAAGGAACATTCATGCCCAGGTTGGTCGTCATCGTAGAGGTCGATGAGCCGTGCTTGGTCTGGTCCCTCCCCTAGACACCTGTTTGCCATGGGTGACCCTACCAGGGGCATAAAGCCCCCGACAACATAGCTGCCAGGATCTTCGGGACGCACAAACCCCTCCACCACGATAAGGTGACGGCTCAGGGAGGGGCTATTTTAGGTACCCCGCCACTAAATGTCATCAAACTTTATGAAAATTGACAACACATTCTACAGCCCAAAGCAAACAAAAACATTAACATTTGATGCCAGTCCAATCCTGAAGAAATGTACCTGTCAACAATCAACAATCAATTTTTTTAAAGTACATAGTCTTCTCACATAGATATTACATCAAGTCAGGTTATTTTTTTTTTTGAGGATTTCATGCCGGTTTGGAGGGTATGTTGCAGGGAAGATTTTTCAGCATATTTTTTGCTCTTCCAAGGCTTGTTATGATGAGTCTCCATCGCAACGAAAGACTTGTTGAAAATCGGGATCAACTGATTAACCTCTCCCAAATCAGGGTTATCAGTGAAACAACATATCAAATCCTGATGGAGTTGAAAAGACTTAAACGTCTCCCTCTCTGCAACTCTACCAACATTCCAGCAGTTTGTCAGCTACTCCACCAAAGATAAGATAAGATCTTGGAGTTATTTTATGCAAATATGAATAATGGATACAGTTGTTCTGCCCTGCCTCCTTTAGGAAGATGTGACCATAATCTGGTTCTGCTCATCTCCACCTACAAACTCATCGTTCAGCAGCAACCAGTCATCACAAAGACTATCAAAATCTGGTCTGCTGAAGCTGAAGAGCTAGATGCTCTTAGAGGAGGCTTCGAGGCTACAGACTGGAATGTCCTTTGTGAACCTCATGGAGACAACATCAACGCCATGACTGAGTGTGTGACAGATTACATAAACTTCTGTGTGGACAGCATCGTCCCAACAAGAACAGTGAGGTGCTTCCCCAATAACAAACTCTGGATCACCAGTGACCTGAAAAAGCTGTTGAACATCAAAAAGAAAGCCTTCAGGGATGGAGACGGAGTTATTGAGGGCAACACAAAAACAACTTAAAACACAAACTAAGAAGTGCAAGGAGGACTATAGGAAGAAGTTAGAAAGTCAGCTCCAGCAGAATAACGTGAAGGATGTGGTCTGGAATGAAGAAGATCAATGGCTTCAAGTTAAAGGGGGACCAGGCTGATGAAGGTCTGGACAGAACTAATGAGCTGAACATATTCTTCAACAGGTTTAGTTCACCCCCCACCTCCAGCCCAACAGACCACACACCCTCCATAAGCCCACTGCTTTACTGTCACGCCTCCAATCTGTCACCCTGCAGCTCAGTCATGGAGCACAACACATCTTCATCTCCCTCCACATCAGGACATCCTGAGACCTCCACCTTGTTTGTCTCTTGCAATCAGGTTAAGAAGCAACTTGAGAAACTAAACCAGAATAAGGCTGCAGGTCCAGATGGTGTCAGTCCCAGAGTTCTAAAGACCTGCTCAAAACAACTCTGTCCAATTCTCTAGCACGTTTTCAACACCAGTCTGAGACAAAATAGAGTCTCAGTGCTGTGGAAAACCTCCTGCCCTGTTCCAGTGCCTAAAAAAACACAACCAGCTGAATTAAATGACTACAGACCAGTTGCCCTGACATCACACATCACGAAAGTCCTGGAGAGACTCTTACTGGCTCACCTCAACAAGCAAGTAAACACCTTTCAGGACCCATTACAGGTTTGCATATCGTAATGGACTTGGGGTAAAAGATGCCATCATACCTGCTCCAGAGAGCACACTCTCATCTGGACCATTCAGGCAGCACTCTGAGGGTCATGTTCTTTGATTTCTCAAGTGGTTTTTAATACTATTCAGCCTGCTTTGTGATGTGAGAAGCTCCATAAATTCCAGGTGGATACCTCCACAACCACCTGGATCTATGACTACCTCACAAACAGACCACAGTGTGTGAGACTGAAAGGTGGTGTGTCTGAGATGGAGGTCAACAGCACTGGTGCACCAAAAAGAACTGTACTCTGGCCATTCCTCTTCACACTGTACACCTTAGACTTCCAGTACACCGCTGAGCCCTCTCATTTGCAGAAATACTCTGATGACTCTGCAGTTGTGGAGTGTATCAGTGATGGACAAAAAGCGTACAGAGTACAGAGAACTGATCAGTCAGTTTGTTAAATGGTGCGGTGACAATCATCTCATATTAAATATTAGCAAAACAAAAGAGATGATTGTTGACTTCAGGAGGAACAAGAATGAACAAAGCCCTGTTTCCATCCTGGGTAAGGAGGTGGAGGTGGTGGAGGAATACAAGTATCTTGGAATTCAGCTGGACAACAAACTGGACTGGAAACGCAACACTGAATACATCTACAAGAAAGGTCAGAGCAGACTGTACTTCTTAAGGAAGCTGAGATGGTTTAACGTCTGCACCAAGATGTTGCATATCTTCTATAAGTCTGTTGTGGAGAGTGCAGTCAGCTTTGCAGCCATCTACTGGGGTAGTAGCATCAGAACCAGAAACTTGAAGAGAATCAACAAACTGATCAAGAAAGCTGGTTCTGTGCTTGGAGTAAGTCTGGAGCCACTGGAGCTGATTGTCCAAAGAAGAATGCTGCACAAGCTGATGAAGATGATGGAGGATTCTTCAGACCCTCTCCACAACACAGAGATGAAACAACAAAGCGTGTTCAGTGAGAGGCTTCTTCTGGTCCGATGCAAGAATGAAAGATACAGAAGATCATTCCTGCCAGCAGCCATCAGACTCCAGAACAAGACCTCCTCAAATTAATTATTATATACTACAAAATTGAATTTCCCTTTGGGGATTAATAAAGTATTTTTCATTTCATTTTATTATGGTAGAAACTTCGAGTACCTTCAAAAAAGAAGTTGGCCATTTTGAAAAAGGGTCCATTTTGGGGGTTCAAAAATGGCACCTGACCTGTCCAGAACAGCAACCTGTGTGCCATATTTTTTTCCAGACAGATTTGCCATGTCAAGGGAGACATGTCATGTATATGGCTGCCCTTGATATTCCGAATATCAGAACCCAGAGCAAAGGAAGCACCCAGGCAGGAGCACCTCGGCGCGATGGGGCAGGGGCACTGAGTAGCAATGGCTCGATGGCCCAATGGGCAACCGGGTGCTGAAGCGCGGGCTAGATGGAGAGCCAGCACCTGAACTACCCACAACCCCCCAACCAAGACCCAGTGGGACCTGCCTGCCCGGAGCAAAACAACCGCAGGCCAGTGCGACAATGACACCAGGGGCAGGAACCCCAAGGACAAGGACACGCTTGTAACACATACCCCATCCCCTCCCTCTCCCTCCCAAACTCCCTCCCACCAGCCCACCTCTACGGACATATTGTAGTCCCCAGGGAAACCCACCGGTAGGTTTGGGCATTGAACATTAGGTATGGATTGGAACCAGGACTAACTTTCCAATTCGCCAGGAATTGTTCAAATGTTTACATTTCAAATCCTACTTTCGACGCCCAGGACGTTTCTCAGTTGGCTGACAGGAAGTAGCCACCGAACACCAACGAAGAAAAATCTACCAGAAGTGTTTGCGTTACTGCGCAACCATGGAAAGTGTGCGTCAACAGTTTAAAGTGTGGCTTTACTTTAATAAATATAGTTTTAAGTAGGCTCAGTGCAACACTTGTAAAATTAGTATATTGTGCACAGGAGGGTGCACTACAAACATGATCAAACACCTCTGGGTTCATGGTGTACACATAACAGAGTGCCCCATCTTTGACACACTGTACCAGCCTTCCTCTGGCTTCAAATCTCAGTCTAACACTACTCACCAGTCCAAATCCGGTAAGCAAAACAATAAAATACATTATACGTCATCATCTTGGCAGCTAGCATGTTGTACTCAAATGAAAACAGTGGACCCACTCAACAATATCCAGCTAACATTAGCACATGTATTTTTTTTTTTTAAATAGATGGACGACCCGAGATTGCAAATGTTCGCCAGGCAGTTAACAATACTCCGCCCCTACCCCGTTCACCATAGCAACCAAGGGAAAGATGTCAGTGCAACAAGTAGAAGAGTGCCACAGAAAGGTAACCAAACATTATTTTAAAAAATTGCATCCCTTTTCCAATGTGGAATCACCCAAGTTTAGGTATTTAATATATCACAATGCTAGATTAAAAACTCCGAACAACTATTATTGAAATAATAGCAACTGTGAATGCCCATTTACTGAACTAAGTTAAATGATTGAAATGAAATTGCATAAGAAAAAAAAAAAAAGACAACTGTCATTTTTTCTAATTGCCCCACATCGGGATTGAACCTTTGAACTTCTGTATTGAAGCACACCAACTTACTACGCCACTAGTGCTCTTAAAGTTTTGAAAGTTTTTCCAATTGGGATGGCAATGCCTTTTTTTCCCCCCACTGAAGCTCATTAGCACATTAATATGAATGCCCATGAGGCATTCACATTAAAACAGTTCCTAAATAAGCGGTAAAAGCAGATTAAACAACTCAAAACCATGCATTAGATGGTGATAATGGGTGACACAGAGTTGAGAACACCACACTGTGCAGCGTTGTTTGAAAATACTAGATAATTGTGTTCAATAATCGAGATCTCAATTTCAGCCAAAATAATCGTGATTATAATTTTTGTCATAATCGAGTAGCCATTCCTTCTAGGGACTACTTATCAAACACAATAATCCAATCTTGGTACAAGGTCAAAAAGTCCAATATAATTACAGATATTGTATTGTATTTTAGATCCCATCCAGACTTTTGAGGACATATTTTCCTTATTTAATTCAGCTTTTCTGGATATGATTATTTTATCTCAATTGACAGATTATGTACCTTAATCTTTTAAGACTGCTGTAAAGACTACTGTAATCAAACCATCACTGGTTATTAATCGGCCATCACTGTCATGAACAAAATGCACACGGATGCACCTTTTTACATATCCATGTGACCTGTAATTGCTGTCAAATGCTGTGTAGATACTATGTAAATAGTTAGAAAATAACCTATAACCAATGTTCATTGCTGCTTGCACCCATGTTCCTGTTTTCCTTTTTCTACAGTTTATTTATGTTTATTTATTAAACTCTCTTTTTTTGGCTAATTCTTTGCTTATTTTGAAGTAAGTGCAATTGAGAGCAACTTGCCACCATGTGCAACTCCAGAGTGGAAGAAGGTCCAGCCCCTCTCAAGGGTACTGGTTCCAGAGCCCAAGCCATGCATCAAGGTGAGTCCACTTATATCGAGCTGGAACCACTCAACCTCGTGCACAAACTCAGGCTCCTTCCCTGCCAGAGAGGTCACATTCCATGTCCCAAGAGCCAATTTCTGCAGCCGAGGATCGGACCACCAGGGTCCCCGCCTCTTGCTGCCGCCCATCTCACACTGCACCCGTTTAGTTTAGTCCAGTCTATTTTACAGTCATTTAGCAGATGCTTTTATCCAAAGCAACTTACATATGAGAGAGAACAACACAAGCATGAAATCAAACAGTAGAGGACATCATAGGAAGGTGCTGGTCCAGTTGGGACGCAGGTCCTGACATGAAGGGCTACAGGCTTTTTTTCTTAAAAAACCCCTACATACAAAGAATAAATACCATAATACTTGTTGCAAAGAACTGAGCTAAGTTCACCTACTATTCTGACAAATAGAGTTGAAACTAAGTGTGGAAGAAAATTTAATTAAAATCCATCCATAACTTTTTGAGTTATCTTGAACACAAGCAGATAAAAGCCGGTAAAAACATAACCTCCTTGGCAGAGATAAGAAAAACGCCTTGGATCACGCAAGGAGCAAAACCAGAGGGGGAGAAGCCAAGACATGGCGCTACTTTCAAATGTTGCTCGCGCCCCATCATGACCTACCCCAGCTTTAACTTTAACTTTAGTGAAAAATAATCCTTGCTAGACGCATATACAGCTGTCCTCATATGTATTCTCCCATGAAAGAAGGAGAAAAACAGCCGTCTGGGAAATAAGCTGAAATTGATAAAAAGTAATAATAAACTAAGTCTATGGCTGGTCAGTATTTTGAGTTTTTGAAGATTATTTCTTGATTAAAGATAAAATCATGTTCCTCAGCAGCATGGACCAGGCCTGATGCTGTGAAAAACTTATTTTACAGAGGAAAAGTGTGATAGTTACACGCTGTTAAATTAGTCTGGGAATAAGCTAAATAAGTCTAAATGTATAACTTTGTTTGTTTTTAACCCTTTCGGGCATGGTGGCCCTGTAGTGGGCACCTATTTACAAGCTCTTTTCTTGCATATCTTATTCATGAATGAGGGTGGTATTTTTCGAAATAAACCACTTGGATGTTGGCGAGTCCTCCAATATGTTTCCACTCATTGGAGATAAAATAAATATGATACAATTGAACATAATGTAATTAAGCAACTTTGCATTTGCAATAAAAAGGGAAAAGAAAAATGATACAGCAATATTTATAGAAGATTTACATAATATGTGTTATTCTATCACTATTTTGTAGAGTACATTAAAATAAATCATACAAAATTCTAAATATCACTAATTAACAAAAAGTATCATTGTATTCTTGTAGAGGTAAAATACTATGTTTAGGAAAATGTTGCATTGTTTTTTTTTTTTTATTAATTCATGCATGAAAGGGTTAATTAAGTTGAAGTTCATGTATTTAATTTTCAGTGTTATTTTTCATGTTCATGCAATAATGCTTGAAGTTTATAAAAGTGTCTCCATTGCACTTTGAATTTGGCAAATGTGGATTTGATTCAGAACTTGCTGTGTTTGTTTTTTTTGTCATTTGTGTTACAAAACTATTAATCTACAGATCAATTGATAGATCTACATGGAAGTACAACCCGTGTTTTTGTCTCATATTTGCGTGACAGCAACTCCTTAAGGGAGTACCACCACCTATTTTGTTCCACTTAAAGCACTGACCACAACCACGCAATTCCCTTATTAAAATCAAACAAATCACACCAAGGGATGTATTGTCTCACCTGTTCTGACGAGGATTCCCTCAATTAAACAAGAAAAAACTCTATTTCTGATCCTTCTTCTGTGGCGTAGTTTCTCCGCAGCGAGCTGGTCTCTGTGGAGAACAGTCATGAACAACAGTCAGTATAAAAGGTACATCGGATAACTGTAGCAAACACACGGAAGCAGCAATTCTGCTTCATGCTTTCTCTGTGTTAACGACGCCCACCTCCAATGTCCGACCAATCACACAATACTTCTCGCAGCCCCGCAAGAAAAAAGTTCTGCCAGCCCGGTGTGTCAAGAACTGTCCTCAAACACGTCCGCGAGAACAAAATGACGTCCTTTTCTTCTCGGCGCCTCGAGAACAAGAAAGAAAAGTTCTCGCTTCTCGTGGAGTATGTTCCACGAGAAGTAGAGTTTGTGTGTTTGCTGTTGCCGGCAAAACGGATTGTTTTGATAAAACAGCTTATCGAGGTGGTGAGAAAGTACGAACATTTTTACATGTGGCAACAAAACACTCGGACCCAGCCGCGTGCACGACCCGCCCTGCTCGTGAAATATGAAACTAGCAACTCGGAGAGCGGAAACCTCCGCCAAGCACAATGTTTAAGAATCCTTTTAAAACATTCCTGGATCCAAACGGGGATCCTGATCACCACCAGAATTTAATCAGTTCTTCATTTTTACATTTGCAGACACTCTTGAATATTTATAAAATCCCTCCGTAACCTTTTAAGTTATCTTAAGCAAAAAGACGCCGGGGAAAACAACGGGGTTCATTGCACATGAAGCAGACATCTGCCCCCAGCAGTGATCCCTCCCCGCTGCAGACGTGCTTCTCGTGTAGTATGTATGGACCTGCCGAACAAGACGTTTTTTCTTGTTCTTGCAGCCTCGAGAACAAGAACTCAGTTCTTGCTTCTCGTGGAGTATGGAACAGGCTTTAGACTTCTACCTACTGGCCGAAGCATTGAGGCGTCTGATATAGAAAACTCATCACCTGGCTCGTTGGCTGGTAAATAGCTTTGTCCGGCGTTGTTAGCATCCAGTGTTAAGAAGGGAAGGAGGAACCACAACGTCGGCAAACTCGTAACTCTTTCATTGGGGTTCCGAACCAATGACAGTACATAGATACTCAGCAATGACCGGGATCTTTACAGTTACACTTCCTCGCGCATCCGTAGGGGGGAAAACCATAAAAACAGAACAAAGCTTTATACCGTACAGCTACTACTTCCTCCCTCTTCTTCCTCTGCTCTCCTTTCTTTGAGCTGCCAGTCTGGACTCTTTTTCCTCCCTCTAGGTCCCCCTGCTGTTACGGAAGGGGTTAACTTAAAACGGCAACAAGAGTGAACCAGCGTCGCCGCCGCCATATTGGAAGGGGCTTCGCTTTCGGGTTTTGCTGCAGTCAACGGAGTTTCCTTTTATTTTTAATAAAGTAAATACTTCTACTGTCACTAAGTGTACGTTATTTGTCATTTCCAGGCAGTGTACAGACTGTGACTGTTGTAGTTTTAGTACATACACACACACACACACACACACACACATATATATATATATATATATATATATATATATATATATATATATATATATATATATATATATATATATATATATATATATATATATATAAAGTACAAAATTAACATCAGTTGCACTCTGTGAAAGCTTTAATAAGTTTCATTTTTTTGTTGCAGAATCAGACATTTCAGCGCTTTTAGTTCTACATCAGACAGGACCTTTGTGAGTTTTAAGTGATCTATACAAGTGGTTTTACACCATTATAGACTCTCTTCAACATGCACACATCTTACTTTCATCTGGTCTTACAACTCTTGGACACATGTTTACAAGTATACAACTAACATTAATAATCTTATCAAGAAGAGTAAATTCTTCCTCCTCACAGGGAAGCAACAAACTTATTGGTAGTGTTTTGTTTAACAGTCTGTACTTGTTGCGCAAGCTGCCTATCACTCTTCCTGCATGTATCCTCAGGTGGGCTAAAACACGAGTATCTTGAACATCTTTAGCATCAGTTTGATTTTGAAGTAGCTCCTTTCCTACAGCTCCTGCATCAGCTTGGATTCCACCTCTCTCATTTCCATTCATGCACATTTGTTTATTATTTCCTCTTCCTATGGATTCTCCACATCTGCGCTGTCTGCGGGTCTGGCGGACGAGCCTTGTTCTGTAAAGATCAACAATCTTTGCAGCCTGGGGCTGTTTGGCAGGTGTCTCTGTCGAACAGCTTTAACGTTGCAAATTTCAGGAGATTTTAAGAAATTTTTGTCAGGCTTAACTTGCTGACAAATTGAGCAAAGTAGCTGGAAAAGTCCTTGGCTGGGTTGCTAATCAGTGTATCTGATGGGCTTGGCCGGGTGTTATGTGGGTTTTATTTATCTGTGAGAGTCCGCTGGCGTACCTTGGCTGTTTTGTTTCCATCAGTGTGCTGCAGGACAGCTGTGGCTACACATGTTGCTTACTACCCCCAAGTATGAATGAGGGATGTATTCAAAGTAAAGCGCTCTAATGCCTTGTAAGGCGCCATATAAATCTAATAATGTATCACAATTATTATGCGATCTTTGCGTTAACATTCACTTAGCATGCTAGCCTGCTAGCCACTATGTCAACAGATGCTCTTCCAGCCAAAGTGGCTTTGGGTTATTTGATTGAAATCGGAACAAAATAAGAACATAATAATCAAATTACACAAAACAGTCACACTTATCGTAATGAAAATGTCGGGAGCAGACTTTCAAAGATGTTGGGATGTTTGTAAAACTTAAATCGATGCGTCTTCCGGCAGATATCCATCCGTCTCCTCCGTGTTACATCAGAGACAAGACTCCCTTGGTTTTGCTTCCCTGTAGGAAACAAGTGAAAAGACAAGCCGTTGTCTATTTTTTTCCCGATCGATAGTGTGCTCGGACAATGCAGCCGACTACACAGGAAGTTCTTCCCATATTTACTGCAATCCTTCTCTATGGGCTCAAACAATGGCAACTTTTCCCATCAGCCACTGCGGGGCCAGCATCGTGACAACACGTTGCCAAGCCCAATATAAAAATTAGCCCTTTAAAAGGCATCTCAATCGCAGACCATGAAATTATCAGCCAGTTAGCCAATGATACCACATTATTCTTAAAAGATCTTTCTCAGATACCCCCAGAGATTAAGTTGATAGCTAATTTCTCTGTTGCATCGGGACTGTGTCTGAACATAAAGAAATGTGAATTGTTTGCTTGAAAATATTGACATTCCTGTGATTGCGTACATACCAGTAAAAGACACTATTACTTACTTAGGAATTGTCATCTCTAAAAACTCAGAAATCAGATGCAACTTAAATTTTGTTCCAATTATTGATAAAAACCCAGAAAAAATTAAATCAATGGCTACAAAGAGATTTATCATTGAGAGGCACAATCCTGTTATCCAAAGCTGAGGGTTTATCACGTCTTATTCATGTTGCTCTATCTCTTCATGTAAACAAAATGACCCTAAACAAATTTGACAAAATGTTATTCAACTTTGTTCGGAAAAAATAAAAACCATTATATTAAAAATCTGTAATATTGACCTCACACGATAAGGGTGGACTGAACCTCTTAGACTTTCACACTTTGAATAATACTTTTAAAATAAATTGACTTAAACAATTCTTTAATAACCCATTTTCAATTTGGAACGTTATTCCCAATCACATTTTTTCTAAATTGGGAGGCTTAAGCTTTCTTTTACTCTTATTATAATTTTGAAAAAAATCCCTCAAAACTACCTGATTACCACAAACAGATGCTTCTTTCCTGGTTGCTAATTTACAAACACAACTTTTCCCCACATAGATACGACATATGGAACAATAAAGAGATCACATACAAAAACAAATCCCTATTTTACCCCTTTTGGTTTACTCACAACATAATTCTGGTCCAATTATTTAATCCTGAAGCGTCTTTGATGACATACCAAGAATTTATCCTTAAATATTATGTATTTATTCCTATTAATGAATAAAACATCGTTAAAAATGCAATCCGTGACGGAGTAATTATGTTTTTCAAAAGTGCAACTTGACAGTGCACTTTTTTTTTTTTCAAAAGTGCAACTTGACAGCCCCTCCCTGAGCCGTCACCTTATCGTGGTGGAGGGGTTTGTGTATCCCAAAGATTCTAGCAGCTGTGTTGTCTGGGGATTTATGCCCCTGGTAGGGTCATCCATGGCAAACAGGTGTCTAGGAGAGGGATTAGACCAAGCACAGCTCATCAACCCCTGTGATGAACACAAACCTGGGCAGAAATGTTCCTTTGCCCGGACGTGGATTACCGGAACCCCCTCTGGAGTCAGGTCTGGAGGTGGGGTACGAGAGTGAGCGTCTGGTGGCCAGGCCTTTACCTATGGGGCCCATTCAGGCTCAGCCCGAAAGGGTTACATGGGCCCCACCTCCCGTGGGTTCACCATCTGTGGGAGGAGCCGTAGGGGTCGGGTGCAGTGTGAGCTGGGCGGCAGCAAGGGGCGGGGACCCTGGCGATCCGATCCCCGGCTGCAGAAGCTGGCTCTAGGGACGTGGAATGTCACCTCCCTGGTGGGGAAGGAGCCTGAGCTTGTGCGTGAGGTTGAGCGGTTCCGGCTAAATATAGCTGGACTCACCTCGACGCATGGCTTGGGCTCTGGAACCAGTACCCTTGAGAGGGGCTGGACTGTCTTCCACTCTGGAGTTGCTCATGGTGAGAGGCGCCGAGCAGGTGTGGGCATTGTTATCCGCCCCCACCTTGGCGCCTGCACGTTGGGGTTTACCCCAGTGGATGAAAGGGTAGTTTCCCTCCGCCTTCGGGTGGGGGGACGGGTCCTGACTGTTGTCTGTGCTTATGCACTGAACAGAAGTTCAGAGTACCTACCCTTTCTGGAGTCCTTGGAGGGAGTGCTGGAGGGTGCTCCTTCTGGGGACTCCATTGTTTCTGCTGGGGGACTTCAATGCTCACGTGGGCAACGACAGTGAGACCTGGAGAAGAGCAATTGGGAGGCATGGTCCCCCCCCTCTGAACCAAAATGGTGTTTTGTTATTGGACTTCTGTACTCGTCATGGATTGTCCATAACGAACACCATGTTCCAGCATACAGTGTCCATATATATACCTAGCATCAGGATTCCCTGGGCCGCAGTTCGATGATCAATTTTGTAATTGTATCGTCAGAACTGCGGCCACATGCCTTGGACAAGGCAGGGGACATTGAGTCCGAATGGGCTGGGTTCCGTGACTCTATTGCTCTGGCGGCTCAGGAGGGGGAAGCAGTGCTCCATCGACACTGTGTACAGTGGAGAGGGGGAGCTGCTGACCTCAACTCGGGACGTTGTGGGTCGGTGGAGGGAGTACTTCGAAGACCTCCTCAATCCTACCAACACGTCTTCCGATGAGGAAGCAGAGCTGGGGGACTCAGGGGTGGACTCTCCTATCTCTGGCGCTGAAGTCGCTGAGGTGGTCAAAAAGCTCCTTGGCGGCAAGGCCCCGGGGGTGGACGAGATCCGCCCGGAGTTCCTTAAGGCTCTGGATGCTGTGGGGCTGTCCTGGCTGACACGCCTCTGCAGCATCGCGTGGACATCGGGGGCAGTGCCGCTGGATTGGCAGAAGGAAAATTCAGAGTTCAAGCCCGCTCATCCAAGGTCAGACATACAAACATGTAACATTCATGACAAAAGAGCAATACAGAAAAGGAAACATTAACTGTGAGTCACGGAGCTCACTCCTGCCGTCTCCCTCTACAAATCGACCACTGAAGCATCAGTGCGCATGCCCTCTGAGGGCAGCAGTGACGCAACACACGTCTCTTAAAGGGGCAGTTGCTTTAAGCAGGGAAATTTGTACAGCCACCCCCAAGTTCCACCAGTGAATTTGTAATAACTCACAAATATCCCTGCTGTGCAGTTATCAGTCTTCAGGCATCTCTGGCAGGGAAATAAGTTTGGCTACAGACCGGGTATAAGTAGTCCCTTTAATGTCCACCTCAGCAGCGCAAATCCCGCCGTCGTCACTGGGAATCACCTTAGTAACTCTGCCAATAGGCCATCGAGCCCTGGGCAGCTGTGGGTCAATGACCATGACCACTGGGGCCGTCGTGAGATCCGGAGTGGAACTGCACCACTTCCTTCTCTGGTGAAGATTCGGAAGGTAGTTTCTGGTAAACTGAACCCAGAAGTGATCTGCTAAGACCTGGCTGTGTTTCCATTGGCGATGTCCGATCAGGTCACTGCTGCCATAAACAGCTTGTGGAAGTGATGCATCTCGCTGCCCCATCAGCATAAGATTAGGCATTATGGGATCAGGGTCTGCAATGTCTGATGTGGCATAAGCGAGTGGCTTCGAGTTAAGAATGCCTTCCACTTCTATTAGCACAGTTAGCAGTACCTCTTCTGGGAAAAACTCTGTCCTTGAGAATTACTTGCAGGTCAGATTTAACTGACTTTATCTCCCTTTCCCATATGCCTCCAAAGTGAGTTGCAAGAGGTGGATTGAATTTGAAGGTTATGCTCTGCTCAACTAGTTGTTCTTTCAGGGCTGGCTTGAATGCTTCAAATGCTCTCTGCAGTTCCCTGTCAGCACCACGGAAATTAGTGACCCTGTCACAGAGGATCTCATAAGGTTTGCCTTTCCGAGCTACAAACCGCCGCAGGGCAAGGAGGAAGGCTTCCGTGTCCATGCTGCACAAAAGATCCAGATGTACACACCTTGTAGTTAGACATTTGAAGATGATGCCCCATCTCTTTTCTTGTCGGCGGCCCGTCTTGATTGTATAGGGTCAAAAATAGTCCACACCAGTGGACCAGTACGGGGGCTTCTGGAGATGCAAACGTGAGGCAGGGAGGTCTGCCATGCGTGGAACAGTTGGTTTGTTGCGCCATCTTTGGCACTTGATGCAGCCACGTAGATATTTCTTCACAGCTTGCCATCCACGAAGAACCCAATATGTCCGCCTCATCTCGGCATACACACGATCAGGACCTGGATGGAGCAGCTGGAGCTCGTCATCTTGGATAAGCAACTGAGTGACCGGATGGTTAGGTGCAAGGACAATAGGATGAATGGTGTCCAGCAACCTGTTGCACCCTTAGAATGAACAATAGTCCGGCACTTCCTTCTTTGTCTTTATTTTATTATTTTTTTCACGTTTTCATGTCATAGATGTACACACACGTCGGTCCCCTGTGAAAAACACAGTATAGATTTTAAGTCAAATTTGGATTTAGTTTTTTAGTGTGCAAAAGATTTAAAAGCGAAACACTTACACGTCTGGAAGCCTTAGCCGGCAACTACAGCCCAGCAATTCTCACCTGAGAACGCTGTGGGCCACGTATTTAGAGAAAGCTAGGAAGTCGCACACAGGCTTACCCAGTGACTTCCGCTTGCTTCACACCGCTCGCCTCACAATAAAAGCAGCGCGTTCGATTAATTGCAGTATATCTATATAATATGTTCTGTGATCAGAGATACACATTGTAAAAAGTATATGGGCTGACAACACCTGACAAAAACCCTTCTGCCTTTCTCAGCTGACCACCAACACGGATGAGGCCCAGAGCACTGTCGTACTCTGGACAGAGAGAAAGCAGATGGGTATTAGTATTTAGTGGCTTACCTGCCTGCAGAGCAGCTAACTCAGCAGGGAAGCTCTTCTCCTGCACCCGCCTCAGAATGCTGACTTTGGTCTCAATACAGTCGGTGGCAGTCATTAGGGAAGCAGCTGGTCCATTGATGGACAGGTATGTGGCTTGTATCAGCTTGTACCAGGATTGATACTGAGACGGGTCAGGAAATGCAGGCATGGCTGTACCCACATTACCACAAAAGATCGCATGAGTTTCCTCCATCTGTGAGGAGGTGGTAAGAGGTGTGGATGGCCATCTACTTGGTGGCTGACTCAGGAAGTTAGGTCCACTTGTCCAGCGGCTGGATGTAGACAAATCTCTGAGATGCTTGCCACGAGTGATATTGTCAGCAGGGTTCTCTTCAGAAGGAACGTACCGCCAGGTGTCTGCTCTGACCAGTTCCTGAATATCAGCAATGCGTGTCCCCACAAACACCTTGTACTGCTTGGACTCAGACTTAATCCAGTGGATGACAGTGGTTGAATCAGTCCACAGTGCTGTACTTCTGATAACTAGTGTAAGCTCTGCCTGTAGGACTTTCGCTGGCTGTGCACCAGAAAGAGCTGCACACAGCCCTAGACACGGAACAGACAGCTGTTTCTTTGGTGCTGCAGTACACGTGATCGAACGAGAACAAAGGAAACTTGCGCTGCACCTGTTGCGTGATGCTCTGCCCTAAGGTAAACGACGGCACTGAAGGCCCTCTCCAAGGCATCTGTGAATATGTGCAGGTCAACATGCTGGTTAGCAGGGATGTCTGAAGTGTAGCACCTTGGGATTCTGATGTGCTGTAGCTGTGGTAATTCACTCTCCCAGGTATGCCACACAGGTCGGAGTTAGTTTGTGATGGGTTCATCCCACTCTCTGCCTTTCTTTCACAGGGCTTGGACCAACACCTTAGCACGCGTGGAAAAAGGAATGAGGAAGCCGAGTGGGTCATATTGGCTTGCGAGTACTTTGTACACATATCTCAGAGTAGGTTCAGCAGGCGGGATGTCTCTGTGCCTACAGCTTAAGGTGTCTGTGCTGCAGTTCCATTGCAGACCCAGTGTTGACTCCAGTGGGTTTTCCTTGTGCGCAGACAGCCACATCTCACAGCTAGTGGACTTCGCTTCTGATGGCAGATGAGTAATGATGTCTGACCACTGTCTTATATCAAACCTTCCATTTGCAAGGATGGTTCGAAGCCTGTCGATGAACTGCTTGGCCTGGTTTGATGAGGAAAGTGACTGGAGACAGTTGTCCACATAGAAGGCCTGCAGTACTGAGTTGACAATATCTTTGTTACCTTCACTGTTTTCTTGTACATGGTGTTGTAGTGCATATATGGCACAACATGGGCTGCAAGTTGTGCCAAATGGTAGCACGTGTCATTCGTAGATGTCTGGGCAGTGCTCTCTCTCTCCATTTCTCCACAGAAAACGGAGCAGTGGCTGGTCTTGTGGGAGGAGACGCACCTGGTGAAACATGCCGTGTATATCTCCACTGACGGCTACACCATATTCCCAGAATCTGAGAAGCACTGCAAGAAGGGAAGAGCCTAGTGATTGGCCTGGCAGAAGATTATTGTTGAGGCACATCTGTTGGTGAACAAAGGAACAGTTAAAGACAACTGGGTTTGCCATTGTGATACACAAGATAGTGTGGCAGGAACCATGACTCCTCTGAACTGTTGACCTATTCCATACTAATCTTTTCTGTATAACCGGCTTTCACTAGTTTCTGCAGTTCCTCATTGTAAACTGACAGTTGTTCAGGCTTATGTAACAAGCAGCGCCCAGTTGCTCGAAGAAGAGGCAGAACAGCATTGGGTGAGGGATGTAAGAGCAGTTTTTTTCTGCTCAGAAGTCGGACAGCATAACGACTCACATCATCTACTGTGACCCTAATACTTTTCTGTTCTAGCTGTTGGAGAGCAGCTTTGTCTTCTCCAGAACATGTGGCCTCCTTTAAAGACTGAAATGGCAGTGTGTCTATTTGCCAGTCTACATGCTGCTGCAGTTCTTCTGTAGGGTAAAGAACAGACAAATGAAGACAACCACTTTCTCTTGGCTGCTGTTGTAGAAAGCCAGTTGGTCCCTGCACTGTCCATCCCAAAGCAGTCCAGATGGCTACGAGACCACCAATAGGGCCACTTATCACTGGATGCTTGGGCGTGATTAGGTGTGGGTGGTCTGACCCGATCAAGACCATAGGCTTAACTTTATTGAAAGATGGTAAAGTGAGGTCCTTCAAATGGTTTTAACTCCTCTGCAAAGGCCCTACAAAGGACTGCTCAGGAGGATTCAACTCTGATGCTGTGAAAGCATCATCAATGTTGTAATTCAATCCCTTCTTTCCTTGGGCTGATACTTGAAATGACACAGTAGCTCGCTTCAACTGTACTATCTCCTGTCTAATGGTTCTCAGCGATAAGATTTCCCGCTGTCCAGTGAGATCTAGCTGGGCGAGGTCATGCAAATGCTAAGTTTTATTTCTATGAGGTGTTTATTTAAATATATGATATTGATGCTTCACAGAGAGTTTTACATGGTAGCATAATTACCTCTGCCAAGGAGGTTGTGTTTTTACCGACTTTCGTTGTTTATGTTCAAGATAACTTAAAAAGTTATGTACAGATTTTCATGAAATTTTCAGGACTTGTTGGGAAATGTGAAAAGGAAGAACCTGGTTAATTTTGGTGTTGATTCAGATCACTGTTTGGATCCAGGAACTTTTTAAAGACCATGGCGGAGGTTTGCGCTCTTTGTGTTTTTCTGGGTACATTTTGAATTGCAGTTTTGAAACTATATTTTTTTGCAAAAATTTTGCAAATCTAACTTGAAAGGTGATATGCT
The DNA here is from genome assembly GCF_933228915.1 of Telmatherina bonti. Taxonomy (NCBI): domain Eukaryota; kingdom Metazoa; phylum Chordata; class Actinopteri; order Atheriniformes; family Telmatherinidae; genus Telmatherina; species Telmatherina bonti. The sequence continues at coordinate 10,689,358 of NC_136614.1, read as the reverse complement.
GATGAACAGTAAATTGCTTTTTGCAAACATGTTTTTAACCACTGAAATACCAACAACATACTCTTGACAACTGACCAAACTAGCATCAGCCACGTGTTCACCAACTGAACCACAGCTCACCATGAAGCAAGAAGTTAGTGCAAGCAGCCCGGAGAGGTTGAGATGATATTGTTTTTATTTGCAATGTTATGTAATTTAAAAAAAAAAAGTTTATTAAAATGTCTGGTATCTGATTAGAGAAGGAAAAAAAAAAACAGTGAGTAAAAAGGGAGAAATTTGTGTCAGAAATTTATTTTTTAGTTTCCATTTGCACCATTGGAAATAAAACTGATGGTTTACAGACAAAAGAAAAAATAGCAATAAAAATGGTAAAAAGTTACAGTAAACAAAGATGAAATGTAATGAGAATTATTCTGTAAAATAAAATTACATACTAAGTTGCAAAACATTTCATTATAGACATTAAACATGGCAGAATTATGTTCTATCGTGGTTAAATGTATCCCTGTTGAGTTAACATGGTAACTGTTATTGGAGAACAATTCTGACAACAATTCAATCCATTAAAATAAAATATCAGCATTATTGTTTCTGAAATTAAAATAAACCTTTATATTTTATTAAAACCCTGTATGTAAGAAAGGCAGCTTATTTAATTTTAAGCAAAAACAACATCAATTATAAAATTATAAAAGCAATTATGAGTTGAAATTGTGTGTATAAAAGAAAGTTTTCAGTTAAGACTTAAGCAAAACAAAGTGAGACCATCACATTTCTGAAGATTCACACAAAGAGACAGAGCATGACAGATCTTTGTTAAAGTCTGTCATGAATGAGTCTGGATTAATAAATGCTGAATGGAACGTCTTAAGGTTCAAACAGGAGATGGGGATTTTGTAAGTCTGAGTTCTTCAGCTGGATTTCTCTATTGAGCAACTATCGTGGAAAACCCTAAAGAAATTCTCACCAGTACGTAACTACATTATACACAAAATATTGCTGACAGATTTACAACAAAATCCAGCATAAGTCTGAGTTCTTCAGCTGGATTTCTCTATTGAGCAACTATCATGGAAAACCCTGATGAAATTCTAACCAGTACATAACTACAATATAAACAACAAATTGTTTACAGATTTACAACAAAATCCAGCATATGTACAGTTTTTATTTTGTGTGGACGCACCAAAATAATTTACCACAAACCTCACAGGAAAATGGTCTCACTCATGTGTCGGTTTAAGTTTGACTTGTTAGTACTTGTCATGTGTTTACGTAAGCTTGTCTTTCGACTAAATCTTTGTCCACGCTCGTCACAACTGCATGGTTTTTCTCCTGTGTGGATTCTCATGTGTCGGTTTAAGTTTCACTTCAAACTAAATATTTATACACATTCATCACAGCTGAATGGTTTGTCTCCTGTGTGGATTCTCATGTGTTGGTTTAAGTCTGTCTTTCGACTAAATCTTTGTCCACATTCATCACAGCTGAATGGTTTTTCTCCTGTGTGGATTTTCATGTGTCGGTTTAAGTGTGTCTTTTGACTAAATCTTTGTCCACATGCATCACAGCTGAATGGTTTGTCTCCTGTGTGGATTCTCATGTGTTGGTTTAAGTTTGTCTTTCGACTAAATCTTTGTCCACATTCATCACAGCTGAATGGTTTTTCTCCTGTGTGGATTCTCATGTGTCGGTTTAAGCTTTTCTTGTGACTAAATCTTTGTCCACATGCATCACAGCTGAATGGTTTGTCTCCTGTGTGAATTTTTATGTGTTGGTTTAAGTCTGTCTTTTGACTAAATCTTAGTCCACATTCATCACAGCTGAATGGTTTTTCTCCTGTGTGGATTCTCATGTGTCGGTTTAAGTTTGTCTTGTAACTAAATCTTTGTCCACATTCATCACAGTTGAATGGTTTGTCTCCTGTGTGGATTCTCATGTGTTTCTTCAAGCTCCACTTGTTAATAAATCTTTGTCCACATTCATCACAGCCGAATGGTTTTTCTCCTTTGTGGATTCTCATGTGTCGGTTTAAGTTTGTCTTGTAACTAAATCTTTGTCCACAATCATCACAGCTGAACGGTTTGTCTCCTGTGTGGATTCTCATGTGCATCCTAAGATTCCCTTCATGAGAACAGATTTTACTGCAAATTCCACATCTGATATTTTTTCTGCTTGATTGGACAGTTTTCTGCAAAATTACATGTTGCAAAGTTTTTAAACATATCTTAGTGTTCAAACAGCTGAAAGACCTTTTTGTAAAGTGTCTCTGATGAGATCTTTGGGAGTGAAACTCTTCACCACATTCAGAGCTGAGTGATTTTATGGCAGTGCTACACTCCGGATCAGAGTTTACATCTGAACCATGTGCCCTGCTGTTTTTCCAGCCTTTATCATCACCATCCATTTCAGTTTTAAAATCTGACCAATGTTTTTTCTGTAAAAAGCTTAACGCCTTTCTGTCATTATTTGGTGATAAATAAGTATTTGGGTCTGGATTACTGGTGAGTTCTGGTTCTCCACTGTCCTCTTCTTCAGGTTCTGACTTAATCTGTTTTGGAGTGTCGTTGATCAGAGCTTCTACTTCTCTGTAGTTTTCAGTTTGGGTTTGATGAAGGTGAGTTGAATACAACCAAGGCTGGAATTCTTTTTCATCATCTTCACTCTTTACAGTACCATTCATCATTGGTGAACTGGAGACACTGTCCAAAAGCCCATCATCAACTGGCCTCCATCTGGGCTGCGCCATAGTTCTTCTGTTATCAGATGGGACTCAAGGTCCTGTTTGTCCAGACTTCCCTCTGTAATAACCAACTGCTGCTGCTGCACATCGGCAGAGAACACTGAAAAAAAAAAAAGACAGAAAAAGCCGGATTTAAAGACCACACAGCAGATAAAAATCCCTTCAAGGACAATTCCACTACTGACCATCCAGAGTTGTAGCTTACTTGTTTTGCTGTTCAATAGCTCAGCCGTAGAGTGGACTGTATCAGAAATGGGATACGTTTTGGTGTATCCCTGGTTTGTCAGTCAGAATACAAAACAGTTAAGTTCATGCAGGTTCATGAAGTTCAGTGGTTTACGTCTCACACGCAGACTTATTACAGCACAGGAGCACAATAGGTACAAATAATATTGACGTCCAGTTTGATTTGGTCAGTATTTGTGTGTGATCCGAAATAAAGACGGAATGATATTCACATTATTAACAAACACAAATGTGCATGATGAACTCTGATCATGTGGCTAAATACAGGTAAACGTGTCAGGTTGGCATACACTACTCACAAAAAGTTAGGGATATTTGGCTTTCAGGTGAAATTTATGGAAAATGCAATATGTTCATGCTACAGTGATATAATATCATAAAAGTAAGACATTTAAATAGAAGGATGCACTACTGATTTCCTCATCTCAAAAAATTCATTCAACACAAAAGGTAACAACAATGGTAGTTACACCACAACAAAAAATTTGAACGTCTCAATATCTCGTCATGTGCCCTTAAGCATCAATTACAGCTTGACAACGACGTCTCATGCTGTTCACAAAGCAACTTATTGCCTGCTGAGGCATGGCATCCCACTCTTCTTGAAGGGCAGCCCTCAGGTCATTGAGGTTCTGGGGTGCAGGGTTTCGAGCCTCTACACGACGCTCAGCTGATCCCACAGGTTTTCAATGGGATTCAGGTCTGGAGAGAGTGCAGGCCATTCCATTTGAGGTACACCAGTCTCCAACAGCCGTTCCCTGATGATGCGGCCTCGATGAGCAAGAGCATTGTCGTCCATGAAGATGAAATTAGGCCTGTGCAGTTCATGTAGGGGCACAATCACTGGATTAATGATGTTATTCAGGTAGTATGGGCTTGTCACTGTACCATTCACAAAGTGTAGGGCAGTTCTGTACCAAGTGGACACCCCTGCCCACACTGTAACACCGCCACCACCAAAAGCTGGCCTGGTGACAACAGTGGCTGATGCATAGCACTCTCCCTGACGTCTCCAACATGGTTGCCGGCCATCATTTCTGCTCAGTGTGAATCGACTTTCATCAGAGAACAGCACTGAGGCCCACTGGTTCCTCGTCCAGCGTAAACGCTCCCTGGCCCATGCAAGACGATGATGCCTGTGCCTGGTGGTGTGGTCAGGTACCCGTGCAGGTCGTCTAGCACGCAGACCACGCTGATGTAAACGGTTTCGAATGGTCTGACGTGACACTTGGATGCCTCTCACCTCTCTTAAACGTGCCTGGAGTTGAGTGGCATTCATCATCCGGTTTCTCAGGGCAGTGTTCACAATGTAGCAGTCATCAGCACGGGATGTGGCCAAAGGACGTCCACTTCTAGGCCTTTCTGTGACTCTTCCAGTCTCTCCATATCTCTGTTGCAACCTGCTGATGACACTCTGTGACACTCCAAGCTCAGTGGCCACTTCTGTCTGAGAACGTCCTGTTTGAAGCATCGCAATGGCAAGGGACTGTTGTTCCATTGTTAGGTGTCGTCTTGGTCTCATGATGTCAAAATGTGAACAGCATGATGAGGACAACTGTTTTAAACACCAGCTCTAATTGAACCAGGACATTTATTGGTCAATTCAAGGATCACACACCTGCCGTGATTTTTACCGTTAAGCTCCTTGTTAGAGAACAGCAACTTGTGCAAAATTTATTGAAACATTTAACAGTTGGACATGTGCATTTAAAAGCTTAGAGAAGATCACATTAAGTTCACCTGTACAGGTTTGAATGCATTTTAGGCTTGTTGTGAAATTTCACCCAAAAGCTGAATATCCCTAACTTTTTGTGAATAGTGTATATCTGCCTGTTAGGCTTACTTGATTTTTCTACTTTGTTTTTTTGTATCTTTTGTGAACAATCAGCAAGGTTTTAAAATCTATCCTGTGACTGCCTAGAGGCCAGTCTAAAGATTTAAAAACTGGTGTGATGTGATCAGACACCTTAGTCCCAGTTAAAGCTCTTGCAGCAGCATCTGGATGAGCTGCAGACGTATCATGTTCTGTTTAGGAAGTCCTGTTAAAAGACCATTACAGTCTAATGGAGATGAATGCATGGATGAGTATCTCCTGGTTAGGGCAGGGTACCAAACTTCGGTTCTTTAATTACACCGACCAAAATACTTCAATACTAGACAGTATCAAAATATGACGTGTCTGTCGGTGCAAAGTTTTGGTGCCTTAAGGGTTAATAACAGGAACGAAATCTGACAGTGTTGCCGATGATTGGCTGCAATGCCACACGTGGTTCAGGCACATAGAGAAAATACTGTGTGGTTACGCCCACAACAGGGTTCACGTGTATTTGTGTAGCTAACTACAGCATATGTCATCAAAGCAGGCAAAAAATGCCTCAGAGGTCAAAAGTGTGGCTCCATTTTTGCAAGATTGATGCCGATAGTGCACCGTGCGATATTTGCCAAAAACATATTGTTGCTAAGGCTGGCAACACAACAAATTTGATGAAGCATTTGAATGTGCATGGAATCAATTTAAGGGCAGAAAGTTGCTCCATGTCTGACTGCAAGAAAGCGGACCAGATCTATCGTCCTCACATCATTCAAGTCCGCCTGAGAACGTTGAAGAGCCAAAGCGGCCTCCAAAACTTGCACCACTGGACCCCATTTTCCTCGAACGTACCGACGACCGCGCTGTGTCTGGGATTTCAACAGGTAAGTCTGCGTTAAGCAAAATTGGGCCAACTTTATGTTTGTTTACTTAAGTTAGCGTTACTGCACCTTAAGAGATGCACAGAGATGACAAAAAATGTTACTATAACACGTTCTGGACATTTTATGTAGCTTTAGTACATGACTATATAGCTAGAAAGCTAACAAATGAATGACAGTGACTGATATTAGCTTCTTTATAAGAGGTTATCTGTTGGGTCAGTTGGTTGATGATTACATTTTATTTTAGGTGTTATGTTTATTTTCTCCTGACAGAAACTGCTGATCCAGTTCATCATGCTGGGAGGAAGACAAGGCCAGCCAGTGTGAAGGGTTTCACACTCTCAAGAGAGAGAGAGAAAAGGAGAGAGAAAGAAGCTCAGTGTATCAGGAAATGTCCCTCTGCAGTCTAAACCTATAGCAGCATAACTAAGGGATGCTAACCATCAATCACTATAGGACTATAGGACAAAATGATAAGTCTTCAGCCTTGTCTTAAAGTTGGGGAGGGTGTCTGCTTCCCTAACACTAACTGGGAGCTTATTCCATCAGAGAGGGGCCTGATAGCCAAAGGGTCTGCCTCCTGCTCGGCTCTTTGAGACTCTAGGAACCACAAGTAAGTCTGCAGTCTGCAGACTGCAGGTTTACTTGCTGTTCCCAGAGTCTCCAAGACGACAATGGGAGGCAGAGCCTTTGCTTATTCAGCCCCTCTCTAATGGAAGCAGCCCCCAGCATGGAATCAGGAGGCAGATACCCTCTCTGCTTTTCAGGTCAGAATTAAAAGCTACGTTTGTGATCATGAATGTTGCTACCATGGACCTAAAATGCTGAGGGATTTTCCATGATGCATTGAGCACTTTCTTCTCATAATTGTGCTCCATTTATTCAATAGAGCACTTTTTAAGTCAAGCAGTGCAGTTTCTTTTTTTATTAAATCGTATCCTCATGAAAGTATAATTATTATTATTTTCTACAGACGCTTTTATCCAAAGTAGGATAAGTAAATTAACCTAGCATACATGTCTTGAGGGTGGGAGGAAGCTGGACACCCGCAACACACACACACATACACACACGGGAAGAACACACACAGTCCACAGGAAAGACTACATTACACCGGTTTTAAAGTCGCTGCATTGGCTCCCCGTGCTTTTCAGGATTGATTTTAAGGTTCTTTTAGTGGTTTATAAATGTCTTAATGGTCTTGGGCCTTCTTATTTATCTGACCTGTTTTAAAAGTATGAGCCCTCGCGGACCCTGAGGTCCTCAGGCACCGGCCTTTTAGTTCTTCCTAAAGTTCGTACCAAAACATATGGCGAGGCCACATTTAAGTATTACGGGCCTCGCCTATGGACCAGCCTGCCTGAGGGCCTCAGGGCTGCAGAGACTGTTGATGTTTTAAAAATAAAAAAACGCTCAAGACCTACCTTTTTAGTTTAGCTTTTAACTAAGTTTTAACATTCTATTAGCCCATATTTATTGTTCTTTTTAGTTAATTTGATTTATTTATACATTTTATATATATTTATTTACATATTAGTATAAATTTTATGATTTTTTTATTTTTCAAAGGATTTTACTTTTGTGTAGTTATCACTCCAGTTCTCTCCTCATTGGGGTCCTCTTCACCGAGGGCTGCCCCTGCTCTGACCTCATGGGTGTTGCTGTGTGGGCTGTCCCTGTCTGGTGGGTCGGGATCCAGCGCTGCAGCCTTACAGTTGTGGCGTGGGTCCTGTCTGCCCGGACCCGGGTGGCCCCCATGATTATGGCCTGGGTGGTCGTGGTTGGGGGTAGCCCTTTGTGTAGAGGCACCCTGAGGATATTGTTTCCTGATCTGATGCACATCTGGTACAAATGTACCAAGCCATTCATCTTCTTTTAACAGTTATAGGGGCTAACAGGGCATGGGTGATAGTGGTTGTGGGTGGGTGGGTGAAAGGGGACGATGGGTGTATGTGTGTTTTATCTATTCTGAGGTAAATCGTTTTATAACGTAAAGCGCTTTGCATTGTTTTTAAGCACGAAAAGTGCTAAACAAATGAAGTTTGATTTGATTTGATACTGATCAATCCCCCACCCCCTTTTGTTGTGAGGCTTCAATGTAAACCGCTACCCGACCACGTGCTCTATGTGTTTGAAGAATAAACAATACTCATTTCTACATGTGTATGTTTCAAATAAATATCTTATTAACTTACGCTGCATTAGGTGCTTAATTCCAACCAAACCTTAATAAAAGCCAGAGTTAACCGTTGTGTGATACATAATGGCATGCCATTGTTATTGTTTTTAAAATTTAACATACTCCATGATAATTTCGTATTTTATTAAATAAAAATGTATTTAAATTTGATTCAAATTCGGCAGCAACACAAAAATCACCATATCACCGCCACAAAGCCTCCACTCTGCCCTACCAACAACTTATCCTCTCAGCACCGAATATCACAACCATGCAATTCCCTGGATATCCGACATTTACTTATTAAACCAAATCCATCATCCAAAGAGCTGTAAAGTCTCACCTCCTCTCCCGACGAAGCTTCCCTCAACTAATAAAAAGTAGTCTGATCCTTATTTTGCGACGTGGTTTCTCTCCAGCGAGCTGGTCTCTGCAGAGGAAAATAATGAACGGATCCTCGCGATCTTTATTCGCAAATCAACAGTGTTGTGGCGTGATGCCTGGTGGTCACATGATCTGCTCGGAGCCCTGCGCGTACTGTTGACGTCGCTGTAAATGATTGGCTGGATGTTGGCTACACAGACATCATATATACAGACACGCCGCATTGTATCACGCTGCCTATACGCGCTGACGTCTGATGGCACCGCCATCTTGGATGAGTCTCCCATGCGCCTCCATCGCATTTATTTGTAAGGTGGAGGCCCAACCACAACAATAATTTCACGAATTTCTACGTGATTTTTTTCACAGTTTGGTTTGTTACAAAGGGAAGAGAGACATTGTTATGACACAGATCAATATAAGACATTAAAAACAACGTGCTTTTATGCTGAAATATTTTTATAATGCTATTTAACAAAGACATAAGGTAGCTTACCTTACCCAGAAATACACTCAAAGAAGGCAAACCTCTGTCAGGCATTTAAAAGGTTCCTGGATCCAAACGGTAATCTAGATCACCACCAAAATTAAATTAGTTCTTCTTTTTCATGTTTCCAACAAGTCCTGAAAATGTAATTAAAATCTGCCCGGAACTTTTTTAGTTAACTTGAACTTAAACAAACAACTAAAGGCTGTAAAAACATAACCTACTTGGTGGAGGTAATGAATCTACTATGTAAAACTCTCTTTGTTAAGGATTAATATATTTTTCAATAAACACCTCATAGGAATAAAATTTATCATTTGCATGTAGTAGATTATTCACATTATTGATCAACCAATAATATAAAATAGTGGGTGTGTCTCAATCAGCACACTAACACTAGCACTATGTTTCAGTGCGTAGTGCGTTTACACTGACTTTTGCACAAAAAACTCAGTGCACTGAAAGTACCCGGATGCTGCCCGAACCCCGCCCATAAATATAGTGTGGAAGGATGGACACTTCGCGCAGTAAATCGACACCATTTTGCTGATGTAGCGGAAGGGGATGGACTTTTCATCGGTTTACCAGGCGAATAATGGCTGTGATTAACACCGGTCCAGGCGAGGATTCATTTGTATAAATGTAAGTGTTACATTATTCCGTTATGATTCTGATGTATAATGCAGCCTGCTAAACTATCCCTGATGACAGTTATGGATCCGATCATTTGTTTGAAGCGACAGTTGCCGACTCAGTAGTTAGCACCGTGGGTTAGCGCACGTAAATGGTAGCTGTTTTTATCCGGTGTAGTGGACGTAGATGTGTTATACATGTTACAAATTATGAATGTTTTAGGTTCTGTATGTTCATTGATCATTATTGAACTTCCAGATTAAGCACTGTGGTGTTTATAACTTCAACTATTAATCCCGATATAGTGTCAGCTTTTAGAGAGCCGTCCGTTACTATGGTTACCACTGATGCCATAAATCTGCATAAGACTGAACGAGAAAATATAGATATTAGATAAACATAGTAGTGAATACACTTGGTTTGATTATTAGAATGCTAAGTGTGAGGTGTGTAACTTTCTTCTGCATGGCTCCACCTCTTCTGTCTCTGATTGAAAATCGATCGATTGAATATGTATATATAGATATATATACCGGTAAATATCTATATCTATCTATCTATCTATATATATATATATATATATATATATATATATATATATATATATATATATATATATATATATATATATATATATATATAAATATATATATACATATATATATATATGTGTGTGTGTGTGTGTGTGTGTTATTTTAGTTTACGTCGTAGTTGGTGTCATGTAATATTTGCTCAATGTTTTGTGTGTTTTGTGTATGGTAATAAATTAATCATTACGAAAATTTAATTATATTTGAAAAATGTAAAAAAAAAAAAAAAAAAAAAAAAAAAAAGTTCGTTGTTAATCTGCATTATATAAAGACACACACAATTTGTTTCCCATTCGCCAAATTATTTATTGTTTAGATATAAATGCAGTCATGATCTGGGGAGTAACACATCATTGCCACCCTCTGCCTCTCATCAGCCTCAAAGATGATTCCTAGAGATGCTGCTGGTCCTGCTGGTTGTTCCCCAGTTGCCCTCCTAACATCTTCATCATCATCTGGCTTCTGGAGATCACCGCTGCTCATGCAGATGTTGTGGACAGTGGACGTACTTCACCTCCTTCCAGAGCCTTTAGGAAGACGGACTTCCACCTGGTCTTTAGGATCCTGAAAGACCTCTCCACACACACCTGGCTTCTGACAGGCAGCATATGAAGCGAGCTTGCAGGTGGTTTCAGACAGGCTGCCTGAGGAGCGTCATGAGGAAGATGGACTGCAACAAGCAGGGGGAGATTCAATAAAGGATTCAATAAAATGTTTCTATAACAACTTTGCTGCGTCCCTGTGTCTGAGCATCTTCTTGACAGCATTGCATTCCCTACATTATCATTTATAATCCGTTTCCTGTTGCCAAATGTGCACAGCATCAGAGTAAACACCAATTAAAACAGATGTGTTTCATGTAAAAGACATTTTTATACTGACAATATCTTTGCATATTTAAAAGCTGTTTTATTAGTGTTTTGATTTGCACTTTATTATACTAATAAGCATGTGGGAGACATGCAAAGACACATGACAGTCTGATGTTGCTTTGTATTGTTAACAACTGAGCTAGATCACTATAATGTAGGCCATAATATATGATGATATGATACATAAAGTTAAGTTTGCTGGATTTGTTCATTTATTTGTTACAAATGCCTAAAAAGAATTTAGTAGAACGAACTGTCCCTGAAACGATAAGCCAATAATGAAGCGAGGTTGGCAATAGCCACGCACTCTGGGTACGTATACAGGCGGGTCATACACATTAGAAATAAATAAATATACGTACCAACTCATGTTCAGCCAATCAGAGGAGGATCCTTCGTCACCTTTAATGATATGTAATTTCAGGAGAGCAGCAAATTCATTCTCGTAATTTAGCACTTTGTTTTACTTTTGGCGGCAGAAAAGTTGTGGTCAAATGCGAGTTCGTCACTTAGTGCACTACGTCCAGTGTTCCATTTAGGACAGCACTTACCCATCGTAGTGCGCACTACGCACTGCATTCCAGTGCACTAATGAATTAAGACACAGCCCAAGTCGATGATGTTGGGTATATACATATACATATATACATATATACATATAAAGCAAAAAAATTTTTTAATCAGTGTTTTATGTGTTTCTTCAAGCTCCACTTGTTACTAAATCTTTGTCCACATTCATCACAGCCGAATGGTTTTTCTCCTTTGTGGATTCTAATGTGTTGGTTTAAGCTTTCCTTCTTAATAAAACTCTGTCCACATTCATCAAATCTGAATGGTTTGTCTCCAGTGTGGATTCTCATGTGCATCCTGAGATTCACTCTCACAAGACAGATTTTACGACAAATCTCAAATATGAAGTTTTTTTTTTTTGCCTGATTGAACTGTTTTGTGCTAGTTCAAACATTCCAGAGTTTTTAAATGTTTGTTATTGTTTGAACAGCTGAAAGACCTTTTTGTTAAGTGTCTCTGATGATATCTTTGGGAGTGAAATGTTTCACCGCATTCAGAGCTGAGTGGCTTTATGGTAGCATTACACTCCGCATCAGAGATTACATCTGAACCGTGTGCTGTTCTGTGAGTACTGTTTTATTATCACCCTCCATTTCTGTTCCAAAATTTGACAAATGTTTCATCTGTGACCAGCTTGAAGCCTTTTGGTTACTGTTTGGTTGTAAACAAGTTTTTTGGTCTGGATTACAGGTTAGTTCTTGTCCTCCACAGTCCTCTTCATCAGGTTCTGATTTTATTTGTTCAGCAGGGTGGTTGATCAGAGCTTTTACCTCTGTGTTGTCTTCAGTTTTAGTTTGATGAAGATGAGCTGAATTAAACCAAGGCCTTTTCATCATCTTCACTCTTCACAGTGGCCATCATCATTGGCGAACTAAAGATGCTGTTCACCAGCACATCATCAACTGCTTTCTATCCTGGTTGGGACATAGTTCTTCTGGTTCATCTATTATGAGATGGGACTCAGGGTTCTGCTTGTCCAGACTCCATTTACAAGGAACTTTATGACCAGAAACAGCTGCTCTGGCTGTACATATGCAGGGAACCTTTCAAAGAAAGAAAGATACAGTTTGATTTCAAGACCACACACCAGATCCCTCCCTCCCCACACAAAACTTCAGTCAATGAGATGAGCAGTGTTGTATAAAGTATTACGCAGTGTTGCAGATAAGACCTTGTACAGAAGAAAAGCTTATTACAACCCAGTCTTATCCACACATCAGCAAACACAACACTGCAGCAAACAAATGGTCATGGGTCCTGAAAAACTTGTCGGTCTTTTTTATTGATTCTGTGGTTTGTGGTTGACACCTTTCTCACCCTTTGATAGCCAGTGGTGTTAATAGCTTTTCAATGACTCCGTAGGACTTGCAGATGGCAATTTAAGTGGGTCCCTTGGATTTCAGTGGCTCCCAACTTCAAATTAAAGTGTTCAACTCCTTTAATGGCTGTAGCAAAAGGGGAAGCACAGTCATCAACCAACTGGAAGGTCGGTGGATGGACCAGGAAGTAGAGCTGTAGTCTTACATGCTCTGTAGTGTCCCACCTGCCGCCACCCTCCTCAAAATCCATAATGATTGTATCTGCCCCGACCACCAAGTCCGAATAACACAAAAAGAGCAAGTGGAGTAAACCATGAAAACCTCATAAATATTAAAACAATAAATTCAACAGGACAAAAAACAAAACCAAACAAATGTGGTTGACTGAGAATCAGATGTCTTCCATCTAAGTCTTTGTTCATCAATGGCCTGATTGCTAATCATTATATTGATCTTATTTGTCTTATGGAAACCTGACTGCAGCAGGAGGATCATGTTAGTATTCATGAATCTACCCCACTACTTTGAATCTATTCTAAATTTGAATGTTCCTAGAACTACAAGTTGAGGAGGAGGTGTCAACTATCAGGGCTATTGATCAGTCCTATAACAAAGATTAGTTATATTCTCTTTGAACAGCTTACTTTCAGTCTATCTCACCCAAAAAGGAAATCAGAGATGCCATTTGTGCTAGCAGTCGTGTATCCTTCACCTGGACTTTGCTCACAGTTTCTGACTTACTTGTCAGATCTCTCATCAGGTCTAAGGCTGATATACCTAAGCCTGATAAGAGTCTTATCTGGCTTAGGTAAAATGACTTTGAATTCTGATAAAGTCATTGTACTGGGTTACTGGATTCATGTTGATGATGAACATGACAGTTTAAATGTTGCTTTTAATTCTATATTAAATTCAATTGGTTTTTCCCTAAATGTCCACAGACCTACTCATTCTCATCATCATACTCTTGATCTTATTCTGACAAATTGCATCGACAGTGAAGAACTACGTTTTCCCTCATAACCCTGTCCTGTCTGATCATTTCTTAACTTTTTAATTGACTTTATTCATTCATTCATTCATTTTCTGAACCGCTTAATCCAATTCAGGGTTGCGGGGAAGCTGGAGCCTATCCCAGCTGTCTTTGGGCGATAGGCAGGGTACACCCTGGACAGCTCACCAGTCCATCACAGGGCCACACAGAGACACACAACCACTCACGCTCACACTCATTCTTATGGGCAATTTAGAGTAACCAATTGACCTAACATGCATGTCTTTGGATAGTGGGAGGAAGCCGGAGTACCCAGAGAGAACCCACGCATACACGGGGAGAACATGCAAACTCCACACAGAAAGGCCACAGTGCTAATGACTGTGCCACCGTGCAGCCCGAATTGACTTTACTTGACTACATATTGGCTTAGAAAAAGATTGTGGATGTTTGTTAGTGTGAGTGCCAAATTTAACAAATCAATTTCATCAGTATTTCCTACAATAACATGTATTAATATGACAGAGAACATCAATCTGAGCTCGTCTCTGACAAGTTGATGAATTTGTTAACAGTGACAGCTTTAATTCGTACAACACTGGACAATGTTGCTCCTCTAAAAAGAGGATAAGCAGTCAGACGAAGCGGGCTCCTTGGTTTAATTCACAGCTTTGAGCTTTAAAGCAGACATCAAGGTGTTTGGAAAGAAAATGCAGTTCATCTGGTCTAGAAGAGTGTCTCATAGTCATAAAATAAGGTTTTATAGTATCTAAGAAGCCCGTGTCAGGCTAGAACACCTTATTATTCATCTTTGATAAAGGAGAACAAGAACAATCACAGGTTTCACTTCAGCAATGTCGCCAGGCTAACTGCGAGTCATAGGGCTGTTGAGCTGGGTATTCCTTTAAACCTCAACTGTGATAGTTTTATGAGTTTTTGAAAACAAAATAGTTTATATTATGATGATGTTTCATCTGCAGCAGCTTTAGAGACTTAGAGAAGCTGATTTTCTTTCGGACAGGGCACTGTAGGTGGTGCAAAGGCCTATCAGAATCGCTGGTGGTATTCTTCTCGTGAATGAATTACCTTTTTGGGGGCTTTAACATGCTCAAAAACCTAACAAATTTTGTGTACCCAACCCATTGGAATGTTGGGGTGGTCAGAGCAGTTCGGCTGAAACTGAATGAGAGCGCCACCTATCTTAGGTGCCACGACACTAAATGTCATCAATCTTTATGAAAATTGATAACACATTCTTCAGCCCAGAGCAAACAAAAAAAACATCAACATTTGATGCCAGTCTAGTCCTTAACAAATATAGGACAGCAATCTATGTGCCATATTTTTTTCCAGACAGATTTTCTCTGTCAAGGGAGACATATCATGTGTATGGCTGCCCTTGATATTCTAAATATCAGAGCCCAGAGCAAAGGAAGCACCCAGGCAGAAGCACCCAGGCGCGTTGGGGCAGGGGCACTGAGTAACACAGTGCTAGGGCTAGTAGGCCCGGCGGGCACTAGGTGCCGAAGCGCGGGCCAGATGGAGAGCCAGCCCCGGGCTACCCATAACCCCCCACCAAGACCCAGCGGGAACCGCCCGCCCAGAGCAAAACAACCGTAGGCCAGTGCCACAATGATACCAGGGGCAGGAACTCCAAGGACAAGGATACGCTTGTAACCCATACCCCATCCCCTCCCTCTCCCTCCCACTAGCCCACCTCTACGGACATATCGTAGTCCCCAGGGAAACCCATCGGCAGGGTTGTGCATCGAGCATCGAGTATGGATTGGAACCGGGACTAACTTTCCTATTCTCCCCGAATCGTTCAAATGTTTGCATTTCGAATCCTACTTTCGATGCCCAGGAGGTTTCTCAGTCGGCCAACCGGAAGTAGCCACTGAACACCAACAAAGAAGAATCTGCCGGAAGTGTTTGTGTTACCGCGCAACCATGGAAAGTGTGCGTCAACGGGCTAAAGTGTGGCTTTACTTAAATAAAAATAGTTTTAAGTAGGCTCAGTGCAACACTTGTAAAATTTGTATATTGTGCACAGGAGGGTGCACTACAAACATGATGAAACACCTCCAGGTACATGGTGTACACATAACAGAGTGCCCCATCTTTGACACGCTGTAACCAACCTTCCTCTGGCTTCAAATCTCAGTCTAACACTACTCACCTGTCCAAATCCGGTAAGCAAAACAATAAAATACATTATATGTCATCATCTTGGCAGCTAGCATGTTCTACTCAAATTAAAACAGTGGACCCACTCAACAATATCCAGCTAACATTAGCACATGTATTTTTTTTAAATAGATGGACGACCTGAGACTGCAAATGTTAGCCAGGCAGTTAATACTACACCCCTACTCTGTTCACCATAGCAATCAAGGGAAAGATGTCAGTACAAGTAGAAGAGTGCCACAGAAAGGTTACCATATATTTTGAAAAAAATTACATCCATTTTACCAATGTGGAATCACCAACATTTAGGTATTTAATAAATCACAAAGCTAAATAATGAGCTAAAATTACAGTAATGAGGATATTATGCTTGTTAATATTTGCAGAGACATGGTGAAAAGCCAAAACCCCAAGTACACACCACCTTCCAGTAGGGCTGGGCGATTAATCGGATTTTAATCTCAATTATGATCTGGGTTTTCAACAATCACAAAAATAAAAGTTTGCGATTATTTTTCTCTTTGCAGTTTCCTCCCCTGATGTCTTCAGTTGCCAAGCGAGCGTTGCTGGCATTGCAGCGCTGTGCTGTAAACTCCTCCCACAGCCACTTTGGTTTCATTCAGCCAGTGTTGCCAACTTGGCGAGTTTCTCGCTAAATCTGGCAACTTTTATTGTTAAACAGTAACTGGCGACAAATCTAGCAACTTTTACTGGAGTTATTAGAGACTTTTCTGGTGTTTTGGCGACTGACTTGAAGGCATATATTGTTTTGTCATTACTGTAACAAAGGAGCAGCAGGAGCTTCTCCCCGTCCTAAAGCACTCCCTGGTGGCCAGTCTCAGTCGGCTCCGGCTGCAGGTCAATGTAGAATAACTGTAGTAGGTTGTGGAAGTTCACAATTTTCATTTTCATAGTTCGGCGAGTTAAACACTTTAATATCCCTCTGTTACAGGGCGTTACCATTGCAACGCGTTAATCAGCTCATTCAGATCAGCTGTCTTTTAACAGGTAAATGAGAGAAACGCGCTGTGGCCTGACAGCAGTTGTTTGGCATAAAATGTAAATCGAGGCCAACATGAAATAGTTCCTACATAAGCGGCTAAAGTGGATTAAACAACTCGGAACCGTGCATTAGACGGTTATAATATGACAGTAAGTTATAATATGACGTTATGACATCTTCGCTGTCACATGGACCGTGACAGGAAATAAGTGGAAATACTGGATAATTGTGTTAAAAAAATCAAGATCTCAACTTCAGTCAAAATAATCGTGATTACAATTTTTGTCATCATCGAGCAGCCGCAGTGTATATACATAAAGATAAATAAACTGTCTGGCTGGTGTGGTACCTACACTGGCGCCCTGCTTCTCATTCTTTTCTTTTAGACGCACAATGAATTCTGGGATAGGAGAGGGTGCATTGGATACATCTCTTGTAGCCTTCATTTTCAGGTAATCTGGAGCCAAATGAAGGACAGATTTGAAGGATTGACTTGAAGGAGCCTTTGAATTGAAACAGTACTTGGCATGCCACCATGATGCATGCAGCCGACGAATTCACACTTGGAAGTGTGCAGACCCTGAATTTGGAAAAACCCTATCACAGGGGTAGGCAACTCCGGTCCTTGAGTGCCACAGTCCTGCAAATGTTAGGAGTTTCCATGCTGCAACACACTTGATTCAAATCAATCGCTAATTTGCAGACTTGTGCAGAGTTTGATGTCAAGCTCTGCACAAGTTTGCTAATTAGGTCTGATGTCTGCCAGGTGTATTGCAGCAGAAAAACGACTCAAATTTGCAAGATTTGAGGACCAGCGTTGCCTACCCCTGCCCTAAGGCATCCAGCATTTCATTCTGGTCACGCAACGCTAGAATCTGAGTGTTCAGGGTATGGCACACACGCACATCACAAAAGTCTGCTGTTATAAGCACCGTACATCACAACCATGCAATTCCCTTATTAAAATACCTTGCCATAGTTTCGTGCTCTAAGTTTGTTTTGCAGCAGAGTTTTCTTCTTCACACCGGTCTTGTCCTCTCTTTTGCTCAACACTAGTGCAGCACCACCCCTCCCTGAGCCGTCACCTTATCGTGGTGGAGGGGCTTGTGCGTCCCAAAGATCCTAGCAACTATCTTGTCGGGGGCTTAATGCACTGGTAGGGTCACCCATGGCAAACAGGTGTCTCGGGGAGGGACCAGACCAAGCACGGCTCATAGATCTCTATGATGACAACCAACCTGGGCATGAATGTTCCCTTGCCCGGACGCAGGTTACCGGGACCCCCCTCTGGAGCCAGGCCTGGAGGTGGGGGATGAGAGCGAGCATCTGGTGGCCGGGCCTTCGCCCATGGGGCCCGGTCGGGCTCAGCCCGAAAGTGTTACATGGGCCCCACCTCCCGTGGGCTCACCATCTGCGGGAGGAGCCATAGGGGTCGGGTGCAATGTGAGCTGGGCGGCAGCGAGAGGCGGGGACCCTGGCGGTCCAATCCCCGGCTGCAGAAGCTGGCTCTGGGGACGTGGAACGTCACCTCTCTGGTAGGGAAGGAGCCTGAGCTTGTGCGCGAGGTTGAGCAGTTCCGGCTAGATATAGTTGGACTCACCTCGACGCATGGCTTGGGCTCTGGAACCAGTACCCTCGAAAGGGGCTGGACTTTCTTCCACTCTGGAGTTGCTCATGGTGAGAGGCGCCGAGCAGGTGTGGCCATTCTCATCAGCCCCCAGCTTGGTGCCGGCACGTTGGGGTTTACCCCGGTGGATGAAAGGGTAGTTTCCCTCCGCCTCCGGGTGGGGGGACGGGTCCTGACTGTTGTCTGTGCTTATGCACCGAACGGCAGTTCAGAGTACCCACCCTTTCTGGAGTCCTTGGAGGGAGTGCTGGAGGGTGCTCCTTCTGGGGACTCCATTGTTCTGCTAGGGGACGTCAATGCTCACGTGGGCAATGACAGTGAGACCTGGAGGGGAGTGATTGGGAGGCATGGTCCCCCCCCTCTGAACCCAAATGGTGTTTTGTTATTGGACTTCTGTGCTCATCATGGATTGTCCATAACGAACACCATGTTCCAACATAAGAGTGTCCATATGTACACCTGGCATCAGGATTCCCTGGGCTGCAGTTCGATGATCGATTTTGTAGTCGTATCGTCGGACCTGCGGCCACATGCCTTGGACACTCGGGTGAAGAGGGGGGCGGAGCTGTCAACTGATCACCACCTGGTGGTGAGTTAGCTCAGATGGTGGGGGAGGAAGCCGGACAGATCTGGTAGGCCCAAACGTGTTGTGAGGGTCTGCTGGGAACATCTGGCTGAGTCCCCTGTCAGAGCGAGCTTCAACTCCCACCTTCAGCAGAGCTTCGAACATGTCCCAAGTGAGGCGGGGGACATTGAGTCCGAATGGGCTGTGTTCCGTGCCTCTATTGCTGAGGCGGCCAGCCGGAGCTGTGGCTGTAAGGTCGTTGGTCCCTGTCATGGCGGTAATCCCAGGACTCGTTGGTGGACACCAGCAGTGAGGGATGCCGTCAAGCTGAAGAAGGAGTCCTATCGGGCCTTCGTGGCCTGTGGGACTCTGGAGGCAGCTGATGGGTACCGACGGGCTAAGTGGCATGCGGCTTCGGCTGTTGCCGAGGCAAAAACTCGGGCATGGGAGGAGTTCGGCGAGGCCATGGAGAAAGATTTCCGGACGGCTCCGAGGAGATTCTGGTCCACCATCCGGTGGCTCAGGAGGGGGAAGCAGTGCTCCATCAATACTGTGTACAGTGGAGGTGGGGAGCTGCTGACCTCAACTCGGGACGTAGTGGGTCGGTGGAAGGAATACTTCGAAGACCTCCTCAATCCTACCAACACGTCTTCCGATGAGGAAGCAGAGCTAGGGGACTCAGGGGTGGACTCTCCTATCTCTGGGGCTGAAGTCGCTGAGGTGGTCAAAAAGCTCCTTGGCGGCAAGACCCCGGGGGTGGATGAGATCCGCCCGGAGTTCCTTAAGGCTCTGGATGCTGTGGGGCTGTCCTGGCTGACACGCCTCTGCAGCATCGCGTGGACATCGGGGGCAGTGCCGCTGGATTGGCAGACTGGGGTGGTGATCCCCCTTTTTAAGAAGGGGGACCGGAGGGTGTGTTCCAATTACAGGGGAATCACACTCCTTAGCCTCCCTGGTAAGGTCTATTCAGGGGTCCTGGAGAGGAGGGTCCGCCGGATAGTCGAATCCCGGATTGAGGAGGAGCAGTGTGGTTTTCGTCCTGGTCGACGAACAGTGGACCAGCTCTATACCCTCTTTGGGGTCCTGGAGGGGTCATGGGAGTTTGCCCAACCAGTCTACATGTGCTTTGTGGACCTGGAGAAGGCATTCGACCGTGTCCCCCGGGGGCTCCTGTGGGGGGTACTCTGGGAGTATGGGGTACCGGACCCCCTTGTACGAGCTGTCTGGTCCCTGTACGACAAGTGTCAGAGCTTGGTCCGCATTGCCGGTAGTAAGTCGGATTCGTTTCCGGTGAGGGTTGGACTCCGCCAAGGCTGCCCTTTAACACCGATTCTGTTCATAACTTATATGGACAGAATTTCTAGGCGCAGCCGAGGTGTTGGGGGGATCCGACTTGATGGCCTCAGGATTGGGTCCCTGCTTTTTGCAGATGACGTGGTCCTGTTGGCTTCATCTGGTCGTGATCTCCAGCTCTCGCTTGAGCGATTCGCGGTCGAGTGTGAAGCGGCTGGGATGAGAATCAGCACCTCCAAATCTGAGACCATGGTCCTCAGCTGGAATAGGGTGGATTGCCCTCTCCGGGTCGGGAGTGAGGTCCTGCCTCAAGTAGAGGAGTTTAAATATCTCGGGGTCTTGTTCACGAGTGAGGGAAGGATGGAGCGCGAGATTGGCAGACGGATCGGTGCGGCGTCCTCAGTAATGCGGACTCTGCGCCGGTCTGTCGTGGTGAAGAAGGAGCTGAGCCAGAAGGCGAAGCTCTCGATTTACCAGTCGATCTACGTTCACACCCTCACCTATGGTCATGAGCTGTGGGTCATGACCAAATAAACGAGATCTCATATACAGGCGGCTGAAATGGGTTTCCCCCGCAGGGTGGCCGGGCTCACCCTTAGAGATAGGGTGAGGAGCTCGGTCATCCGGGAGGGGCTCAGAGTACAGCCGCTGCTCCTCCACATCGAGAGGAACCAGTTGAGGTGGCTCGGGCATCTGGTCAGGATGCCTCCTGGACGCCTCCCTGGTGAGGTGTTCCACGCACGTCCCTCTGGGGGAAGACCCCGGGGAAGACACAGGACACGCTGGAGGGATTATATCTCTCGGCTGGCCTGGGAACGCCTCGGGATCCCCCCCGCAGAGTTGGCAAATGTGTCTGGGGAGAGGGAAGTCTGGATGCCTCATTGAGCGCTGGAGAGTGTTGCCTCCTTAGACTTCCGCCTCCTGGCCGTAGCATAGAGGAGTCTGATAAAGAAAACTCATCACCTGGCTCGTTGGCTGGTAAATAGCTCCGTCCGGTGTCGTTAGCATCCAGTGTTAGGAAGGGGAGGAGGAACCACAACGTTGGCAAACTTGTAACTCTTTTATTGGGGTTCCGAACCAATGACAGTATATAGACACTCAGCAATGAGATCTTTACAGTCACCCTTCCTTGCACATCTGTAGGGGGGGAAAACCATAAAAACAGAACAAAGCTTTATACCGTACAGCTACTACTTCCTCCCTCTTCTTCCTCTGCTCTTTTTTTTTTTTTGAGCTGCCCGTCTGGACTCCTTTTCCTCCCCCTAGCTCCCCTGCTGTTATGGAAGGGGCTAATTTGAACCTGCAACAAGAGTGAACCATGGCGGAGGTTTGCACTCTGTGTTTTTCTGGGGACCTTTTGAATTGCAGTTTTGATACAATATGTTTTTGCAAAAAATTTTTAAATCTTATTTGAAAGGTTAGATGCTAATAAACAGTAAACTGCTTTTGGCAAACATGTTTTCACCATTGTAAAAGCAACAACATACTCTGACCAATGACCAAAACACCATCAGCTGCCTGTTCACCAACTGAACCACAGCTCACCATGAAGCAAGAGATTGGTGCAAGCTGCCCGGAAAGGTTGATGTAATTTTAAAAAAGTTTATTAAAATGTCTGGTATCTGATCAAAAAAGGCAAAGAATAGTGAGTAAAAAGGGAGAAATTTGTGTCAGAAATTTATTTTTTAGTTTCCATTTGCACCATTGTAAATAAAACTGATGGTTTACAGACAAAAGAAAAAATAGCAATAAAAATTGTAAAAAGTTAAAGTAAACAAAGATGAAATATATAGAGAACTATTCTGTAAAATAAAATTACATATTAAGTTGCAATACATTTAATTATAGACATTAAACATGGCAGAATTATGTTCTATCGTGGTTAAATGTATCCCTGTGTAGTTACCATGGAAACTGTTATTGGAGAACAATTCTGACAACAATTCAATCCATATAAAAGCAATTATGATGAAAGAATTATGTGTATAAAAGAACAAAGTTTTCAGTTAAGACTTAAGCAATACAAAGTGAGACCAACACATTTCCAGGGGATTCACACAAAGAGACAGAGCGTGATAGATCTTTGTTAAAGTCTGTCATGAATGAGTCTGGATTAATAAATGCTGAATGGAACGTCTTCAGGCTCAAACAGAAGATGGTGATAGTGTGAGTCTGAGTTCTTCAGCTGGATTTCTCTATTGAGCAACTATCATGGAAAACCCTTATGAAATTCTAACCAGTACATAACTACAATATGCACAACAAATTGTTTACAGGTCTACAACAAAACCCTGCATTTGTGCAGTTTTTATTTTGTGTGGACACACGTGACTTTTTAAAGTTGTCTGCCACCAAAATATTTTACCACAAACCACACAGCTGAATGGTTTATCTCCTCTGTGGATTCTCACGTGTTGGTTTAAGCTTGTCTTTTGACTAAATCTCTGTCCACATTCATCACAGGGGAATGATTTTTCTCCTGTGTGGATTCTCTTGTGTTGATTTAAGATTGACTTGAAACTAAATCTTGGTCCACATTCATCACAGCTGAATGGTTTCTCCCCTGTATGGATTGTCATGTGTTGGTTTAAGCTTGTCTTTTGACTAAATTTTTGTCTACATTCATCACAGCTGAATGGTTTGTCTCCTGTGTAGATTCTCATGTGCATCCTAAGATTATGTATATTCCAATGTTTTTTCCGTGAAGAGCTTAAAGTCTTTCTGTCATTATTTGGTGATAAATAAATATTTGGGTCTTGATAACTGGATAGTCCTGGTTCTCCACTGTCCTCTTCTTCAGGTTCTGACTTAATCTGTTCAGCAGTGTCATTGATCAGAGCTTCTACTTCTGTGTCGCTTTCAGTTTGTGTTTGATGAAGGTGAGTTGAATACAACCAAGGCTGGAATTCTTTTTCATCATCTTCACTCTTTACAGTACCATTCATCATTGGTGAATGGAGGTCTGGAGGTGTTACGTTTCGAAACCCTAAATAATACATTTAAAGTTAAATGGCTGACTAAATTGATTCAAGAGGAAGATAATCTGTGGAATGCTTTCTCTAAATTCATTTTTAATTCAGTTGGAGGACTCAATTTCTTGTTAAAATGTGATTTTAAACCTGATAAATTGCCTATAAAATTGGCCAATTTTCACAAGCAAGCTCTGCTTGCATGGAAGTTACTGTACAAACATAATTTCTCACCTACAAACTATTACATTTGGAATAACAGGTGCATTCTTAATTAAAAAAAAAAATTATATAACAAAAACTGGGTAAATAATGGAATAGTCTTGGTCTCAGAACTTATGAAAGCAGATGGTAAACTGTTATTTTATGAAGAATTTGCATCTAAATTCTCACTAACAGTCTCACTAAAGGAATATGATGTTGTTTTTACTGCTATCCCAAGGAATGTTTTACAGCTACTCATAGGATCTGGATCTGAGTGTTATATAACGGTTCCTGTCAGTAATATTGTTCTTGGAAATATCGATTTTACCAAGGACAAATGTTTTAACAAATACATTAGAAATCTTTTGGTAAATGTAATAGTTCCTTCTGCTAAATATGTTTGGACATCTCTCTTTAATGATATTGACTGGAAAAAGGTGTGGTTGTTCAATGAGAAACTTCTTCTTAACAATAAAATTAAAGAGGTTTCTTACAAAGTTATACACAAAGTTTATCCAGCGAAAAACACTTTTAGAAGATTTAATTTTGGGATGGATTATTCTTGTACCTTTTGCAGCCTGGAGATAGAAACTATTGATCATTTGTTTTACCACTGTTTGTTCAGCAATTTGTTTTGGATTAATGTACAAACTTTTATTCAAAAGAAAACAGAACATTGTATACATTTAAAAGAGAAGGACTTTTTTTTTTTTTACTTTGAAGATAAAAAAGTGGAAAAAGACTTGACATTTTTTGTACAACTGGTTATAGTCATGGGAAAGTTGCAAATTCATAAAAGGAAATGGGCTGACGGCAAGCCGAGCTTTGCAATGTTTCTCCAAGAACTATTTCAATACAGCATCATAATTAAAGATCTTGAATATCCTAAGGCCTTTAAAACTATGAGCATATTGGACAAATTCTCACTGATATTTTGTATATGTATGTGTATAGAGGTATACACAGATGCAGAAATTTCTATTTTTTTTATTTTATTTTATTTTTTTTTTTTTTGTTTTTATTTATTGTCCATGGCCTGAATATCTTTTTTTTCTCTTACATATTTTCATTTAATTCTTGACCCCCTGACTTAGTTTAGTTCTGTATTTTTTGTTCAATTGTGTATTAATAAAAAATAAAAATTAAAAATTAAAAAAAAAAAGCAATGCGGCGTCGAGTATATATGACGTCTATGTCCAGACCACTGATGTTGTTGCCCTCTAGTGGCAGGGACCACTCATTACAGTGGTCCGGGTGGTCCGTACCATGCTCTGGACTAGTGATGGGAAAATGAGGCGTCATGAATCAGTGAGGCATCGCTGCCAAGTGTATCACACATTGGTTGGCGCTTCATCAAGGTGCTTCATTTGCTCTATGTCTCCATTGTGTGGACAAAAAAATTAACTACACCCTGGTTGAGTTAAAGGGGTTCTGACACAGAGCTGTGAAATGTGCTTGTGTTACTTGTTGTTTGTGCTTTTGTGACTTTATATTTGTGCTTGTGTTACTTGATGTTTGTGCTTATGCAAAACTGAATAAAGCTGTAATTTAAAAGTATCCATTTTTATTTAGAAATATTAATTTATCCAGTGTTTTGGGAGAAAGACGATTTCTTTTTTTGTACAATAGTTCTCCAGCTTTAGAAAATACCCTTTCACAGGGCACAGACGAGGCAGGAGTGCACAGAAATGCCACAGCTAGTTTGTACAGATTTGGATATACAGCCTTCTGTTGCTCCCAATACTTCAGTGGGTCTGATTTCCTCAAGATGTTAGGTTCCGACAGGTAGACTTGGACCTCCATTGTGGCACCTGCAGTCACATTCGTCGTTCTAGTCTGCTGACTAGTTGCATCAAAGCGATGCCACAATTTGCTTCCTACAAAAAAATGAATAAATAAACATTACTTATTAGCACAATTGTACTGTATTAATTACCTTGCTCCACAGATTGAGTAGCTGATGTTGATGGAGTGGATGGAGATGGAGATGATGATGATGATGATGATGACTGATGATGCCTTATAATAGCAGCACACTCTGATATCAGTCTTGTCTCTGCATCCACTGCTTTATTTGGGCTAAAGAAACCAATTTTTTTAAACCTTGGGTCCAGAAGTGTTGACAGGTACATGATGCTCATTGACTGGATGTTATTTAGTTTGTCCCTCAGCTGTCTTTGAAGAAACTGGGCCATTTCTCTGCTCTCTGCTGTCTGGATCATCCCAATCTCCTCCTCTTCCAGGGAACAGTGGAGCATTGAAAGGAGTGGAATAACTTTTGACCCCGACACTCTCTTCTCCTCAGACAACTCAGTCGTTGCCTGATTGAAAGGCTCCAAAACTTTGAGGCAGTCTTTGATAATTGTAAAAGTATCTGCCGACAGCGGTTGAATGTCAGTTCGCAGTCCGGCCAACAGGTTCACGGAGATCATATAGCCGCTGGAACATTAAATAGGTGCTGTTCCAGCAAGTTTCCACCTCTTGAACAAGCTTCAACACAGGAAGGTTCATCTGAACTTGCATTTGTGACAGTCTTTCCTATAAAAAACAACAAACTTGTCAACACACACACACACAAATAAAACAATTCACATGGTGCATGTAAAGGGCTTACTTTTGCAGTAGTGCTACTCTTGAAATATCCCACTATCCTTCTGCAGTTA
Source organism: Telmatherina bonti (assembly GCF_933228915.1). NCBI lineage: Eukaryota > Metazoa > Chordata > Actinopteri > Atheriniformes > Telmatherinidae > Telmatherina > Telmatherina bonti. The sequence goes on along the minus strand of NC_136614.1, from coordinate 10,663,136 downwards.
CTGCGGATAGCAGAAATCTCAAGAGAATTCTCCATTGCCTTTCTCACCATCAAATTTAGGGAATGTGCAACACATGTTGTGTGGCGCAAATGCAGCTCCCTTGCACAGGCACCCATGTTGGGTGCACCATCAGTCACAAGGCATGTGACCTTGTCCCTTATGCCCCATTCTGTCATAAGTGCCGTTTTGGTGCTTGCCAGGTTTACTGCAGAATGTGCTTCAGTAAAATGCTGCACTCCAAGAACCACAGACTGCAGACTGGTGCTTTCATCAATGAAATGGCATGTCATCGCCAAAAAAGATTCTGTGTTGATGGATGTCCACAAATCTGATGTAATGCTGACAGCCTGGGCTTTAGAAACCACAGCCTTGGCTTTCTCCTTGGTTTCTTGGTATCGTTTATCCACCATGGCTTTCAGAGTCTACAATAAAAGTATAATGTGTTAAAAAGAAAATGAGAAAAATTTAAAAAATGCTTTGTGTACTTACCTTCCTTGTGGGTAGAACATAATTAGGGGCCAATGCTTCAAAAAGCTTTTTGAAGCCAGTGCCCTCCACAAAGGAAAAGGGTTGGGAATCTTCAACGATCATATTCACCAACAACTCTGCAAGATCAGCATTCTTGTCTAAATGCATTACAATAATGTGTTATTATACAGTGAGATCACATTATTGTGTTTCCAAAAGGCATACCTGGGCCTGGATTTTCTTGAGTGGCCTCCACATTGACATGCAAAGACCGATAATGCCTTAGCATTGATGAGGTGTTGTTGTTATACACCAGCTCCCTGAGGCACAACAGACACTTCACCTGAAAAAAAAAAAAAAGAGGGCTATAGATTTAGTAAAATGCAAACAGTATACAGCTGTTTTTAAACTTACATTTGTAGAATTTGTACATAACAAGGTAGTTACCTTATTCGGAGAAATCAAATCAAAATGTTCCCAGACAGGTGAAGTTTTTCTTTTTCTGGCTGCTGGTTCCATAGCAACAATTACACAGTTCAAAAACGTGATAATTGTATTGAAACAGCAACAAAGTGGACCCAATAACTCAAGATGAACGAGATGACACGGGCAATCCATTGCGTTTCAACCCCCCTTTTATTTCGAATGCCGCTCCAAAAGCGCGAGACACTTCCTGAACCTGTCATGTGACGCCGCATGCTCGGCAAGGCTTCGCGATGCTTCACACGTCACTGCATACGTCAGCGACACACACGTTGACAAGCGCTTCGGCAAAGCGCTTCCGGAATTACTCGATACAAGCTTCGGAGCCCTGCTTCGTATTGGCCATCACTACTCTGGACCAGACCACTATTTTCGCAACAAACCCCTCTCACTAGATTATTGCAACTCTCTATTACTGGGCTGTCCTAAATATGCCCTTAAAAACCTTTCAGCTGATCCAGAATTTTACATTTTATTTAAATTTTCTTAAAAATCGGCAGCAACACAAAAAACACCATATGACCGCCACAAAGCCTCCACTCTGCCCTACCAACAACTTATCCTCACTCAACACTGAATATCACAACCATGCAATTCCTTGAATATCGGACACTTACTATTAAACCAAATCCATCATCCAAAGAGCTGTAAAGTCTCACCTCCTCTCTCGACGAAGCTTCCCTCGACTACAAAAAGTAGTCTGATCCTTATTTTGCGACGTGATATGTACTGGTCTCTGCAGAGGAAAATAATGAACGGATCCTCGAGATCTTTATTCGCAAATATTGTGGTATCGTGCTGATGATGTCGCTGTAGCTGATTGGCTGGATGTTGGGTACACAATTGTGGTTGGTTCGGACCAGAGCGCTCTAATGTGAGTGGCGATACCATAGACATTTTTTAAAATAACTTTATTAAAGTTTACATAACAATTACAGAGTAACAACCAAAATGTGGAGAACATAACATGGGGGCCACATATAGAAACGGAAAACGTTTTCTTTACAATAGAAGGAAAGAAAAGCAGAAAAAAAGAACGAAGAGCTTTTTCTTTCGATGTGTGCATGTATCTAATTTCTGGTCTGACTTTCAATTAGATTTTAAGAAACATTTGGGTAAGGATTTCCTTTTAAACGAGTTTGACCTGCTACTTATTTTTAGAAATTGTAACTCCACCCAAAATGAGTCTTATATCATCCATTTGCTGATTATTTTAGCAAAGTTTCACATACATAGAATGAAATACTTGAAAAAAAAGCTCTTTTCTTCTCTCTTAAAATTTTTTTTATCTATGTACTTATTTTTACTTATTTTAATATGATCCAAATATTGAACAGTACTAACCTAAAACATACTAAAACGTTACATCTGTGCAAACTGTACAACTACATCACTGGTTGATTCCCCTTGTATTTTACTATTTAATTTCTTTGTTGTTGTTCCTTTTTAATGATCATCCTCATGATTACGCTTTGTAAAAACTGACCCATGTAATAACTTTTTGAACACTTAATAGGAAAAAAAAAAAAAGAAGAAATCTGCTCGGAGCCCTGCGCATAGTGATGACGTCACTGTAGATGTTTGGCTGGATGTTGGGTACACCATAGACATCATATATACGTAGACGCCTCATTGAGCGCTGGAGAGTGAACCAGCGTCGCCGCCATATTGGATGGGTCTCCGCTGTCGAGTTTTGCTGCAGCGTCAACGTAGTTTCCCCACAAAACTTTTTTGTGGAACAACGCGTATATATTACACACTCAAAAAAACACTTTTCTACATAATTGGTTGATAAATAATATTGACACAGTGAATAATCTCCAGAATGCAAGTGAATTGTTAGAATTATTATATTATTATTAGAATTATTCCTACACACCAAGAACCCAGTAGAGTCAACACAGGATTAAAAATTAGAAGTAGAAAAAAAGCGTAGCATAAATGAGTAACAAAGCAGAGCGCTGGAGGAAGTACTGCACAAAGGACAATCATGAGACAACAAGTGGGGAGAAGACATTACATTTAACAAAGAATGAATGAAGAATAAAATAAACCTAAATTAACACTAATACACACACACACACACACATATATATATATATATATATATATATATATATATATATATATATATATATATATATATATATATATATATATATATATATATATATATATATACTTTTCAACACCAGTCCCAGTGCTGTGCAAATAAACACCTTTCAGGACCCATTACAGTTTGCATATCGTAATGGACTTGGGGTTGAAGATGCCATCATATACCTGCTCCAGAGAGCACACTCTCATCTGGACCATTCACGCAGCACTCTGAGGGTCATGTTCTTTCATTTCTCAAGTGCTTTTAATACTATTCAGCCTGCTTTGTTATGTGAGAAGCTCCATAAATTCCAGGTGGATACCTCCACAACCACCTGGATCTATGACTACCTCACAAACAGACCACAGTGTGTGAGACTGAAAGGTTGTGTGTCTGAGATGGAGGTCAGCAGCACTGGTGCACCACAAGGAACTGTACTCTGGCCATTCCTCTTCACACTGTACACCTTAGACTTCCAGTACAACTCTGAGTCCTGTCATCTGCAGAAATACTCTGATGACTCTGCAGTTGTGGGGTGTATCAGGGATGGACAAGAAGCAGAGTACAGAGAACTGGTCAGACAGTTTGTTAAATGGTGCGGTGACAATCATCTCATACTTTTCATTTCATTTCATATATATATATATATATATATATATATATATATATATATATATATATATATATATATATATATATATATATATGTATATATAATGTAATATATATATTATATATATATAACGTAATGTTACTTCTGAGTGCTATATTTTATTATTAAACCAACGTAAAATAAAACAATAAAACTGGGTCTAATGTCTTGCTGTTCTGTATACAGCAAAATTTTGATTGTCTTCATTAAATCTTACTCCAAGGTTTTTGGAAAGTTAGCAGCCCTTGTGTACCAGGAAATGTCCCTCAGCAGTCTAAACCTATCGCAGCATAACTAAGGGTAGTTAGATAGCTAGTGATCCCTAACTATTGGACTTATCAAAATATTTTAACTTAAAAGCACGTTGTTTTTTTATGTTTTACAGTGATCTGTATCATAACAATATCTCCGCCCTTTGTAACAAACCAAACAGTGAGGAAAAAAAGGTAAAAATCCGTGGAGTTCTTGTCGTGGTTGGACCTACACCTTACAAATAAATGCATTGGAGGCGCATGGGAGACCCATCCAAGATGGCGGTGCGATGAGACGTCAGCGCGTATAGGCGGCGTGATACAATGCGGCGTCTACGTATATATGATGTCTATGGGGTACACAGTTGGTTCTGACCAGAGCGCTCAAACTATAGTGGCGACACTCCCACGGACTTCTGAAGAAAGAATGGAGTGCGGAAGTCATGTGGTTCATGGAGCTGCCAATAGTTCCAAACACCAATAGATATTTTTTTGCAATAAAAAAATTAACTATAAATGGAAATATTACTAATGATCAAATCTCAAAACATGTTGCTAACTTTGACCAGAAATTATACTCTCCTGTTCCAGCAACTTCTAATGTAAAATTCTTTTTCCACAAAATCTCTCTAAACAGCAAAAAAGGAAATGAAGAGTTTAAAAGTATTTGCGATGACAAAATATCTTTAAGTGAACTTGAGGAATGTGTGAGACACCTTAAAGAGAACAAGGCCCCTTGGAATGATGGCTTGACTGGTGAGTTTTATAAAATGTTTGTTGAGAAACTTAGTCCATTTTTATGATGTGTGTTTAAAGAGGCCATTGGAAAGGGTGAACTCCCTCCTTAAAACAGGGACTGATCACTTTAATCCCCAAACCAAACAAAAACAAATTTCACATTGAAAATGGGAGATCCATTACCTTCGTCAGTGATGATGCAAAGCTTTTTGCTCTCATTTTTGCGAAAAGAAATCAAATTAGGCTTCGATCAGATGATACATTAAGAACAATCTGGGTTCATGGGGGGAAAAAAGGCACATTAGGAATAACATACAACTAATTTTAGATATGATTACAGTCATCTTCATTTTAATGACATTTTTATTCTTTTTTTTTAGAAAGCCTTTGATACCATTGAACATGAATTTATTTTAAAAAGCATATCCTTTTATGGTTTTGAGGATTGCTTTCTCAATGTAATTCAGACTTTATATAATGGCTGCTCTGTTGGATTAAAATTCAGCACTTCAACAAGATTTACTTTCTCTCGCAGAATTAGACAAGGATGCCTCGTCTCTCCATTCTTATTTCTATTAGTTGCTCAAACAATGGCTACACACGTCAAAGTGTCTCCTTTTTTGGGTATAAATGCTGCAGATAAGGAGTTTACAATCTGCCAACTGGCTGATGATACTGCCATTTTCTAAAAAATTCAAATCAAACTTCAAATGCATTAAGTTGTATTCATACATTTAGTGATGTTTCAGGGTTAAAAATAAATTTAGATAAATCTGTGTTATTTCCTCTTAAGCATTGTAGCTTAAGCAGTTGTAAAGGAATACCAATGAAGGAAAAAGTAACATATCTCAGAGCTTTAATTTACAAAGAAAAACACACATTTTACAAACTCAATTTTAACCCCAAAATTGAAATAACACAAAATAAATTAAACTCTTGGTTCATGAGGCATATATCTTTATTTGGCAGAGTCTTCATTTCTAAAACAGAAGGCATTTACAGGTCTGTGTATATGGCCGTATCACTTGGCATACCCAAAAATATTATTAAGAAATTCGATAAAATGCTTTATGACTACATCTGGAAAAAAAAAACACTATTTAAGGAAAGAAATAATCAAAGGTTGCAAATACTTGTTTTGTTAAGCAATACATGAGCTCTAATCAGTTTTTGGCTGGCAAAAAATCTATTTCTGAAGTCAAATTGCACCTTAACAGGGTATCGGGTGAATGTATGTAATAACAATTTACTCTCAAATGAAATCAGGCCATTTGTGGACTTCTGAAGATTCCACATTATATTGACAGAAATGCACCATCGACATACCTTAAGTTGGCCAGAGATTAATAATTCATGGACATAATTGGAAAAAATTATACTGTCATGTTCTCGAGCAAGATGTTCTTGATTGTTATCAGTGCAACAGCATCCATTACATTTAAGACTAAACTATGGCCTTGATTAACTCCCTCTTTTATATACAGTCTAGGCTAACGCACAACGAATAAGTAAATAAAATCAAAGTAAAAAAAAAAATTAAAAAAAAAAAAAAGCCGCAATGACCGCATTAACCACACAGTGCCGTCGCTCCACCACACCACTAGATGGCGCAGTAACCAAATAAAAGGAGTTTTCTCCGCCCACTCAGTTTACTTTCCTCACAACAACAGCTCGCTGGACTCAATGATGGCCGCCGCAACCATGGCGGGGCTTGATGTCCACAGAATGGAAGAAAAGAAGTTGGAATACTTCTCTTCTATAAACTCGATGGCCAAGAAGATAATGCAGGAGAGGGAGAAAATTAAGGCCAAGCACGGCTCGTCATGGGAGAAAATGACTCCGCAGGAACAAGACAACGCCATTGACAACTGGATGATGGATCCACACATCCGAGCTCGATATGCTATGCACAGGGTTGAGCGCGATGAAGTCATCTGCTATCCCAAATTACTGATTCAGACGGGTCAGAAGATGGTTCATTTCGGTGAAGAGGTATTAAAATCCTCATTTTAACTTGTTATTCCACCTCTTTCTGTGTCTATTTTGTTGTCAGAAGTGGTTAAACTGCAATCATTCCGCGTTGGCAGGAGGAATTCATAGATTGTATATAAAGAGATAGGCGGGGCCTCTGTGACGTCACCTGAGCGCACCCGACCATCGCCATCTTGGCAGGGGCATGCGTGTCGTCTTGCCCGGAAAATACATATATGGGCAAAGAGGTGGAGCTTAGAGGGGGGGGCTGAGAGCGTCATGGTGGATGATTGACATCGAGCGAACTGAGAGCTTTCTGTTGCTAAGAGCTAACCTAGCTAACCGGGAGATATTAGGAGCTAACCATATTTTATGCGTTACCTAGCTACAACTAAGATCAATACTTGTGTTGATGGTTCTGCTTACAACCTGATTTGTCAATATGAAGCTATAATGTATAATCAGATTGATTTGAATTTATTTTAGAGTCCAATGTTGAATGATTATTAACGACACTTCTCTTATCAAAGTTTATTTATATCGCACTTTTCATACGAAAGTAGCTTTGTGCTTTACAAAATAAAAAGCAAGAATAAAACAAGGTAAAAAACTTGCCTTCACATATAAAACATATAGAATTTACCCAGTCTGAAACGTATACTCACTTTTCACACACACTCACATAGATAAAACACATAAAACAGTCTCATCAAACCAATCCACATTGGCGCACACACACACACACACACACACAATTTAAAGGACAATCATAAAAGAAAAGTCTCAAAATAAAGCTAATTAAAAGCTTGATTAAAAAGACGGGTCTTGAGCCTTAAAAACCTGTATAGCTTTACAAAAACTCAGAAGATAAAATGTTAAGCTAACTAAATCTGTTATTCTGTTTAGGATATTGTCTGGCAAGATGAACACTCTGCTCCTTTTTCATGGGAAACTAAGGTAAAAAAAAAAAAAAAAGAAAGAAAAGAGAATTGATTAATATTAACAGTATTTTTACATATACCAGTATCTACAGTTGTCCTCATATGTATTCATACCCTTTCATTAAAGAAAAGGCTGAATTTACAACAGTCACGCAAATAACTGGAGACTTAAAAAATGAACAATAACTAAAAATTTGCAAAAATATAATTTAGTAATATAAGACACTGTTTTTTCATTTAATTGAGTTGAAGAATAAAAAAAAACAAAAAATTGGTCTTGGACAAATTAGAGCACTTTTCTGTTGAACAGTGGGACAAAATACCTGTCAACAGGTGCAGAAGTCAGACTGAGAGGAACAGAAAACACCTGACTGGAGCGGAAACATTAAAGGATTGTTCAACAAAATATTAGTTTATAAGTGATGTAATATGTAATAAATGATCTGATTTGTTTGCTTTTTTAAAAAAAAATATTTCTATTGAACCAGAATTGGAAAATAATGTAATGATTTTCATAAAATTTTTATTACTTTAGTCAATTTCAGCTTATTTTACAGGCAGCTGTCTTTTTCCTTCTCTAATGGAAGGGTATGAATAAATATGAGCACAACTGTATATAGTGCATACATGATACAATGACTGTAATTGTGTGAGCTTATTTAAAATGTTTTAGTTCCAGGTGTACAAAGAGAAATCTGGATTCTGTTATAAATGGAGTTTCTCTCTTTCAGAGCCAGCTGGAGTTCAGTTTAATATCAGGCTCTACAGAACAGGGGATACCTGCCTCACAGGCTGATATGAAGACTGCGAAAGTTCCCCATTCAAACCAGGCTAGCAAGAGTACATCTGGAACCAAGGTACAGTTGGGTGTTTGGTTTTAAAACAGGCTTATTTTTTCTACAGGAACACTATTTCCACACATTATTGTGCAAAGAAAATGTCACGTTTTAAAAAAAATATATATTTCAAGACAGCAGCTCTTATTCTGTATTGTGTGATTGTGAAGGTGTCTGCCAGTGAGGGACGAAGGCCTGAAGAAGAGTCTTCTTTCTGGAAGATTAGTGCAGAGAGGTCTAGGCTGGAAGGTGAGCAAGCGGACTTCCAGTCCCTGACGCCCAGTCAGATCAAATCCATGGAGAAAGGAGAGAAATCCCTTCCCTCTTACCTGCGACAGGTAAGTCATGCTACTTTTAGAATGTAATATTTTGGTCATAAAATGTTATATTTTGAAGGTTATTAAATGGTGAAGCAAAGACATTGCTTGTTTGGTATTTTCAACAATTTCCAGATTGAAATCAAGTTCCAATGCCAACACTTTATTAAACAGGTTAAAAAAAAAAAAAACCTAAATAACTGTACGCTGATGACTAATGGAGCCATTAATCAGGTAAAAGTAAAAAAGGATTTATGACTATGCTTGGCTTGTCATGTAGCTCTGATTTTTAGATTTTTGATTTCTTAAAATAATTCCCCAGACTTGTGCAAAAAGCCTCAAATAACTCATCAAAACTTGTTTCATTCATTTTATTTAGTCATTTTCTGACGTTTCCAAATGTCAACATTTGCTCTTTTTGTGTTTAGCTTGGATTTCACACTACCTTGTGTAAATACAATTTCTTTTCAGGAACCTGCCGTCAGCTCCAAGGAGCCTGAGGCTGTGGGGTCCCATCCTCCAGCTCCTGCCAGGTCCACCAAGCAAAGAGCACCCAAGCCTCCCGCTCCACAACCCCCTGTGTCCACTGCTGTCAGTGCGACATCAGCATCTATCTCCATTGCGCCAAGCCCAGCTCCTCCTGTCAGCGTCTCCTCTTCGGTTGGAGGTTGGGAGAGATCTCAAAGCACCTTGCCGTCAGTCAGCAACACCGTGGATGAAATGTTCTCCTCCAGCCTGATGTCCAAACCTTCCAAGCAGTCCGCTGCTGTGGAGAAAGAGAAAGAAGAAGAGCGTTCACCCAATGTAGAAGCCAGCCCCACCTTTTCGCAGGTGAGCTCTTAAACATGTTGGTCAAAAACGGAGATTTCCAAAATCTTTTGACACTGTTGTAAAACCCCACATGTCTTGTTTTGGAATCGAATGAGAAGAGTTTTTATTCAGAATTCGGCCAATGCTATTCATCAGCTCCAGCTCAGCTTGGTGTGAATGAGAACAGAAAGATCTTTACTGACTAAAGTCTCACTCCAAGGCGATGGAACTGGCAGCAAAAGCTTTTCCATTCAAATAAGTCAGTTATTGGTGGAAAAATGCAGTAAGGGCAACATTTATTGAAAAATATTATAACCTATCAGCAATTCATCCGACTGATTCTTTGACTACTTGATGTGGACCACAGAGAAATTAACGGAACAATTCCCAGACACAGATCTTAGGGCTGCTCGACTAATGCAAAAATTCTAATCACGATTATTTTGACTGAAATTGAGATCTGGATTATTTAACACAATTATCCTGTATTTTTAAACAACGTTGCGCGTCGTGGTGTTCTTGACTCCGTGTCGTGCATTATAACCGTCTAATGCACGGTTCCGAGTTGTTCAATCTGCTTTTACTGCTTATCTAGGGACTATTTTATGTTGGCCTCGATGTATGTTTTATGCCAAACAACCGCTGTCAGGCTGCAACGCGTTTCTCTCATTCACCTGTTAAAAGACGGCTGATCTGAACCAGCTGGTTAACGTGTTGCTATGGTAACGCTATGGTAACCGAGGAATATTACAGTGTCGAACTCGCCGAACTATGTATATGAAAATGATGCAGCCAGTTGTCACTGACAACGGTATAAACTATGTTTAGGTGAACTTCCACAACCTACTGCAGTTATTCTACATGGACCTGCAGCCGGAGCCGACTGAGACTGGCCGCCTGGGAGTGCTTTAGGACGGGAGAGGCTCCCGCTGCTCCTTCCTTACAGTAACTGCAGAACAATATGTGTCTTCAAGTCAGTCGCCAAAACACCAGAAAAGTCTTATAACTCAGTAAAAGCTGCTAGATTTGTCGCTTTTAACAAAAAAAGTCTCCAGATTTAGCAAGAAAGTCGCCAAGTTGGCAACAGTGTCTGAATGAAAGCAAAGCGGCTGTGGGAGGAGTTTACAGCACAGCGCTGCAACGCCAGAGACGCTCGATTAGCAGCTGAAGACAGCAGGAGAGGAAACTGCAAAGTGAGAAAGAATCGCATCCTTTTATTTTCATGATTGTTGAAAACCCAGATCGTAATTGAGATTAAAACCCGATTAATCGTCCAGCCCTACTAGATCTTCCATCCAACCATTATAAAATGACCCCATGCCAAAACGGATGATATTTATTTCATAATGAAACTTACATTGTTCTGCTGCTGCTGTGTGCTTTTACACCTCAATGACTCCAGGACAAGGTGAAACATTAATGGATTATTGTATAAATAAATCCAAGGATAACTCCTTAACTCCTTTCCTTTTATGTTATTATGCAGCAAGGCAGAGAGAGTTAACCTGCCCCAGCTTAGTCAACATGCCTTCTTTTATACCTCTGAATGGATTTAATGAAGTATTTGCTTTTGGATTGCTGTCACATTCCTGTGGTCGGTTCATTTTGCTTTCCAAAAGTATCCAACAGTAGCGGTGTGAATGTTTAGTCTGACCCTTTTATTCAATTTACAACTTTACGACAAACTAAATCACAAAAGCAAACTCAGCCAAGTTTATCTGTAATAAATACATTCACAAGTAAACACACAAAAATGCTCCAAGATGTACAGAAAGACACTTGAGGGTATCTGATTAGATGATTGGATTTAAATCTAGTGGTAATAGAGCTGTAAAACAGCCATTCAGTGACCAGTATTTTCTGCCTCTAACAGTTCTGCCTCTTTTTGTCCTGATAGTTTAACACAAGCAGCAACATCCTGAAGACTGGATTCGACTTCTTGGACAACTGGTAAACCACAGCTGGGACCGACCACCGCTCTGAATGAGTCATCCCCACCATCACTTTTAAGAAGGACCACACTGCCATGGCTACAGACATCCCCGTCTAGGTTTAAGAGACACCATTCTTTAAAATGACCACATTAAGTTCTTGTAATCATCTAAAGTGGCTTTTTAAGACATTATCTCACCCCCTGTATGCTGGTGCCCTCTATTTTTCCCTCCCAAATTAGAAAAACATCCTGCTCCACACAGACTAATCGTCTGAACTCTCCCAGTTTTGCTCTTGTTATGGTACAGTAAATCTAGTGGTTAGCACAGGAATAAATACATGTCTTTTAATGTGAAGTTTCACGTGCGGACATATTTGTAAACCTGTGCATGCCATGACCACAAATCCCTGCTGATTGTGTTTTCTTGATTCTTTAATTTGTCCAAGGCTCGATTGAACTGTAGTTCTTTACAAGCATGTCTTATCTGTGCAAACACTAAAATGTGTAGAGATTTTTTGTTTTTGTTGGGAAATTTTTTGTTGTATTTATATTTAAACATACCTATAAACCTCCAGTTTTAGAGTTTAAGAAGTAATTAGTGCTTTAATTCCAGCTGATGTTCCTGATGGTTATTTCTTGTATTATTCACGAGTTGTGAAAGGGAAATGTTGGAACATTGGTCAATACTTTACAGAAATAATTCAGAATGCATTTTAGCTCCCATGCTTTCATTCCATAAACACTTTCTGGGCCCTTTTTACATATCAGCTGCACTTTATTGATTAAAAAATGTTGACTGTATTAATCACATGTGTGCTTTTACACACCCATGTGCAATAAATACACATAGGTCCCAACCAGAAAGGCTTTCGTGAAATAGCCTATGATATAGATTTAGTTGTGTCAACTCTTTTTCAGCACATCACTCGCTCCATCACTCATCTTTCATCTCAAACTAGCACCGCGTAGAGCTTGCGTGCTTTGTTAAAGAATATATTTGCCTTCAAATTGGTGAATGGGCAGACTTGTTGCGATTGGTAGTGTTTCTGTCATAGATCTAAAACCCGTTATAGAACTAGAGTACTATTTTCCTGACTTTTATATTTATCCACGATTGTATCTTCTGCTGTTTGGTGTATTTTGCACTCATGTATTTTGAGGCAACATATAGGAAAGAAGTAAATTAAAGTTTAACTTGTTTCCTGTCTCTTTTTAAGTATTTTGGTTTTCTGAAATCATTCTGCGAAAGGTGGGGTACACCCTGGACATCTCGCCAGTCCATCACAGGGCCACACAGAGACAAACAACCACTCACGCTCACACTCACTCCTATGGGCAATTTTAGAGAAACCAATTAACTTAACATGCATGTCTTTGGACGGTGGGAGGAAGAGAGAGAACATGCAAACTCGACACAGAAAGGCCACTGTCCAAACCTTGCCCAAGCCAAGGATTGAGCCAGCGACCTTCTTGCTGTGAGGCCACAGTACTAACCGCTATGCCACCATGCAGCGCTCATTCCAACACATCCACAAATTATATTTGACAAATTGTACAAAGGATGTCTTTATGATTCATTTTGTTGGGGGATAATAAGCTGATGGTTTTAGTACTTCAGTAGAAAAATTAACTTAAATAAAGTTTTACATTTTACCACATTGTGGTGCGAAGAAACCTGAATCTGTGCAGCTTTCACTCCAGGACTTGTTGCTGAACTCTTCAGCTCCATGATATCAATCCCTTCATTTATATTTTAGATTCAAAATGCCATGAATGAAAGTAGGAGGGATTACAATCTGTTTTTAATGGAAAGTTTGTACCTCTCCATTAAAAAACACTTTGTTGGACCAGTTAAGAATCATCAGGCCTAAATACGCTGCTGTCTCTCAGGGAATGAGAAGCACATGCTGGGAAATGCCTTTATGGAAGTGGGGCTTTTACTGTTTCAAACATGTAAGATGTGTTGGTTAGGATGATGAATGGTTTGGTTATTGTTTAACCAAAACACTTCGAAACTCAAGAAACCGTAGAGACCTGTGCCTCATAGAATGGATTTAACAGACAATTAGCTGTACCCATTTAGCCGAGGTTAGCATAAAGGCTTATGTACCAACACTTTAAAAACCTAAGTTTGTTTGTTATACTGACACTAAGAGAGTAAAACAGGCTTTAAATCTAATATTAGTTTTCTGTTGGTCTGTTTTTCCATTCTTTAAATTCCTTGATTTAAAACAGCGGGACTTTTATAAAAGTTAGCTTTGAAATGCTAGCTGTACCCATGTATGCTAAGTTAGCTGCAGAGCCACTTATTTAGTTTATAGACATGACAAGAAAGTTGGTAAATGTGCTGTCAGTTGTGTTTAACATATTATTAAAGCTTTTGATTAAATTGAAACAAACAAATGGTTAAATTTTAGGGTCATCGAGTTACGGAAGTGGGTGAAACCACTATTTTTGCAGTAATTTTCTTGTTTTGACATGATAGTAAACTCTTTTTCTTTTTTAAAGAGGAGAGTAATAATCAATACTCAGAACTATGAATAATGTAGATTTTGTTCTACACATTTTATCAAAATGATCTGAAATAAGTTTATATTGAGAGTGGGTTGAATATACTTCTTTTCCTTTCTTAATTAGTTTTTTTTATAGAGGGTTTGAGTCATGATAGTAAAAGTATAATGCAGACTATATTGTTTATTATTGATATTACAATGAAGATATGTGCAGTACAACCAGTTCCAAACAGGATCAGGCAGACTGAGGCCGCAGCTTCCTGAGTGCAACACACCTTTTTAGCAGGTGTATTAAAACGCCAGACCACTATCCTGCAGCGTTTAGTTGTTTTTCTGCTCCAACAAACCAGATTGAAATGAATAAATCCAACAGATTGTTGTCAAGTTCTGCACAATGAGTCAAGGATTTGAGTCAGGTATTTTGAAGCAGGTGTTGGGAGTTTCACTCAAGGAAATCTACCCTGCTCAGGTTTGTTTACAAAGTGTAGAGACAAGTTCCAAGTAGGCCTCTTGTAATAAGCAATTAGTCAATTAATTGAACAATAAGAAAAAATGCACGCAATAAGTTTGCTGGACACAATCATTTTCATTTCTTTCTTTTCTCTCTGGAGTGCCACATTTGTTTTAAGACCATATTAACTAAACATGGCAATACAACAAGCTTCCATCTGCATTTAAAACACAATCATCAGCTGCAGTTTACCCAGCTGGGAAACAAAAGACCATCTCCATTTTCCCGACTGGCCACTATCACTGTGGTGTTGAACCGACAGATTAAAAACAAACAGGACAGTGCAACATGGTGTGCACTCAGACACTGTGGTTGGGAAAGCAATGCTGGCCTTTAAAATTGCTAAAAAGGTGACATTTAGAAAAATGCAACAAACATTTCACAGCTAGTATGAATTGACCTGGATGAGCATTCATGTTACAAACGGCAATTCCACATCTTTACAATGACATGAATTGCAATCCTTTCTGAGACAAATAATCGCATGGCAAAATTTGTTACAGTGACAGGCCTAGTTCAAAGAATGAAATCAAACCATGTTAAAAAGGGACAGTGTGGTTTGCTGGTGATGGAACATGCTAAAATAAAATTAAGGGGCATTTCAAGAATTAAAAACACAAAACCAAGCAAACTACTCACTCCATCCAAACTGGACCAGTTTGTGCAAGTCCCATGCACACAGCAAACAGGAGGAGGAAGGAGACACCACAACAAACATGGCCTGTCCACCAGCAGTGGTAGTATTCAGTCTGAAAAGAAAAAGACAAGTAAAAGAGTAGTAAGTAAAATAAATAGTATAATTAAAATAAAAATGCTAAAAACGAATTAGAATAACCAAAAGAAAAACTATCAAACAAAAAACAGATGAAGCACATCCAGTGAAGAGATTGTCCTTTCCAGTGTCCTGCCCAACAGAAGGAGCAGACTACAACAACCCTGGTCCTGGAGGGCCGGTGTCCTGCAGGTTTTCCAAGTGTTCCTGCTGGAACACACCAGACTCAGACTCAGACAAGCCCTGCACATGTCTGCTAAATAAATACACATTGATTTGAATCAGGTGTGTTGCAGCAGGGACACTGTGAAAACCTGCAGGACACCGGTCCTCGAGGATCAGGATCCCTGGACTACAAGACCATCTCAGGGCAGACTGAGGACAGGTAGATTGGGGACAGCAGTCATAGAGCAGAAGTCTGGCCCAGCAAATTTCTACAGCAAATTTCTAGTGGTGCCACATCAGGTGTCCGCCTCGGTCCTCTGTGACCAGAAGGTGTGAAACAGTTTCAAAATGGAGGCCCACACTCACACCAGAGGCAGCTACACACCAATCAGCAGGGTACCATCAAGGAAAATCTTTAGGCCCCAACTCTGACAGCTGTTACTTTTCACAAGATAAACCACTTCTTAGCAACGTAGCCTCCTGCTGTGTTTAAAGTGCAAATGCAACGGCAACCTAAATGACAAGTCAATCTTTCAGAGGATCAAATAGGAGATCTTTTTACAGGACTTCTTTCAGACTCTCAGACTAAGAGCCTGAATTCAGTTGTAATTCTTAAACAAATTATCTGCTTATATGGCATGGGCACTGAAAGCCAAATGTAATCAGCTCACCTGAATTCAATCAGGTGAGCAGCCATGCCATTACACAGGGAAACATCTAAAACCTGCAGGACAGTGGCCTTCAAGGGGATCAGTGTCTCAGCAGGTTGGAATTAGAATACTTTTTTCTGAAATGATCTGTTTCTAGAAATGTAAGCAATTGTAGCCTTTTATCAGCGTTTTTTACATCTTCAACACTCCTGAGGAAAAGCAGACTTTAGTGTTTCAAACCATCTAAAGACAATAGACTGTTATTTCTATTGAATTGGTTTGAGTTTGAGCTTTCTGTTGCTTATCATGCCACTCTTTGCCCTCTTAATTGACCCTCGGGGAGGAATAAAGGTGTTCCGATTCTGAAATACTTAACACAAGAAATGAGGAATGGTAATAGGAAAGTCTTAAACAGCTAACATCTGCATATCATCTCTGAGTATTGGTATTAGAGGTACTGTACATTAAATTGCATCATCCCTGACCGAACTAAGGAACCTCTGTAAAGTCTAGTCACCTCCCTGAAGCACCACCCAACACTTACAGAGTCTGAATGGCTGCTTTGTGTTCAGAATTGAGTTTAAAAAATTACCAGATGTTTGGCTAAATGAAAATCATTGCCTGTTTTCAAACTTAAAACCAACAATAAAACAAAACCGTTCATGTATGGCAGTGCGTTACATAATTTCTTCTTCATTAATGAGGATGCATGCCCTGCATGCAGACATGACTGTTTATTACATTAAAAATGAAACATATGTCTTTCTCACAAAGCAAAAGAAAGTTTTCTGACTGAGACATAATGAGTTAGAGCCTTGGACTGACTTTTTTCCCCCTCAAAGCATTGTTCACATATGAGAAGTCAAGGTTAGGTGGAAATTTGATTGAGTCATCCAGATGTTTTTGTACTCATGAGGAACTCATGATATGTAAGCAAAAGTATGATGAAAATCCCTTTAGTTGTCTGAAACAGTGGCATGCTAATGTCTGAGTCAAAGAGATAAGACAGAAACAGCTGACGGCATTACAAGAACAAATAAATTCAGGACAATTCTGCAGACATTTTCTCTCATATATTTTTAAAGGGATACTTTCCTATTTCTACATGTCTAACTGTTTGAAAGCAACTAAGAACAAAAAAAAAACAAGTATTCTAAACCCCACATTATGTAAGTATGTCATAAAAACAGCTACAATTGTCAACAGTCTTCCAGTTGTTATTTTGAGAAAATTTCTCCCATTATTTCAACAGAAGCATCTCGGTCTGTGATATTTGTTGTGCTTGCACTCTTGAACTCTGCACAGAGTTTTGGTGGTGTTTCCACTTAAGGGATTGTGAGGGGCCATGGTAAAGCTGCTCCAAAATCTCCCTCTTCCAGTGAAATCTGACTCACACCAATGTTTGCAACACAGAAAAATCCAAAGAAAGGACAGCATATCCAACATTCTGCAGGTTATTTACCCCCACGTTTCTTACATTCTACTTTTTATAAATTGGGATCTAAAGAAAACCTAACATGTGTTTTTGGCCTGAGAAGAAGACATAACTATAATCTATGTTTGACCTTAATGGGCACCCAATGAAATACCTTGAAATTAGAAATTTTAACCTAAAACTGTCCTTCTGGGATGTACCAAGACCTCCATTCTGTTGTTACATTAACAATAATTTAAAAAAAGTTTTATGCTGACTATAAAAGGAAATGAATGACTCCCCGTGGAAAGGATTGGGATGGATGTACAAGAACAGGAGAAAACATTTATACTTGTATGATGTAAGCTAACTGTGTCACTTTCAACCCAGGAGACTGGTATTTTTTTTGCAATGTGGCCAAAAATATGCACTTTTGTATTTGTTTTGATCTCCCTTCGCTTTTACGATACAACTATTCTTCCTGGAGTCAATACAACATTCGAACTTGCATTAAGTTACCGCTACATAGACTTCTGAGGTAAAAGCACACTGATCACATTCTGCTTGACTGAAAGTTATAGCCTAAAGGAGCTAAAAAAAATCTATTTAAGAGGATAAAGTCATGAAAACAAGCAGCAAAATCACACAGGTGGACAGCTGTACTTTACTTTAATCACTTAGATACTTAGTTAAATTAAACCACACAACAGATCTGTGTCTGTTTTCACTTCTCACATTGCAGAGCAAAGCTAAAGGACCAACAACAGCAGCGCTCAGATCAGATTGCTCTACATATTTCTGACACTGCCCTCCTAAATGTAAATATCTATTACTAAACTGTAGCTGATCACATGCATTGGCAACAGCTTTAAAAAGAAAGAACAGGAAACAATAAGTTGCAGTTTTCTGTGTTTGCATACTTTTTCTGATTTGGTGACCTGTCTGACCCACAAAATAAGTCATACATCAGTGTAGTGTCAAAGTCAAAAGCAGGGATTTTCAGTGGTTACGTTATATTTTTCCCAGTGAAATCTTGATTTAATACAAACTGAGGACTGGAAATTGTTTCAGACTCTGTCATGTGAGTGGAACAGCTGCTTATATGCAGCCGCTCTACAGACTCCAACACACATGACCCTCTCTGTCCCAGCCACCGCCGGCACTCCTTCCCGTCTCCATATCCCAGAGAGTTGCCTGAGTTGCTTCCCTGGAAATTCTTGTGGCATTTTAACTGGCATACTTCCCGCTAGTTACACACACACACACACACACACAAACACACACACACACACACACACACACACACACACACACACACACACATTATACACAGGCTGTTACATAAGATTCCTCCTTTCTTCTTATGCCATCATTTCCTTAGCAGATTCAAAAGCCCATTTTTCTGTTACCACTGAATTATTTAATTATGCAAGCAAAGCTTTGCACACAAGCCTGACATGTAGACGCATTGCTAAAACGATTGTATAAGTATGCACATTTGTGTGTGTGTGACCACAAAGTGTTTGTGCGTACAGTGATGCAGTGTTTTCAGTGGAGACATGAAGTAATACAGGTATCATAAATGTTGGTTTAAAGTGGATTAATGAAACACTGCTTTTGTTATTTTGACCTTCAGAGTAACATCATAACATTCTTGAAAACTGCTTTAAATGATTCTTCCTTGAGCAAAGAAAACATACTTTCACAAGTAATCTTCCACTTTTCTAGGTCCACCATTTTAGCTCTGGATTGGACACAGTTCTCCTTCATAAGTGCCTTCATTTTTTCCATAAATTCATTAGGTATTGAAACATCCCTGAGATTTTGCTCCATATTCACATAACAGCATCACACGGTTGCTGCAGATTTGTCAGCTTTCTGTCCTTGAATGTTCAAAAATGGTATTCTGCATACCTTGGGTTGAAACCACTGCTAATTTGAGTTCCTGTTGCTTTAATTTCCAACCAGTCTGTCCATTTTCCTCCGACATCAGGAAGGCATTTGTGTCCAGATCACTGTAAACCTGAAAGTCACAGTAAATCAATAGTTTTATTAAAACCATGCCATGTTTAAAGTCAGTCAAATCCCCTTTCTTCTTCATTTTGATGCTCAGATTGAACTTCAGCAGGTTGTCTTGACCATGTCTGCATGACTCCATGGAGTTTGTTGCTACCATGTGATTAGCTGATTTAGATTGCTGTTAACAACTAATTAGGTGTACCTATTAAAGTGGTGAGTGTATGTTGAGTGAGTGTAAATTGCAAAAGACACATAAGATCAGGTATAATCAAGAACTTAAAATGCTTCAAGCTGCTTTAATAATGTCAACACTAAATGAATTTTTCTGGACTTTGTGCAGCCAGTTCTGTTGAATAAAGTCTAGAAAATGTCCAAATGAGAGCATGTGTGAAACTTGGTTGGTGCCTTGCATTTAAGGATGATATACCTCTGCTATGATTCTCACCTTGGCAGATCGATTTTAACTACTGAGCTTTCACCACTAGAGATGAAGTTAAATCTGAGGTAGGTAAATGTTGGGGAGCTAGCAAGATGTGAAAGCGGCGCCCTGTCTTGGCTCCTCCCCCTCTGGTTCTGCTCCTTGCGTGATCCAAGCCTTTTTTATTCGCAATATTTTCCACCAACGATTTTCTCTTTCTCGGCTGTTTAGCAGGAGGAGGCAAATAAACTGAGCCGGGTCGTGAAATCCTTCCTGCATTTTTCTCAGCCATGTTTGCCTTCCGAATTTCTTCTTCACTACTTTGTATTTTCATCCTAACACGCTGTTTATATGCAGGATGTGGCTATCAGGTATGCGCTGCTGGAGGGGGAGGAGGGGAGCCGGGAGAAGAAGCTTACAAAATATAAGAAATTAACAACTTCATCTGGGTCCGAACGTTTGGATCGGACAGAGTTTTTATAGATTTACAGTAAACTGAGGGGTCTAACTATATGATTAGAGAATGTATAGACAACTGTCAGGACGAGGAACCGCTTCACCCAGAGTAAAATAAATGTCTTTGAGCAACATTACCTACCCCAGCTTTGGTTGGAAAAAAAAAATCCATTTGTAAAATACAGTCTTTATTTTGTCTTGTTTCATCACAATATATGACTCTTGTAATCATTTAATATATGCAGAGATGAGACGTTTTACAGTGCAAATGAAAAGCATTTTACAAGACATGAAAACATAATTTTTGGATCATTACAAGGTAGAAATATTCCTTTTCAATTGAATCTGTCCAGAAAAACAGACACCAGCCCTTATTGCTGCATTAGTCTGTATGATTAGTGCATCTATAGCATATGAAGCTCTGCACAAATGGATGAATAAGAAACAAAGTGAAAAACCACTTTGAAGAGGTTTTTATTGTTTAACTGAATCTTTTATAATCAATATGCATGTCTGCTGAATGAACATGTCATACTCTGTTATAAAACCACTGGTAGCGATTGTGTCTTCTGTTAAACCCTTTTACACTGATTAAACACCACTAACAACCCCTTTCATCTGGTATTTGAATGTAATGTCAAGTGTTCATCTGCAAAAAACAGGCGCATATATGTTGTCGATGCTGCACTCTGGACTGCAAGAGTGGGCACAGCTCAGTTCTTCTTTACCAAATAAATGTTTGTGAGCCACTTGTGATTTCTAGAAGTCCAACACAGCTTGCCAGATATACTGTAATGCCATCTATTTATGCTGTCACAGCTATAAGCTTGTCCCATTGGAGGTAGAAATCTAAATACATTGTCATTTTTATAAAACAGAAGCTAACTATGCTACTACTGGCATCGGGAAATGATTTAATCTGCCTTTTTTGTAGTTATTCATGCATTCAGAGACGCTAAATTCAGTGTAAATTGGCGTAAATGTCAAAATCTGTCATAGATTTTCTTTTATTGCAGAAGATATAAAAATAACTAAAGCATAAAATGTTCAAAATGAAGATGTGTAAATTATTGATATTGGATTATCTGACTATCTGACTGGCTCTTTGATCAACCAGCAGGTATTTAGGAATGTTTGTGTGAAAAGCTGAGAAATCTTTTCTTTATGGACAGTTTACATTTAGGAGACACTGGATTTCCACAGGACAGAGACCTGTTGGAAATCCACAGTGTGAGCACAAAGAGTGGAAATGGGAGGTGGGAGCAAAAACAGAGAGCTTTCCTGTAGTTGTTTTCAGAGAGGAGACACAGGAGGCAAGCAGGCAGGCAAACAGCAGGGACGTTTGGTTTTTGCTGCTCGATACCTGAGTTTTCCTCCTCCTTTCCCCCATAGGGGTGTGTGCACCACCTCCCATTCACATAATGTATCTAATGGGAGATTCCGGCTGCTTTCCGGCTGCTGCTCCAGCAGGGAAAGAGGAGTGAAGGAGAGGAGTGCGGCACAACTCAGAGGTGCAGAGGGGGGTTTTGCTGCTGAAGGAAAAGCACAGCTATAAAGAAGAGGAAAATGGGACCGGCTGCCACCTCACTCGCACTCATGTGTTTATGTTCTGTTGGTATGTGTGTTCCTGCAGGCACGGCCAACGCTGCACCAACACAGGTCAGAACTTTCTGTACTGTTTCTGTTTATCTTTACAATCCTCTTAAAAAAGTGTCTAGAAAGGAGAAATGAGGAAAATGTCTTGTGAATGTTGTCCTCTCTTATCTGCTGTAAGAGAGGATGTATGTGGCAAACCTGTGAATAAGACTAAAAAGTAAGAATGATATGTCCAGAAAAGGCAACTTTTCCTTTCATTTTCTGCCATGTCCATGTGCTTTAGATTTACCTGTACCTCACAGCTGTACGATCACCTTGTTTTGAACATTTTAATACGCATGCCTGGATAAATCAGAGCACCTACTCGTACCTGCAGTGGTGACATCATGGGGATCTTTCTGTGTATGTTTATCAGGCATCTGTGCCAGAGCTGAAGAAGGCAAGAGGCGACGTTCCTGATACTTTTCCAGAACCTGAGTCAGAGCCAACCAGCCCAATATCAGACTTTGAAAACTCATACAACTACGTCTGTAAGCCGTTTTATGCTCATTTACAACCCTGTGTTACCAAATACCGTCAAGGTAGGCTCATGAGGGCTAGAGATTGATATATAGATGTGCAAAAGTCTTGAATCACCCTTTGTTTTACTATATATTTCCAGGAAAAAGCAAACAAGTGCCTAAAAACAGAGTTTATACAATTCTAAGGAGCTTAAAAGTCACTTAATTTTCAACACATTCTGAAACATCTTAGACAAACCTTCTTATTATTTCTTTTAATAGTCTTCAGGAATAGTTCTCCAGACTTCTTGAAGGACTTTCCAAAGCTTTTCTTTGAATCTTGGCTGCCTTGTGTTAATTTCACTGTCAAGATGATTCTACATTACTTCAGTAATGTTGAGGTCCGGGCTCTGGGAAGGATTAATCACTCCATCAGACCTGTTACCACCGATTATCATGTGGGATACCTCAGCTTCTTCACAGCCATCCTTCATTGGAGACTGTTTTAGATGAGGCATCAGCTACTAGATGGATCAACTAAAGGTCTAGACCTGAATCAGGTTGAACTTGCTCATGGACTTCACTTAATGTACTTTTTCATCTGCTCTGGATAGTTTTTTTTTAAGCCTTATGTTTCTTCTTTTGTCCTCCACTTGTCCAGTTTCCTCAAATCTTTTAGGATACATTGTACACCAGGCTGATATTCGCCATGTTTTTGGAAGAATCACATTGTTGCTGCAAAGCACAGTTTTCTATCGATCTGACAGCATTATTTTTTTAAAATTAAAGGTACAGTGCGTACAAATGACTGATATCTAGTGGTAAAGATGAGCATAGTAGTGACTGTAAAGACTAAGCACAGTTGTAAATGGACGGTGGCGGTCAGTGGTCAAACCTCTTTCAGACATAAACATGGTTTTATCAGTGAGTGGATACGTTGGCCTTAGGTGGAGCGGTGACTGCACTACAGCTGACTACTTCAACTTTGTGTACATGCGCAGAGTCTTCTATGGTCCTTTCAACCATTACTTATTACAAACTGTACTCTAGCACCATCAAACAAAGCTGATACAAAAGTTTTAAAGCTCAGAATTCTCACTTTACACAGAGTTGTTTGTCCACTCAGAGACACCGTTGAACAAATGGTGGAAAAATATGGCAGTAGCTATGTATGTGTAGCCACAGTAAGTAGATATAAATGGCAACGTTTCGGAGAAATAAAGGGGTTCATCTCTTGAGTGAGGGGATTTGAATGATTAATATGACTTTTTAAAATGGCTGAACAAACAAAACAATGCTTTTTGAAAAACTTTTAGGTCCAGAAAAATACATTAAAAAGCAGTTGATGTTCAAAGGAAAACTTGGAAAGAACTTCAGAAAGCCTCAAGAACAAATGTTTGAGATAACTTTAACAGATTACAGGAAGGCATAGATGAGAGAAAAATATAAAGAAATGAGGAATGAGGCTAAATACTTTTGCACATTGTGATCTTGAGATTAATATATCACACTCTATAGTAAGAAAGTGACGTGAAATGGTTCATGCAACAATCTGCGTTTTGTTTCATCTTGTCTTTCCTTCCCTCTTCATGATATCCTTCTCTCATGTATGGTTTTCTGTCCCTCAGTATCCAGACTGGCTAGTTTGGACCAGGCTATCCACAAGCTGAATGTTGGCCACTACACGCTGGATGTTAAAGTCAGCCAGCTGATGGACCGTCTGTTCAGGATGGACGGTAAAACCAGTCATCTTTTTCCTTTATGACAGCCGATTTTAAAACCTTTTAGGATTTAAATGTTGACTAAGGACAGAATTATGATGATGCAGTCACAGCTGTGATGGGAGTCGATGTTTTTACTGCTGACACTTCTCAATGGTAAAATACTTGCGTGCCAACTGTTCTGTCTCTTGTCATCGTAAGCTAAAGTCGGGGAGCTGGAGGACAGCGTTCGCGAGGTCTACCAGCACAGCAAGGATACCCGCAAGGAGATTGGACGACTGGAAGGTAAAAATCTGATATTTTTGATTGCATCTGTTTGATTTAATGTATTTCCTGTATATTTAGATCAATAAAGGGAAGAGGCTGAGAGTTTTAAGTTTCACACTCCTGGATTGCTGAACTGTCAAAAGTTTAAGGACACAATATTGAAGAAGCTTTGTCACAAAATAAAACCAATGTTACCAATGTACAACATTTTAACTGATACAGACACTATATAAATGTCACTTATAACATCACTGCGGTATTGTTAGAGGTATTTTTTCCTCTGTATTTAATTGGAAAGCTGCAGAAGAGGAGATAAGTTCACAGAACGAAAGGCAGGATGGATGGAAGATCAGGTGCTTGATGCAACATGCCGGAGTTCTGTAAGATGCAAATAGGCATGATGTTTGTTGGAAAGACGTGTTCGAAATGTTCACCTCAAATGAAATACAGCAGGAAAGCCAATATTAAAGGGGATCCGTCGTTCTGTCATGTTTTATAACTGAAGAAATTATGGCATTGCAGTCTTACGGGTTGTTATGCAAATAATTCTGGCAGCTGGAGGCATGAAAACAGAGACACTTCTTGACAGTAAGTTGCCAAAAGAAAACAGAAACTTCTGTTCAAAGTTTATTTTTCAGGTGCCATGACTCTGTTTTCATTTGGTTTATTGACTTTAATTAGCGTCGTTACCAGCAGCACAGACGGCTGTTTTCAAAGGAAAGCTCTGATAAATCATCTGTAAATGAACTGCTTGGCTTCAAACAGATGGAGAACAGAGGAGCATTTAGAGGCTCTGGAGATGGAAACCAAAACAGTGCAACAGGAAAACAAAAATATTGATTTCCACCAATAAGCAATAAAATAAATAAATAAATGATCATTTTTAAGAAAAGTCTTAAAGGTCCATTGTATATAGCATGGTGACATCCTGTGGCATAAATAGTAGATAGCAGCCAAATGCAAACTGGTCCACTTTCCAATCTAAGAGAAGACTCTTGAGCTATGGTCCTTGAGAGCCGCAACCTTGCAGGTTTTTCATGTTTCCCAGCTCCAACACACAACTTCAAAAGCTTTTGGATCCATTTGAGCAGCTGAACTAAAGTCATTCTCTGATTATCATAAACTTAAGAGAAGTTGATCTTCGAAAGCCAGATGGACAGGATCTCTGTGGGTCAGGTCAACAAGGGCCTGCAAGGCCGGACACCTCGGAGTGGCCAGTGAGACAAAGATCCAGGGGTGACTAGCCAGAGATCCAGCTGCAAAGGAGCTGGGACAGATCTGGTCAGACACAGTCTGATGAGTTGTGGTCCCAGGTACATGATGCAGGCAGAGTAAGGAAAGACAAGGCATGGGAGCAAGGCCGGACTATCCAATGGGAATGATGGGCATGGGACCAGAGGCCCACGCCCACTTCGGGCCCATTTGGAGCCCATTTGGAGCCCATTTGGAGCCCATTTGGGGACTAGTGGGGCCCACATAGGGCATATACCAGGAGTTTGGACATGAAACTAAAAGTACATAAAAGACAGATAGTTACACCAGTGTCCAGTGTATTGCTGTTGGTACCACTGGCTGAGAGATGTTAGAAATTTCACTTCACACTTTATCATGCACAATTTTCACAATGTTGTGCTGGAAAAGAGGGGCCCATGGGACACTGGGCCCAGGGGCCCTTGCACTTTTAATCCAGCCCTGCATGGGAGGCTGTAGTTGGAGCCTATCCAGCAGGCAAGAGAAACACCCTAGACAGGTCACCAGTCTGTCTCAGGACCAACATGAAACAAACAACAACATTTAGAGTGAGCAGTTAACCTAACATGAATGTCTTTGGATGGTGGAAGGAAGCTGGATGACTTGGAGAGAACCAACGAATACACAGGGACATAATGCAAACTCTGCACAGAAAGCCTCCTGTTCAGACCTCCTCCTACCACACCCCCTTGCAGCACAACATACAAGCTTAAACGTTTGTATGGGAGCTGCTTTGGACCATACATCGCCGACACACCAGTACAATGTAAGAAAAAAAAAGTCATTTTGTAGATACTACTGATGGCATTTTGAGAATATCTCTAGGAAAGCTAAGTTTTAAATAAATGCAATGCATTTTTTTTTTTTCCTCCAATTCATGCTGACCTGATTCAGAAAGCTGTACCGGAGAGGACAGGAAAATGACCAAGAAATGTTTTTAACCCTTGAGGGTTGTGAGCAAAAACTTGCTCCAAATGTAGTATAAATGCTCGTTCTGTATCACCCTGTTGTTAAGTTGTGCTTTACAAATCAACTCGCCTCATCTTGCTTCACAGGCTGTCAGAAAGGACGCAGGCTGGGTTACAAATGTTATCTAGCTTACAACAGCCAAGTGGATTATGCGGGAGCATCCAGGAAGTGCCTGGAACGTGGAGGACGCATGGCGATGCCACGTGACCGCAAGGAGCAGGAGGCCCTGGCTGACTATGTCAAAGCCTTCTTCAACCCCCATAAATGGACCGTCTGGCTGGGTATCAACGACCTGAACACCGAGGGTCAATACCTCTTTGATGATGGGACTCGGGTCTCGTACTTCCAGTGGCGTAAACACTTCCTGTCCAGTCAGCCCGATGGAGGGAGGCGGGAGAACTGTGTGGCCATGTCATTGGACGATGGCGACTGGTGGGACCACTACTGCGATCGGACCATGAACTATGTCTGCGAATTTGATGACAGGGTGGCTCTTTAGAACGAACTCTTCCCAACATAGCCTCTCTTGATGGCAGTGCTACCGCATAAACCCCAGCTGTTGATCTTTAGAAATACAATAAATTGTATTTAATAACTATCAATAAAATAATTATTTATTTCTCCTTAAATTACACTCGACATACCTGACAAATACTTTTATCTCCACAGGAATGATCTTAACACATGATCTACAAACCTCCCAAAAAAGAGGTTGGGACACTGAAATGTATTTTATAGAAAATATTACCGTAATTCATATATGCGATGGCAGCAACACATCTGAAAACTGTTGGAAAAGGGGCAATAAAGGGATGGGCAAGTAAATGGTGGAAATAATTAGGTCAATTGGTAACAGGTCAGTGTGAAAGTATTTCAGATGTAAAGATGAGTACAGGTTTACCAGACAAGCTGGGTTTAAAATTTGATGAGAAATGTTCAACATCAAACTGAAAAGGCTTTGAACGTCCCACCTTTGAATATCATAACAGATTAAGACAGTTAGGAGGAATTTCTTTGGGAAATTACTGCATAGACTCAGGAAGACTTCCAGAAATCACAGACTGTAAACTCAGTTAACTCTGAAATCCACAACTGCAGGTTATGTGAACAGGATCCAGAAACACCACAGTCTTCTCCGGATCAATGCTCATTTAAAATGGTCTAAGATGAAGAGGAGGAAAGCTGGATGAAGATGTGAAATTCTTTCTGGAAAGTCTGGACAGCGTGTCCTGCAGACTAAAGAGGGAGCACCCAGCTTGTGTTCAGTGGACAGTTGGAAAAGGAGTTGAAAAACCTACATATAGGTTATGATTCTGAGCTGGACTAACTCATGACAGACATTTTAGTTTGCACGATGCCAAATGTTCAAGGTAACCATGGCAACCGCACAGTTGAACAGGTGTATCTGTGAATATTATCTAAAAAAGTAAAATGGTGACGGATAAAAGACTCTTTTAACGACAGACAAACATGCACTGAAAGTTAAATTATTTTTATGCACTTTTGCTTTTGACTTCCATGCTTTTATTGCAAAGTTACACATATCTGGAGAAAACTTAAATTCCACTCGTATACCTTGCTAAACCTATGAAGGAACCTTGAATGTCTTTTAGACAAAGTTACAACATTTTGTAAGAGTTAAAAATGTTAATTTGTCTGTGCAGCTGCAGTAATATGACCAGCCAATCAGGACTCAGCTGCAACTTCATTCATGGAATTCTAAATATTTGTTCAACACTTCCAAAGAAGGGAAAACTCTGGAAGGTGGAAGCATTTTTTCAGAATCCGCACATACCAAACCTCCTTAAGATATACATCAGTGTGTTTTTGGGTTTTAAAATAATAACACAGGGATTGTTACTTGCCAAAGATAATATGACATCTGGTGCAGGGTGTAACTCCAGTTAAACAGCTGCTTATCTAACATTTCTGTCCAGTACAGACCAACACAATTAGAGCTGCAGTTTCACTTCAGAATCCCATCCAAGCTCCCAAAAAGACGCATTATGTGTGCTAAAGGTTTATTCACACATCATTAACAAAAGGTTGACATGATTTACAGGTCAGTAAATGTTAAAACTGGCAAATAAAACATTTGTTTTTGTAAACCAATTCTGAAACAATCAGTATTAAATCCAAAACAAAACCTTTTTTGCAAATTTTAAGTGCCTTCTAAAACATTTTCAGCATAGTTAAGTTAATTAGTTAGGAAGAACTTCATTAATAAATATTCAAATTGTAAACTTGCTGAGACATGATTATTATTATTAGCTCATTATTATTTTTAATAAAATCCCAACACTGACACGACAGCGGAGGAGAGTCGTCTTCTCTTCACACTTCGGCATCAGTCGCATCTTTTCATGACGTGATGAGTGAGAGACGCGACTTCATTCATGTGAATTAAAGAGCTGCTCTTCTTCTGTGGTGTCAGCGATGTTTTCGACCTCACGCTGGCATTTGTTCCTGACTTTTTGGTTCACAGATTGATGTTTCTATGAGGAGCTGGTGGAACTGCCTGCAGAGTCTGCAGCCTGCAGGATGTCTGGCAGGCTCGGTCTGTCCAGAGGGTTTTTACTCGGGTGAGAAAGAAGAACCTTCCCGGTGTAATCCAGCAAAAAGTCTCCACCCAACTGAGAAATAAAAACACAGGAAAGCAGCGTGAGATGAGGCTGAACTTTCCGCGGTCTGACCTCCGACACATCGTTTACATAGATCTCAGCCTCAAAAATGTGAAGAATTGTGCCAAGATTACATCCCCACACCATGACAGCAGCAGCCTGAAGCGCTGACCAGAGGCAGGATGGATCCATGTTTCCAGCTGATTCTCATCCTGCCATCTGAACGTGGAGCTGAAATGGAGACCCATCACACCAGTTTTCCCATCTCCTATTGTCCAGTTCTGGTGAGTCTGTGGGAATTCCCTCAGTTTCCTGTTCTTAGCTGACAGGTGTGGTGAAATTTTCTCTATTTCAGACCATCTCTGTAAACACTAGAGATGGTTGTGTATGAAAATCCCAGTCAATCAGCAGTAATCACTCAGACCAACAGCCATGCTGCGTTCAATGTCAGTTAAATCTCCTTTCTTCCTCATCCTGATGCTCAGTTTGAACTTCACCAAGTCATCTTCCTGACAAGTTCAAGACTAAATCCATTGAAGTGATTGTCTCAGTAGATGTTTCTGCTAACAACAGATGGACCTGAGAGTGGCTGGTGAGGTTACTCTGCACACAGTTTGCAAACTTTAATGACACCAGAAACACATCTGTTGCAACACCTCTCTGTTTTAAGTGCAGTCTCTTTGGAAGTTGAGGCTGAGAAACTGCACTTTGAAGTTATTCTTATGACGTGGGATGATGGGGGACATTGCAACTGAGTTTCGCTTTACACACATCATATGTTAGCAACTGTTACATATGTTAGCAATAAAAACACACAGGCAGGTTTGCACCGCAGCTGAATCAGCAAAGAAATGTAACAAACATTGGAGGAATAAAGAATAAGAGAGAGACGTGACTGACTTTTACTGCCTGGAGAGATCACAGAGAAGAGAAAGGATGAAGACGGATGCTGGATTAGACAACGTGCGTCACTGAAAACCTGCCAAAGTTCAGTTGTGTCTCTTTAAAGACCAGTTTGCTCTGATTGGTTGGAAATGGCAGCATTGCATGCAGCTGTTTGTTTTCATTCGACACAAACCAGGAGTTACGTCAATGTGTTTAACAGTGAACTCATTAGATCGGGACTAAAAGCCTGAGCTGTGGGACTGAGAATCCAGTCTGGTGTGAAGTCTGTTTTCCAAACTTTTAACATTCACTTAGATTTATTAAAAAAAAAAAAATTTTTTAAAAACTGAAAGAATGAGGGATCAATAAAACTCATTAGAAGAGGATGATGATAACACTTGTTTCTACTGCCTTTAATTAAATTAATTAAGTGCTTTAATTTAAACCACTTTATAAAGGTTTTGCTTCTTTCTGATAAATTCTCTGATGACTCATGTGGTGCACATGCCACGGAAACCTGGGAACATTTCTGAAACACTGAACAGAAAAACAGAAAAGAAGGCAAATTAACGCCCTTTCCCAGCCTGCACATCCATCTGTACCTGGTAGATGTCTTCCAGCAGACGATGAGGGACATCAGGAAGATCTCTTTCTGCAACTGAAAACTCTGAGTACTGCAGCAGGCAGCTGAACTTCATCACCTTGGCGTAGGACGAGCCAAGGCCAAAGCACCTGTAAATCTGCGCCAGAAGAGAAACATTTGTGCTCCATTCATGGCAGAAACACTCTTTTTACAGGTTAATCAGCAGTCTACAACACATTTCTTTCATTTCACAGGCGCCAACATCTGCTGGTTGACTTTATGACTCCTCATCAAACAGCTGTTAAATTGTTTGTTTTTATCTTCCATGAATCACAGCCGTCTCCGCACTTTAATGCACCTGCCCACCAGTCTCTGCTTTATTTATATTTCCATGAAACACGTGCCGGTTTCTCTGAGGTCACATAAATGTTCTGTCTAATATGATGAAGAGGATGAAGATACAAATCCAAACCTTCCTCTCTGGATCCAGCAACATTCTGAATGTGGATCCGGTCTGTTCCAACCACATCTTGGCTCCCTCCACACTGCCGAAGGAGACCACCAAGACCTGCACTGACCGAGCTTCCAGGAGGGTCTGCAGAGCAGCAAAGAGAAAAGTTTACAAACCTGCATCATAAAATCTCTGCTTCCTTCCAGGATGCGCTTAATGTGTTGTACCAGAGGTAAAAATGAAAGTAAATGGGTTGCGGCTGCAAGGCAGCGTGAAAGCCGTGAAAACTTCAGATAAAAATCAAAAGAAAAATGAAAATGATGAACTAAGGGTTCAACTTCATGTTTATTTGTACAGCACATTTACTACAATCCCAGCAAAGTGCAGAACAACAAAAACAGCTAAACAATGAAGAAATTAAACACATGTCATTAGACTGGAACGAGAAATTAAAAGCGATAAAACAAACGCAATGAAAATAAGGTTGATCTCAGCTATGTTCAAAAACCACTGCAAAGAAGTGGGTCTGAAGCAAGGGCGTAAAAGGCAACGCAAGTTTATTTGTACAGAACCTTTCATGTACAAGACAATTCAAAGTGCTTTACGTGACACATTAAAAGCATTACAGATGGTGTAAAAAGCATAAAAGACAACATAAACAGCAAAAATTACAATAATTTATGTTTATTAGTTACATAACTTATGTTAAAATAACTAAAAGCAAGATTAATTAAAGATTACTGTGCAGATTTCATGCAGGCGCATGAGAAAAGAATTGTTTCTGTGGTGAGTTTTATCTGCACTGCAGTTTGTTCCACATGTTTGCAGTATAACAGCTAAATGCTCCATGTTTAGTCTGGACTCTGGTCTGCATTCTGGTCTGGACTATGGTTGGGAATATGGTCTGGACCATGGTCTGCTTTATAGTCTGGACTATGGTATGGACTATGGTTTGGACAATGGTCTGGACTATGGTCTTCAATATGGTCTGGACTATGGTCTGCAAAATGGTCTGAACTATGGTCTGGACTATGGTCTGGACTATTGTCTGCAATATGGTCTTCAATATGGTCTGGACTATGGTCTGCAATATGGTCTGGACTATGGTCTGCAATATGGTCTGGACTTTGGTCTGCAATATGGTCTGGTTTATGGTCTGCAATATGGACTGGACTATGGTCTGCAATATGGTCTGGACTTTGGTCTGCAATATGGTCTGGACTATGGTCTGCAATATGGTCTGGACTATGGTCTGCAATATGGTCTGGACTATGGTCTGCAATATGGTCTGGACTTTGGTCTGCAATATGGTCTGGACTTTGGTCTGCAATATGGTCTGGACTTTGGTCTGCAATATGGTCTGGTTTATGGTCTGCAATATGGACTGGACTATGGTCTGCAATATGGTCTGGACTTTGGTCTGCAATATGGTCTGCAATATGGTATGTGGAGCTCTGCTTGGTTTATATTCTCTGAACATAACACAGATGTATTCTGGTCCTAAACCATTCTGGGATTTGTAAACAATCAGCAGGGTTTTAAAATCTATGCTGTGATTGACTGGAAACCAGTGTAAAGATGTTAAAACTGGTGTGATGTGATCAGACCCCTTAGTCCCAGTTCAAGCTCTTGCAGCAACATCTGGATGAGCAGCAGATGTTTAATGTTCTGTTTAGGAAGTCCTATTAAAAGGCCATTACAGTAATCCAGTCGACTGGAGATGAATGCATGTGTGTTTCTACTGGTCTTACTGGGAGACTAAACTTTTAATTCTGTTGATGTTTCTGGTGGGAAAAAGCTTCCTAGTGAAGCTCTGATGTGGCTGCTGAAAGTCATATCTGAGTCTATCAACACTCCAAGGTTACAGACTTGATTGGGAGTTTTAAGAGCTTGAGTCTTCAGCTGTTTACCAATGCTGACACTCTTCTCTTTGCTACCAAACAGAATAATCTCAGTTTTTTCTTGATTTAATTGTAGAAAATTTTCTCTCATCCTGGTGTTTACTTGCTCCAAACATTGGCACAGTAAGTTTATTGGACTTCATTTGTCTGGTGACATGGACAGATAAAGTTGCGTAT
>NC_136614.1:10419798-10624798 GCF_933228915.1 Telmatherina bonti | reverse complement strand
TAAAATGTAACCATTTTCCATGATGTCCGGCGTACCTTCCGCTTCCTGTTTAGCATTCTGAAGCAGAATTTTGCTTAAATTCACCAGCAGCGTCAGACTGGTTGTCAAAGTCTCCGCTGGAACAGCCACATCTTCGGCCATCGCCACCTGTTGTCGCAGCAAACCTGACTGACAACTGCGCGAAAGTTTACCGACAACCAGTCAACATCATAGACTAATATAGACAGAGACGCCTCGTGCGCTGGATGGCCGCCATATTGGATGGGTCTCTGCTTTCGAGTCTTGCTGCAGAGTCAACATAGTTTCCCCACAAAACTGTTTTCTGTGGAACAACGCGTATATATTACACACAAACAGTACACTTTCCTACATAATTGGATTATAGATAATGTTAACACAGTGAATAATCTACTAAATGTAAATGATCAATTTTACTCCTATGAGGTGTTTATGGAAAAATATATTGTTTCACAATAAGAGTTTTACATGGTAGCCTAATTACCTGCCAAGGAGGTTATGGTTTTACCTTCTTTAGTTGTTTGTCTGTCTGTGTTCAAGATAACTTAAAATGTTATGGAAGGATTTTCATGAAATTTTCAGGACTTGTTAGAAACATATAAAAGAAGACCTGATTTAATTTTGGTGGTGATCTAGATCATCGTTTGGATCCAGGAACTTTTTAAAGGCCTTGGCGGAGGTTTACGTTCTTTGAGTGTTTTTCTGGGTAACTTTTGAATTGCGCTTTTGATGCTATACTTTAATTTCAGATTTTGAACAACTGTATCTCCATGTTGATATATTAATAAATGTAAATAAAAGAAAGAGTCAACTGTAGTCAATAGAAAACAAGCAACTATTCCCGTATTTTGTTCAGCATACGGTTGCAATAATGAGCAAAATATTGAAAGCAGATAGTGTGGAATTACATTTCACAAGGTTGAATAATTTATTTGACCAGATAAAAATAGATAAGTCCAAATGCATCAATAAACAATCAAATATGTTAGAATCAAATTCATACATACACTAATTTATATAGTAGCTACCTTATGTCTTAGTTAAATAGCATTATAAAAAATATTTTAGCACAAAAGCATGTCGTTTTAATGTTTTACACTGATCTGTATCATAACAATATATGTGCCCTTTGTAACAATCCAAACTTTGAGCAAAATCAGGCAAAAATTGATAAAGTTATTGTTGTGGTTGGGCCTACACCTTACAAATAAATACAATGGAGGCGCATGGGAGACCCATCCAAGATGGCGGCGTGATGAGACGTCAACTCTATCAGCACCGTGATGCAATGCGGTGTCTCTGTTTATGTGATGTCTATGGTCAACGTACCCACACCACACGACACAGTCATGTGACATTTACACTGTGCGAAATCTAGTGGTGATCTGTGAGAGCTACACTGGCAAGACTTTATTGTTGTAATAAAACAAAGTAAAGTCGGTTTTAATTCTGCTTTTATGAATTAGGATGTAGAGGTGTCACTTGCCACATCACGACCTCTAGGGAGCTATGGTAATAAAAGAGCAAAATTACACAGAAAATAACTTATTTTAGACTAATTTCTAAAGCAATGATTATGGATGTTCTCTCAAGTCTTGTCCTTTTAAAAAGGAGCAAAACAATTTAATCTTCACCTTCAACAGATGTTTTCACTGAGTTACGTCCACCAACTTTTCCCAAACTGGGGATCCCAATGCCTACAGGTCCCAGAGTAAGTTCACTGGGGTACCAGATCATTGTACGAAGTAACTAACTCAATACAATAAATAAATGCATAAATAAAAAGCCTGTTTACCAAATAAATTTGGGATTTTATTAGGGCTGACACCATTAACAAGTTCTGCACAATGGCTCATTATTGTCAACTGTGTTGGTGCAGGTAAACTGTGAAAACCTGCTAGACTGCAGCTCTCGCAGGACCTAATTAATAACCCTGATTCAGAGGATGGGCAGTGGCGTGGTGGGCAGGGAGTCCTCGATGTCCTCCAGGTTTTTAAAGTGTGCCTGCTGCAACACACCTGACTTAAATCAGCGGGGTAATTATCAGACTTGTGAAAAACTGGTCTGAGTCAGGTGAGTTACAGCAGGGACACTTCAAAAACCTGCAGGATACCACAATTACGGATCCCTGTAGAGTATGATGGAGTGAAGTTAGAAGGTATGGAGGCAGAATGGAGGGTGAGAGAAGAGATGGAAATCAAAATGACATGACCTGAAATGCATTTGCTATATTTTATTTGATCTGGGATATCACAGATTCACATCAGCTGATACTCTGATTAGATTCTAAATTATCTGGTTTGCATGTTTGGTTGAGAGATGAAGATGGAGTTGAGCAAGAGTGCCCAAGTCCGGTCCACGAGTCCCCTTCTCCGACACACCTGAATGTCTGCAGAGCTGATTGACACCCGCATGAGGGAATTCAGCCATTTGTTTCAGGTCTGTTGGAGAAGAACACATCTAAAAGTTGCAGCGCAGCAGATGTGGAGGACTGGATTTGGACACCTCTGGATGAGAGAAAAGTGAAAATGTAGACAGAAAGATGGGTATCATGCAACAAATCAGTTTTTTGTGCCTGAAAGTTCATTTATGTTCATGTCAGTGGAAATAGGTTTTTTTCATGTAAATTTCTTTAGCTTTTATCAGACGGCGTTTCAGTTTCAGCAGCAGCTGTTCGGAAACTGCAGGAATAGTTGAGTCTAAGCGTGCACATGGTTAAGACCACCTATACCATGGTCTGGGTGAGTACTCCATTCTGATTGGTTGCAGGGTGTCAGTTAAAAAGTGATAATGGATGCGTGGACCACACAGTCACACACATCCCGCAACACTATCATATTTCACCATCATCTAGATTTGTTGCAATTTGTTGCTGCCGAACGCGTTGCAGGTGCTGCCAATGGTGGTTACCTTGGCAAAATCACAACAAGAGACATTAAATAGTCCGGTCCGCTGCTTCTTGTTAAAAACATTATTGTAACAGTAAAAACAACATTAGTAATTGATCTTATATTGTTTCCTTTGTGAGTGACCATGGCATAATGCCCTCCGAGGAGTCCATTATCAGAAATTAATGGACTTCACAGAGGGAACCATCCGATGTGTAGCATCGTCCATTAATTTCTGATAATGGGCACCTCGGAGGCCACGACTCATATTTGTTCATTTGAGGTTGTATTAACATAACTTTATGACCTGAAAAGACAGATTATATATCATTATACAATGATAGACAAACCTCATAATTAAAATACCTCTAAAAACTGATGCAGAGATGTCATAAAAACAGAAAGTGTGCATGTTAAAATGGGTTTCTATTAATAAACCTGGAAAAAACTACCAGTAGAACCAGTTGAAACTGTCGCCCAGTTTATTGACTGTTGAACATTCAATAGAAAAAGTCCCTCCTTCAAGTTTTATGATGGAAGATTCCCGTGCATTCCTCACTGAAGCCCAAAGAAGCACTTTATGACCCAGCAAGAATAAAGAAATGAGGATTCTGACTAAAAATGACAATACAGGAAATAAATTAGGGATGACGTTGGCATTAATTAGAAATTTTGTATTTAAAGGACAAAAATCAGGAAAGTAGACATTCAAGCAGACACTGCTGCAGGATGACGGAGTTGTTAGTGATCTTAAGTCATGGGATACTTTCAATGTTTTCTTGTGCTTTAATACGTTTCAGCTTTCATTCAGCACTGCTTGTCTGCATCATATCCAGCTTATATAAGCAAATAATACAGACTTTGATCAAATCTATCTCTGACTCGTCTGGAGGAATTAAAAAGGCTGAATGTCTCAAATTTAAGCAATTTTTCAAAAAGGTTCAGTTTCATGGAAAAAAAAAAGAAAAAGGAAAGAGGTCTGAAAAGACGTGATCTGCACCTCTGAACGATTGCTCTCAGGTGTCGTTAGGAACAGCGTCCACACAGTTTGATTCATGAGACAGAAGATGAGCGACAAAAGAAATGTCAGAGATCTCGATGGCTAAAAGGAAGTGACAGCATGGGGTGTGTTTTCCACGTCTAGAATGAAACTTCAAGGCCCAGCAGTCCGAGACGTTCGAGGACGATCAAAGAATTATACTTGTAATTTTTTCAGCAGGTATCTGAGAGTTTATAAAACAGAAAATCTAACTCTGCAGAGCTTTTAAACTCACATTGTAGCTTTTGATGCCAAACGTAAAGCTGAAGATTCCTCTTGTCTGAATGTTTTTTTCTGCTCTTTGAAAATGGGAAAAGTAGAAGAAAATGTCTAAAAACTGAAAAGATTCAACATCATTCCCTAAAACTTCTCATTCTGCTTGGAAATAAAAAACTTTAGAAACAGATTAAAGTTATTTCTTAGAGATTTAAAACAAATAAAAACAAGGATTTTTCACATTTCTGAAGTTGGAATATTTGCTAATGAACCGTTTTGACTAAAATCTGACTGATGCTGTTGTGACGTTTAATGGCAACATGTAACAGGTAACAACAAAAACCAGCGTTCAACACCTGACAAAAAGAAATGGGACTAGTTAAAGTGTCCCGAGTGAAATTTAATAACCCTGAAGTGTCTCTAAGTGTCCCATTTCCTGCAGTCAGACTGAGTTTCTGTGTTTGGGTTGTTTAAAGTGCCTTTTACAATCTTTAACATCAAATCATTCAGACAAACGTGGCGCTGAGCGATAAACTTTGTTCTATTCCACGTTAGGCGACAGGTTCATTCAGACTGTGCAACAACGCCATGCTGACAGGCGTGGGCAGGTGGGTTTTGTGCTTTTTGGGGCATTTTCAGTGTGAGGCCTATGAAGCAGAAGAAGAGCGAAGGTGGACAGAATCGCTTCTACACCCCAAACAAAAGCCCAACATCCCGGCTTCAGCGTCCTCCGTCACGCCGCCAACACCTCCAGAGAGGAGCGGTGGCAAAGCAACAGAGATCAAAGCCGAATGTGGACATGAAATAAGAGCAAACCGAAGAAAAGCGTAATTTCTAAAAGACTGGACTGTTGTTTGGGTTGTAGAAGAAGATCATCGCTTTGTTCTGGCTTCCACAGACGCTCCACTTTTAAGACTTTCATCCACAAACTTCTCTTTAGTGGGGACGTTCTGTTAAGACTTCTTAGGACAATGTGAAGACGAGTCTGTGTTGAGGACCTCTATCATCGCTCTGATGGACGGGAAGGTCTCGGCTACGGATGGAAGACTCTGGTACCAACTTGGTAAACTGTGGAAGGAAACGGAGGAGGCAGATTAGAGTCTGTAAAACAGCAGAATCCCAATGGAAGCAGATGTTTTGGCTTCGCACCTCTTCAGACTCATCCAGCTCTTTGCTGTTTTACTGAAGCTGTCTGGACTGGGTGCAGTCATGGCCTCAAAGTCCACCAGCTGAAACGATGACACACAAGCACAGCAGGTTTAAGAGGACAGAATGAGACAGAAAAGCATTGATTTGATACGAAAAGAAAGTTCAACAAAGGTTTTCCAAGAATAAACAAAAAGCTCCAGAAAAGATGCGAAGCTGCTTAAATGCAGGATGTGGTTCCGCGCTGTCTCCCGAAACATGCAACGTCTTCCCTGAAACACCATCGGATGGGAGCAGATGTTGCTGTGGACGTCCAGGCCATAAGCACGACTTAAGCCCACCGAAAACAAGCTGGATGCTGCAGGACACGCCGTCCACGCCGTTCCAGACACAGTTCCACATTTCCTCATGTTTCCATTCAGTCTCAGAACATTTCCACGAAGCTTCGGTCCAGAGAAGACGGCGTCCTCTTCACATATGATGGAGCTTTAAGCTGCATGTGTGGACTTCAGGCATTGATTTCTGGAAGTCTTCCTGTTTCCATGCACTGGTTTCCAGTAGCGAATCATGGCTGCTTTTAATGCACTGCTGCCTGTCAGAGCAAAGATCTCCAGCATTTAGTCTTGACCTTTTTACCTCCTCCTGATTCTCTGAATCTTCCTACATAATGCTCCAGATGTCGAGATCTTCAGGCTTTTGCTCTGAATTTTTCTAAAACTGATCCCCTTATTTTGCACCCAGTTTGTCTGTCTTTCCATCTGAGAAACTCTGCGTCTCACGAATGCTTTTTTATCCAACTGGCATCTTACTGGTCTGTTCCCAATAAACCTAATTAGCTGTGAATCACTCCTCTGGTGGTTATTTGAACCAGTCTTTTGATGCCACTGCTCCCACTTCTTAAAGTCGTGTTTCTGCCTTTAGATTCAATATAAGAAAATGTTTATAACTGCAACATCTGACATGTTTACTGGGAATTAAACATGTGTTGATGGGATGTACATTTAACACAGCATTTTCAGCTTCCAACAGCCAATGTTGTGTTTCTGCTGCTTCAGCTTTATTTTGACTTATTACATCTTTATACCTGTTTACCTGCCAGACATACTTCTGCCCATCATTTAGAGGAAAAATGTGCTTTAGCAGAGGAAACTACAACGACTCAAAGCTCCAGTTTACATTCCTGTCAGTCCACATGTGAAACATTGAAGTAAAGAAAAACGTGAAACAGTTTCCTGCTGGTTTCCAGACCAAGCGACCAGCCGTAAATCAGATGAACATATTCACCTGCCTGAATGAGGAAAAGGATGTCCTCATGTTAAAGTTATTTTCAGGCCATAGGAGAATTTTAATCATGTCAAAAACTTCCACAGGTACAGTTTAGCGGAACAAAGAGATTTTAGGGGGATTAAAAGAGCTAAGGTGGAAATTTCAGACATCTGAATGCAGTCCTGGTGTCTGAACTGGTCTGGAGTCTATGTTTTATGTTTATGTGCATATTCTGATCCAGTAACGATGCAAACACGCTTCAGCTGGACAGCCAGTATTAAAATCAAGTCCCAACAGTTACAGGCAAGACATAGATTCAATGACACACAAGGCTGCTTTGTCTTTAGTCTTTGGTTAAGAGGCAACAAAGGAAGTGTTGACAGCTTTACCAGACGACATGAACGACAGAAATCTGATCATTTTCTCAACCTGTGCTGCTTATTTTACCCCTTTGGGTTTGGTTGCATCATCTGGAAACATCTGGGAACAGGAGCTCTTTGTGTTTCCAGAAGTACTTCAGCATTTTTATTAGCTTCTATTAGCTCCAAGTGCTAAAACCAAGAGCTAGCCACATGTATAGCTTTAAACAACGACTAAAGGTAACCACAGGAGAGCTCATCTATCACATATCTATAATAAACAGACAACTATGAAAAACTAAGACATCCTGGACCTTTTATGTCAGTTTAATGTTAGTAGAAATGGCTCTACAAGGTGTAAAATAACTTTCCTTGTGTTTATTCACCTTTCCTTTTGGGATTTTACCGATGACCTCCTTCCCACTGGCCATCAGCGCCCCCATCACCACCGAGTAGGCCACCACACTGAGGAGAAGCAGATCCAGGAGACACAGCTTAGACAGCTACATCACCACAAGAGTCATGCACAGATGCTTCCAGCAGCAGCACACCTCCTCTGCAGGTGGAAAACACACATCTGGACACACAACGAGTTCCGTTCAGTCTCATTATTAACTAAACATGTTTGTCTGAAATTACCTGGATCCTCTGGAGAGAGGCATGAGGTTGCAGAAGTAATAAACCAAGGAGAGGATCAGGTTGCACACTGCGTCTGCATCCTGAAAGCAGAAAGATCATCAGAGTCCTCTGTTGGGCTGGAGGAAAGCTGCCTCAGACATGAGATGAAACCAATCAGTTTCTTAGATGACAAAGATGTCTTACAGACATCAAGACCTGGATGACTCTGAATTTCCTCCTTTTAAACTCAGACAAGACAGAGGTCGTTATCTTTGGGCCTGAAAAACTTAGAACAAAATTATCCAGTTATATAATTCATCTGGATGGCAATCATTTGACCAGGACTTGTCTTTTAGCTCACATTTAAAACAGGTTTCTCGAACCACCTTCTTCCAGCTGCGTAATATTGCAAAAATTAGGGGCATCTTGTCTCAGAAAGATGCAGAAAAATGAGTCCATGCCTTTATTACTTCCAGCCTGGATTACTGCAATTCCTTATTTATGGGTTGTCCCAAATATGCCCTGAAAAGTCTCCATCTGATCCACAATGCTGCAGCGAGGGTTCTGATGAGGACTAGCAGGAGAGATCATATTTCACCAGTTTTAGCCTCTCTACACTGGCTCTCTGTTAAATCCAGGATAAAGTTTAAAATTCTTCTCATCACATATAAAGCTCTCCATGACCAAGCTCCATTGTACATAAAAGATCTTATAGTTCCATATATTCCAAATAGAGCACTTGGCTCTCAGACTGCAGGTTTACTGGTGGTTCCCAGAGTCTCAAAGAGTACTATGGGAGGAAGGGCCTTTAGCTATCAGGCTCCTCTCTTATGGAACCAGCTCCCACCGTGGGTTCTGGAGGCAGACTCCCTCCACACCTTTAAGATGGAGCTGAAAACCTTCCTTTTCCATGATTCTTATAGTTAGGATATGAGCATCTCCTGAGTTGGAGTCTGCATGTACGGGACCCAACTGTCCAGGTTCTGCTCTTTGCTCTTATAGTTATGGGTAGTCTAGCCAACCATTACTTATGTAGCAATGGGGATGTTACCTGATGCGATGAGAAGTACCTCACTCTATTTCTCTGACATATTAATGTATAAATATATGGCAATATTGCCGTCTGTAACTTATTTCTCCTTTTTTCCGCAGGTCTTCCTGAATAAGTGCAGTTGTACATGTTGATCTGTCTTTCCTGTCGTCTCCACCCCAACCAGTCGAGGCAGATGGCTGCCCTCCCTGAGCCGGGTTCTGCTGGAGGTTTTCTTCCTGTTAAAGGGGAGTTTTTTCCTTCCCACTGTCACCGCATGCAGCTCAGGATGGAGGATTGGATGGAAGTCATGACTCGATGCAATCAGTTGGTTTCTATTATAGGATATGTATGAATTGGCTTGAAATGATGTGGATGTAACGTGTCCTGTGACAACATTGTTGTGAAGTGGCGCTGTACAAATAAAGCTGAATTTAACTGAATAATCTTCATTCTATCTTCTGCTCCAGTTTATGTTTGCAGAGCGAAAGCAGAGACGTTTGCAGGAGACGACGCAGAGTAACAAAGAATTTCGACATGCACATGTGGTTTGTGCATCTGTTTCAGGGAAGACTTAACACGCTGTTTGGCTCTTATAATAAAAAGCACATTGCTGGGTTATCTGGAAGCATTAAGTAACAAAACAAAGAGAGTAGGGCAAGAGAAACCAGGTCAAGGTTGGCTGGCAGTAAATGAGGCAAAATGCTCTCAGCGGCTTTGAAATTATTCCTCTGAGGTCTGTTTGTTTCTGGAACTAAAGATAAAAAGAAACAAGAGCAATACCCTGCAAATCGGACCATCTGTGAAACTGATATTTATAGAGAGTTCACAAACACATCTTAGTGTTGAATGGAAAGATATGTGGTATATCAGGAAAAAGAACGAGGGAGACTCAAGAAAGGAAGGAATTTAAATGATAAAATGTGAAGATTGCTGCACACAGTTAACACCACAGAGAGGCTCTGTGTGCATGTTCTGTCCTGCTTTTTCTTTGCTTGCTCTATGTAAACATCTTATTTGCAGCTTTTTTCCATTTTTCTCTTTTGTGCAAGAAGGTCTTATGCAAATACATTTGCCTTTTCTGTTTATCTTTCCGCTCCTTCGTGCTCTCCCTCCTGTCCTGCAGCTGTGACTCAGTTTCCAGCAGTCGAAATAAATCAAGAAAGGATTGTTTTAGATAAACCTGCAATTTTAACTCACTCTCAGGAGGTTTAATCATCTCTTTCTAGGTAAATGTTTATTATTAAAAGCACCTAAATCTGCTTTTTTTACCTGAATAATGTATCGATAACAGAAATTACTGCAGCAGATCTACTTCTTCTGCAGGTTTTACATGAGTTGTGTCGTTTAAAAAGAGCTTGTGGAGGCCAGCCTTACCCCCAGCTCGGTGGACAGCATTAACGCCTTTCCTTTTGCTGTGAGGTCTTTATAGATGGACTCTATCTCTGACTGGTACTGCTGGGTCCGCTCTTCTGTTGTCTGGGTCTCCACGGAGAACAACATGTTTCCCACCCTAAAACAACATCAGAGGGAATAAAACAGGTCAGCTCCGTTTCCAGCTGGTTCCAACATGCATTGTAGCTGATCTAAATCCCAGTTTGTTAAGTTCTACATCTTCAGCAACCACTGGTTACCACTCACCAGTTTTATATGTACATAAACAAGCATCCTACTATCCTAAACACAGACTCAAATCCAGCTTTCTCCTGGAGATCAAGCAGTTGTGGAAGCAATGCTCTAACATCTAAATGGCTTTCAATGCCTCAGTTCACAGCAGAGCTATTCAACTCGGTCCCACTAGGACCGCAGTCCTGCAGCTTTTCAATGTATCAACGCTTCAGACTCAAATAAAATAGATCCAACTGTCTATGAATGCAGCTGCAGCCCTCATAGGACGGAGCTGAACAGCCTGGCTTGATGACACACACTAAGAGACGCCCTTTCCCTGCAAAACAGGACTGGGCGAAAGTCTGCAGGTGGTTACGAGGAGGTGCACTGGAGGAGTAGCGGTCTGGAATTGGACCCTGGACATATATTCACCCTGCAAACAGACCTGGGTCTACCAAACCCAAACCCCACAGAACCAACGCGACCAGACCCGTAGGAACATTAAAGCCGGAGTAGATGTAACCATGGAAACTTGCATGTTAAGCTGCGGTTTGGTGCGTTTTTGCAGGAAATCTGTTTTGCATTCTTCATGCAGATCCATCTGCAGCGTCTGGTCTGCTGATGACAAGAACGGCGAGTTTTTTTTCCGTTTCATCCACTTTTCATTCATCCATTCATGCCGGTTTGGTACGTTCCCGGTGCTGCACGGAGCGGGACTCCTGAATCAGTCTGGACTTAGTAAACCTGAGCTGCGTTCATGGGACGACTGGAGG
This sequence comes from Telmatherina bonti, assembly GCF_933228915.1. NCBI lineage: Eukaryota > Metazoa > Chordata > Actinopteri > Atheriniformes > Telmatherinidae > Telmatherina > Telmatherina bonti. The sequence goes on along the minus strand of NC_136614.1, from coordinate 10,613,837 downwards.
CTTTATTAGGAGATGGGTCCAGTCTGACTTTTTCAGATGAATCTCTCTTTTTTGTGTGACCACGGAATACCACGCCACATTAACAGATAAATCAGGGGTGCCCAAGTCCAGTCCTGGAGGTCTACCATCCTGCAACCTTCATATGCAACCCCTGTCCAGCACAGCTGAGTCAAACAGCTGAATTCCTCTCCTGCATGTCATTCAGCTCTGCAGAGGCCTGCTAACCAGACACTTATTTGATTCAGGTGAAGGGTTGCACCTAAAACCAGCAGGATGGTAGATCTCCAGGACTGGACTTGGGTACCCCTTATAGAAATGATCAATTTAAGTGTCATTGTTATTTACTCACATATGCAATTAAATGTTACTTCTTTTTTTTTTTTACTTTGAAGAACTTTTCCTTTAAAAATTATCTTTCAAGGCTATTTTTTTTCCCAGACTCAGACTAAAATAATTAGTTTTATTTCTATTCTTAAGCAGCCATGATTGTTTATTTATCATCAATCTATAAAATATAATATTTCTAAAATAAAAGTAAAGACCTGAAATCAGGCTTTATCTTTGTCTAGATTTCTGTCCAATAATTAACCCACATTTAGCTCAACTCAACCTAATTTTCTTGTATTTTTCATTTCATTTCAACATTTTTTATTCTCTTTTCTTTTCCATCATATATTGGCAAATCCAAAAAACAACAAGAGAAAATATACTTCAGAGTTACAACAGCTACTACACAACCATTGTGGTACATTTCATGTTAAAAAGAAAAGAAAATTGGAGTAGGAAGAAGAATTAATCTGATAAACCCGACCCCATCCTCATTTCAAAGTAAACCAACTGGATGGCTTCATCTACGGCAAACACTTAGAACAAAACACTGGTATGAAATACTCTTTTTTTTTGTTTTTTTCATACAGTTTTAGTATGTACTTTTTATTTCAATTTAAATTGAGAAGGATTTGAACAACTTTTAAAATCGCTGTTAAATGCATTACATTGTTTTGCACCAACCACTGAAATACTCATCGTAGTTCTTGCAAAAGGTTGTTTAAAATCACAATTTCGTCTCCTTGTTTTATCATTTAAAATAAAAACAATTTGCAGCCCTGGTGGTAACAAGAATTATTTAGCTTTCTGCATGATTGTTGATGTTTTCCACACATATATAAACATATATGTAGAAATACCATGAAAACAACGTAGACACTGTCAGAACGAGGAGGATTCATGGAGACATTCATCGTTTATCTCTTTCCCCAGAAGTGTCTCCTCTTTAAATGAATCAAGAGTTGGAAAACACACACACACACACACACACACACACAGTTACCTGTCTCCAGTGATGGTGATGGTAAAACCATCGTATTCTTTCCCAGGATCCTTCACACTCTGCACCTTGGAGTTGACCGTGAAGCCATCTCTGGTTTTACTGTTGAACTGCTTCAGGAAATAAAAGACAAACACACAACCAACCACTCTGGCATTTCACTGCTGAACCTCCAGACCACAGAAACCAACCTGAGAACTGAAGTCCCCGCATGACCTCAACATTTCCCTCCTTTTCTACTTACCTTCATTATAGGAAGCAGATCTTCTACTTTATTCACGTTTTCCAGAGCTTGGCGGACCTCCAGAAGCCCTCTGGGGTTGTACGCCCTGATGCAGAACATAACAACATGCTAGTCAAGGAAGCTGCTAGTAAACAGAGTTCCATTCATCTGCTTTACTGTCAGGAAACCAAACAGAAATGCTTTCAGCGGAGTTGTGCAACACGTGATGCAATCTTTAAAAATGTGAGGAAAGGCAGATTTCTGTAAGAAAAGGAAGTGAAAGAAGTTGTGCTGTGCAGCAAATCTGAGCAGGCTGTCGGTGTAATTTACCCGTGATACACCAGTATTCTGTCTTTGATGAAGTCGAGGATGTTGTCAAAGTAGGCCAAGTATCTGATGTTAATAATCTGTCCCCTGTGGGAATAAAAGAAGGTGGTTGGTGTTGCCATGTTTCAGCTACGTGAGAGTCAAGCTGCCTGGAGGGTCGGCCTTCAGGAGAGCTCCTTACCTGATCAGGTTGATGTGATTGTTGAAGCCTCGACTGAGGCTCCTCGCTGGCATCTGGTCTAACCACAGAACTGGCTGGTCTGGATCTGCGATCCTACGGACGCAAGAGGAGCCAGTTTAGTCTGCTCAGGCTGAAACCCAACAAAGGCTCTGGTGGAAAATGTCTACAGCTGTTCTCATATTTATTCATCCCCTTTCACTGAAGAAGAAAAAAACAGCTGCCTGTAAAATAAGCTGAAATTGACTAAAGTAATAAGAAATACAAATTTTATGAAAATCATGAAATTATTTTCTAATTCTCGTTCAATAGAATTATTTTTTTAAAAAGTAAACAAACAACATAATTTGTTACATATTAATTAATATTTAGTTGAAGAATCCTTTAATGTTTCCGCTCCAGTCAGGTGTTTTCTGTTCCTCTCAGTCAGACTTCTGCACCTGTTGACAGGTATTTTGTCCCACTGTTCAACAGAAAAGTCTCTCATTTGTCCAGGACACATTTGTTTGTTTGTTTGTTTTTTATTCTTCAACTCAATTAAATGAAAAAACTGTCTTATATTACTAAATTATATTTCTGCAAATTTTTATTTTTTGTTCCTTTTTTAAGTCTCCAGTTATTTGAGTGACTGTTGTAAATTCAGCCTTTTCTTTAATGAAAGGGGATGAATACATATGAGCACAACTGTAACTTAGTCAGAAGAAGTAAAACCAGGACGAGTGGAGCAAATTTACGTACGTATGGAAGGTAACATTTTAAGTGACTTCATTGGACGTTTTATGGGGGATTGTTCAACTTTTAAGCTGCAAACCAGAGGAAATACAGCTGATTGTCAGCTTCTATCTTCTGATTTTATGCATTTCTGCTGAAACATGAAGAGCTGGTGGTTATATTCCACCATCACACATCTCTTTATGAGATAACAGAGAGCTGCTCTTCAGCTGCAACTGATTTTTCTTTTAGCTGAAGACTCAGCTCTTCAAGAAGCACTTCCACACTTTGCTTCATTTGTCGGGAAAGTTGGAGAACTTAGCCCAGTTCTGTGTAACAAACATTATGTTATTGTTTCTTTGTATTTTAACATAGGTAATGTGGGGAGGGAAGGGAGAAAACCAAAAAAAAACCAAAAAAAAAAAAGCTTGAAGCACTTCATGGAAGGACCTGCGTCCAACAAACAGTCCATCAGCATCTTCCTACGATGTCCTCTACTGTTTGATTTCCTGCTTGTGTTGTTCTCACTCTCATATGTAAGTCGCTTTGGATAAAAGCTAAATGACTAGAATAGAATAGAATAGAATCTTGGACAGAAAGATACAGTCTTTCTTTTCATGTGGTCGAGCCAAATTGGATATTTTCGGAGTGATTTTGTGAGAATTTGACGCCGTGTCCCTCACCTCCTCCATTTGACAGCTATGTCAAACATGTCTCTCCACTGCATTTGCCTGGTCTTCCCATTCACTCGAACTTTTGAGTTGCTCCACGTCCGATGCATGGCCTGCATCACCTCCAGCGTTGCTAAACCCATGGCTGCAGAATCACAAACAACGCTGTTTTTTTTTACATTTTTCTAACACTTACAGGTCATTTAGGAAGCACGACGTTGAACAGGAGTACCTCTGTGTATCCTTTTGTTGGGGAGGAAACCAGGGGTATCGTATTGCATCAGCGCTCCCAGATGATCTGCGGTGCAGATCAGCTTCTGGACTTCGGTGCTGTAGCTGTCGAAGTTCTGCGGCAACACGTCTCTGCAGAACACAAACACAAAGGAAGGATTAGCTTCGGCTTCCATGGAGCGTTTTTACAGCGCTCTCAAACGTGCTTTCATGTGGTTCGACAAACGTGGAGTCAACTTTCAACCACAAGACGTTCAGGGAGACGCCGTGTCTCCCTGAACGTCTTGATGATGGATCTCTGTTTTCAGAGTGGAAACATTTAAAGAAGTCTGGGTGTGTCTAACAAAAAACCTGTGAAGCTTAAGTTTGATAAATAATGAGCAGATTAACAGAAAGGCCGTCACAGGAAGCTTATCAGGATAAATACGATGCAGCGGACATCAACATGAGCTTTTCTCCCTGACAAGAGTTGGATCCTGTGTGGAAGAAACATGCAACGGCTCAAACTGGAGAAACTGGACGGTGGTTTCTCATCATACCGTGGTTGTTTCTGCAAGGCGGATCTGCAGGATTTTCAGACATTGAACTTAAATGGTGAGATAAGAGATGGAAAGCTGATTTTTTTTAAAGCATTTTTTCCAAGCTACAATGTTAAGAAAGAGTTTTCTGTCATATCTTTCCTTTAATTTGAAGAAAAAAAAAAAGGCGAACCCCCTTCAAAGATGTTTTATTGGAGATAGAGGTAGGAGTCTATGAGCTGTGATCAAACATACTTGATATGCGGCTGCAGACCAGGCTGCTCCTCATAGTCTTCTATTAGGAACGGCAGGTTCTTGGCCCAGTGGTTCTTAAAGTTCCCCGGTAAGTCCTGGTCCACATTGTACTCGGCTACTGGGATGTCCAGATGGGAGTGCAAGTAACGAGAGTATTCTGGAGGGAAAAAAACAAAATATAACTTTGGAAATTTTTGCTTTCAAGAAACTGTTTTGGATGCTAACCTCTTAAAAATGCTCATTTTACCGATATATATTAGTTAGGGGTGGAAAAATCAAATTGAAAAATCAAATATCTGGATTTTTTCCTTCACAATTATGAACATTTTTTTTTGTTAAAAAATAATTTCTTTAAATGAAAAAAAAAACCAATCCATAATTAAATTTTTGTCTTTTTTAAAAAAAATCTTTTTACTTTTCTTCTTGGACATTATAGCAGCAGAATGATGATCTGGCTTTTGTGTTGTTTTTTCCTGATTTAAATCAAGAAAAATGACAAGTTAAAAAAAATTTTGTACTTTATTTTTTTTTGTTTTTAGTCTACAAAAATCAGCAATATTAGGGAATCATGATAATTGCAATTTAAATCGAAATGGCACCCAAAATTGGAATTGAGTTGGGACGTAAATATGTAGTCATAGCCCTTATTTTAGTAGGATCTTCTTTTTAATGACACAATAATCCTGCAAAACAAAACATTATCTCATAATTACAGCTTGAAAATATTAGAATATAATTTGCCATATGTCCCTGTTGAACCCCAACTTCATCTCTCTTCAACACAATTTCCTTAAATCTGCTGTAAAAATGTCTCTTGATCAAAAATGGCTCACAGCCTCAAACAGGAAACAGGTTTTCTTGGAGCTAAAAAACTAAATGAAGATGTTTGATAGAAACTGAAGTGGAACATTAAAATACAGATAAAATAAAACCACTTTCATGGCACTTGTACATTTATTTAAAATAAAAAAAAATAAAAAAGAATAAATCTCAATACTTTGCAGCTTTACGATCCACTTATCATCAACCATGAGATAAATATTTGTTTTTGCACCGTGTGTGTACATTGGTTTACCGACCTCTGAGGTATTTCACTTTGAGGTATTCGGAGCTGGCCTTTTGTCCCAGCAGCGGGTCGTTCAGCATGACTTTCGTCTGAGCTTTGATGCCTTCGTAGAACTGCCCCATGGCCACATGACTCAAGCCCTTCATGTACTGACACACCTCGTTGTAGGGCTCCAACTGAAGACACCTCTGGAGGATGAGAAGCATAGAAGGAAATGAAAAACTCCTGACTTTCTGGGCTCATCTGTGGTGTCTGAGTGGTTTTACAAACTGGCCATGTAAAAAAAAAACCTGTAAAACCAACAGAAACTGCACAAAAAAGCTCTATGTTCGATCTAAGACCAAAGACGTATCATCGATGCAGATCCTAAAAACAAACATGACTTGTTGGGAAATATTCAGGTGTTTGAAATCCTCAATGGACCCTTTGCATAGTTCATGCATCACTCGCACACGCTCGTAACTACCAAGAAGAGTTTATTTGAGCTGTATGTTCCAGATGAATGTAGATTATTATTATTCTGGTTAAATGCCTTAAAAGACGAGAACTTGGAAAAAAGTGGAGAAAAGAGAATTATTAGAGGTTTCCAAAGGTTTCCGCTAAACCAGCCCACCTTGCCCACAAGGCGTTCCATCAAGCTGTCAAACACGCCTCAGACAGGATGTCAGAGACCTAACGCTCTGTTCTGGATGTAGCCATGTTGTTGTTTTTTTATATCGTCGTCCGTCCATCTTCTGCCGCTTATCCGGGTCGGGTCGCGGGGGCAGCAGCCTAAGCAGGGAAGCCCAGACTTCCCTCTCCCCAGCCACATTTACCAACTCTGCGGGGGGGATCCCGAGGCGTTTCCAGGCAAAAACTGTCCTTTTTAACCCCATACATAGGACAGACTGGTCATCTGGCATACTGGGCATTTTCCTGGTGGCCTGACATGTTTCTGGGACCAGCTGTGTATTTTTATATAAAAGGTTCCTCTTGGAAGAGTAAATATGTTGAGCACAACTCGGCAGCCAGACCATCATTCTGCTGTCATGATGCTGGACAGACGGGTTAAAAAAAGACTAAAACTGACTGATTTGAAGATATTTTCTGTCATATTTACAGCTTTGGGCAGAAATATTCAACCTCTGCATAAACTCAATCCTCACTCCAGTTTTATCTAACTACAACTTCCAATCTTATATGAAAAAAAAAGCTTTTTATGGTGTTTTGACAGTTTTATATCGTACAAGAGCACACTGTGTGTACTGTAGGCAACAGTTCTCCATGTCAGCTGCAGAGAAATGAAGCCGCAGTGAAACATGACTGCAGTAAAAACCTGGTGTTTTAGCAAACTGGGCCAGTTAAATGTGTGGCTCCGGAGAAGACGGTGCCTAAAATATAAAACCAGGAAGAGGTGAAACTCCTCAAAGGGAATATATAAGTTGCACTTTCAGTGTTTAGTCTGAGTTTTCTTTATCATATTAATTGTTATGTGAATTGGTCACTCTAAAATCAGGGCTGGGCAACGCCGGTCCCCCAGGAGCTCGAGGGCTGATGTCAGTCAGGTGTGTTGAAGCAGGGAAACCCCCAACACTTCCAGTTTGGCCACCACTGTTTTAATTTCTCCCTAGGGGTGAATGTGGTTGTTTGTCTCTGTGTTGGACCAAAGCGGCAGCCTACGGCGGTTAAAAGTGAAGCCTATGCGGTAGTGCATAAAACTGCAGTTCCCCCTTCATCCACTAGGGGCCGTAAAACAGAGCAAATCCCCATAGACTCCCATGTTAAAAAGACCAACTTCACAGCAGAAATAAACATGTTTACAGCCTGGTTCAAAAATCCATTTCAGGTTTAATAGGTCAGGTTTACCTTCATGACAACTGTGGAGGGAGTGAATTTTTTTCTAACTCGCCCATTTAAAAGTCATTTAATCTTAAAGTTCGGCATATTTAGGGGCGTGTCCTCTTGATTGACAGGTACCAATCTCCCACTTCAAGTAAGAAGAACGTAGAACAACCGCGGTTTTTAGACGGTTAACAACGTGACTTAGCTTTAGCCCGCTTACCTCCGTTAGCTGGTTAGCTCCTGTTATCTCCAGGTTAGCTCGGTTAGCTTTTAGCTACAGAAAGCTCGGAGTTCGCTTGATGTCAATCATCCACCATGACGCTCACAGCCCCCCTCTCAGCTCCACCTCTTTGTTCAGATTGGTATTTTCCGGGCAAGACGACGCGCATGCCCCTGCCAAGATGGCGACGGTAGGAACCGCCCACCAAGCTCCAATTCAGCTCTTCAGAAACCTACGGGTGACGTCACAGTGGCTACGTCCATCTCTTTATATACAGTCTATAGTTGGAGCTGAGAGATGCTGGGATAGACTCCAGCTTCCCGCAACCCTGAACTGGACCAAGTGTTTAAGAAAATGGATGGATGGACATTAACTGTATCCTGATATTGTGCTTTGAGTACTGAACTATAAAATCAGGGGTCACTTTGTGCCTAAAAACAGGTCAATGTGAATGGAGGTGAAAGTTCATGGTGGAAAAACAGCCTTTGTCTCTGTATTAGTTTGACCAAAGCCTGTCTCAGACCTTTCATTAAGACTTCAGGAATTCATGAAACATCTGGAATATTTAGGCAATATGTTGGTGAGTATAGACATAAGATGCTTTATTCCCACTGTGGCTTTTCCCACCTTGAAGTTGCCGATGGCTTCCTGCAACGAGCCATGGTGGTACAGCATCATGCCTCGGAGCTGCAGAGACTGGATGTGGTTCTGGTTCAGCATGAGGGCTTTCTGGAAGCTCTCCATCGCTGCTTCAAAGTCACCCAACTCTCTGGAAAGATGAACAACCATTTAATGAGGCAAAAAGTAAACAGTTGGATTCTTTGGCCCCTGAAGTCTAAACAAGATGCCATTCGCCAAAAGTGTGTTAGAAAGAGGTGACGATGAGGGTTAACTGAGCTGAAATGAAGCAGACTGCAACGTGTTCGTACCTGTAAGCTTGCCCAAGGCTCTTATAAGCATCTATAAAGTCAGACTTCAACTTCAACGCCTCTTTGAACGTCTCAATGGCTTCCTGATGAAGGAAAACAACAGCATGATGACAGAAAAATGGAGCTCAGATTCACCATTTCATAAATTAGGTCAAAAAAATAAAAAAGGATGACATTTACAGACCTAAAGCTAAAACGTCTGGTGTGAAAATATCCCCATGTTGTTAAAATACAAGTGCGGCTCAAACAAGCAGCTTTGAAGCTTGGTACAAAGTCCTGCAGAGATTCAGCGGATGACTGCTGAGTTCAGGCCGAGCAGTACGCTCATCTGGTGAGTTACGCCACTTTTTCTCACCAAGGACGATTACATTTGCATTTCTGCAATTCATAAATCTTTCCACAAATCAGGGTTTTCATGCAGAGCAGATATAAAAACACATAGACACAAAGAGGATTTGCTTTGTGACTGATAAGAAGCAGATGGTTAAATGTTGACTCAATTTCTAAATGGACTCCGGGCGGCACCCTCCACCACCATGAAACACTGATAACAGAGATAACAACTGGCATGAGAAGCACCCTGTCAGCTGTCAACGCCATACAGGGATTCCCTCTGGATGTGTGTCAGTAGCTTTCAGAAAAAAAGAGGTGGAAACACTTGGAAAACAGTAACTTCCTGTTCTGAACTCATTTAAAGCTGGGGTTGGTAATGTTGCACCGCTCTGTAGGGGTGGGAAACGAAAAATCAAATGTTGGGATCTTTTACTTCACAATTTTAAAAACGCTTATTTTCTCTTTTTAAAAATAGATTTTTTTTTTCAAATAAATAAAAATAATCCATGATAAATATTTTTGAAAATTTTATGATTTTTATTGATCTTTTTACTTGTCTTCTTGGGCATTATAGCAGCAAAATGACGGTCTGGCTACTGGGTTGGTTTTTCCTCTTTGAAATCAAGAAAAATGACGAGTTTTTAATCGACAATAATCAGCAATATTGAAGAATTGTGAGAATCGCAATTTAAATCTAATCGGCACCCAAAGAAATCGGAATCAGATCAGGACAAAAGCATAATGTCCCATCCCGTCGGCCTCGTCCTGTTTATGTCATATGTATGCTGTTTGTTCTACTCTTGGATTGGTTGTACTGGGATTCGTCTTGTTGTACTGGGATTCGTCTTGTTGTACTGGGATTGGTCTTGTTGTACTGGGATTGGTCTTGTTGTACTGGGATTGGTCTTGTTGTACTGGGATTGGTCTTGTTGTACTGGGATTAGTCTTGTTGTACTGGGATTCGTCTTGTTGTACTGGGATTAGTCTTGTTGTACTGGGATTGGTCTTGTTGTACTGGGATTAGTCCTGTTGTACTGGGATTAGTCTTGTTGTACTGGGATTGGTCTTGTTGTACTGGGATTCGTCTTGTTGTACTGGGATTGGTCTTGTTGTACTGGGATTGGTCTTGTTGTACTGGGATTAGTCCTGTTGTACTGGGATTAGTCTTGTTGTACTGGGATTGGTCTTGTTGTACTGGGATTGGTCTTGTTGTACTGGGATTGGTCTTGTTGTACTGGGATTGGTCCTGTTGTACTGGGATTGGTCCTGTTGTACTGGGATTAGTCCTGTTGTACTGGGATTAGTCTTGTTGTACTGGGATTGGTCTTGTTGTACTGGGATTGGTCTTGTTGTACTGGGATTGGTCTTGTTGTACTGGGATTAGTTTTGTTGTACTGGGATTAGTCTTGTTGTACTTGGATTGGTCTTGTTGTACTGGGATTAGTCTTGTTGTACTGGGATTGGTCTTGTTGTACTGGGATTAGTCTTGTTGTACTGGGATTAGTCTTGTTGTACTGGGATTGGTCTTGTTGTACTGGGATTAGTCTTGTTGTACTGGGATTAGTCTTGTTGTACTTGGATTGGTCTTGTTGTACTGGGATTAGTCTTGTTGTACTGGGATTGGTCTTGTTGTACTGGGATTAGTCTTGTTGTACTGGGATTGGTCTTGTTGTACTGGGATTGGTCTTGTTGTACTGGGATTTGTCTTGTTGTACTGGGATTAGTCTTGTTGTACTGGGATTAGTCTTGTTGTACTGGGACGCTGGATCAATGACAATGAATCGGATTCTTATACAACAGTTCTCTAGATTTCTGGAAGGACTTCCCAAAACTCTTTGGATATTTCGGCCTTTGGTTCTTCTCTTTGTCCAAATCAAATCACCAACTCCTGGCCTTGAGGGCTACCTTCCAGGTTTTGGTGTTTCCCTGCTACAACACACTTGATTCAAACAAAAAACAAAAAGGTTCTCCGTCTTCTGCAGCTGCCTGTGAAAAAGTCTTTACACTAAAAGCTGCAGGATGGTCGGAGTTGGACCCATCCTCCATCAGACCCGTTGCCACTGATTTTCAGTCCAGTTCTCCAGTTATGTGACATTTATCTCAGCTTTTTCCTCCTGTTTTGCTTTAACACCACGCACACACACACACACACACACACACACACACACACACACACACACACACACACACACACACACACACACACACCAGCAAACTGATAAAAACACACTGGTTGTTGTGGACGTGCTGCACCATGGCCGATGAAGGGAAGGAATGCAGATAAAGCCGCTTTATTATCCTCCGAGAAGAAAATGACGTCATTTTGTTCCGTGGACGTGATTGAAGACGGTTCTCGACACATCAGCCTTGCAGAACTTTTTCTTGTGGGGGAGTTTCGTGTGATTGGCTGGACCTTTGAGGTGGGCGTGATTAAGTTGCTGCTTCCACATTTTTCCTGACGCAGGTAAAACGGATTGTTTTGGTGAAACAGCTGATGGAGGTGGTGAGAAAGTACAAACATTTCTACAACATGTGGGTTAAAACACACCGACGCAGCTGTGTGCACAACCCGCCCTGCTGCGAACCAAGTTGCTCGTCTAATACGACATAACCGGGTTCATCGTGCATAAAGGCAAAAAATATCTTTTTTTCTTGTTCTTGAAGCCTCGAGAGCAAAAACAAAGTCGCGCTTCTGGTGGAGGATGGAACAAGCTGAAGCTGTTCATCAAAGCATTTGCTTCCAAATGTAAGAAAAAAACCCGAGCGGCTCACCTTGAGCATGCCTCTGTGGAAAAAGGTGAGGCCTTTATACAGCATGGCGATTGGCTGGTTCTTCTTCAGCTCTAAGGATCGCTGGAAGTCCTCCATGGCGGCCACATAATCCTGGATGGAAAGAGAGGCATGGGCTCAGCTCATGGACACACACAGACACACCAAGCGCATTTGGAGTTTGAACCTCAGAAATGAAGAGCAGAGTTCCTCTGTGTCTGTAGAGGCGAGCTGAAGGCTGCAGCTGGATGGCTTTGGTCAGATCACTCAGAGCCTCGCTGATACGACCCAGAGGAGACAGGATCTAAAGGCAGACACACACATTTCAGTTGTTATTGATGGGAGGATGTTCTTTATTTCTGGAGTTTTTTTCCTCCCTGAGAGGCCTCGGTATTTCTAGAAAGCAACAGGTTTCATCTGGAATAATCCGACAGAGAAAAAACAAAATAAAATTCATGAATCCAGACTCTGTTAGACCTCTCTGGGTTCATACTAAATGATGCACAGCCACATTCTGGGCGTCTCAGAGGGCTGAAAATGGATCTGTGATGATTTTTCCTTGACTTCAGGGTCTGGTTTGTCACAACTGAGGTGGTGGGAGGGTCACAGAGAGGAAATGGGAAACAAAAGACATCTCAGAGTGAAACTGGGAAAGTTTTCCAAGCTGAAACCTTTGAGAAGCCAGAAACACAGCAGACAAGTCAACTTGGTGCAGTGTGAACATTTTCCTTTATTATTTCTCTTTTTTTTTAAATTATTATTTATGTTTAGACACTAAAGACAGAACTATCAGGTGCTGTTGCTTATTTTTACACCAAGTCAGGGTGACCCAAACGTGTCCAACGTCTCATACATCACATAAAGCAGTTTATGTAGCGCTGGTTAGAACATTTTTGTGTATCCTGTAGTTTGTCTTTTATGAGGTTTTCTTGCTTAGTGCACATTGACCACAACCTGAATCCTGAATTTTTAATGCTAAAAGTTTTTATGTATCTCCTCATTAAATAAACATCAAATAAACTTTCTAAACTGGACTTGAATAAAACTAATACAGAAAGCAAAGAACTTTGTGTTTATTTCTTATCTATGAAAAAAACCAGTCGGTGTTGTCATACACGTTGTCAGAAAGCCTGTCAATCAATCAATCAAACTTTATTTCTAAAGCACTTTTCATGCAGCCAGCTACACAAAGTGCTTTGCATAATTATTATTTTGCATAATAATACAAAGCCTTCACACACCAAAGTATTCATTTTAAAACACGTAACACATATAATCTCTTCCCCCCAATAAAAAAAAACAAAAAAACACCCCTTTTCTCCTCTAAACAGACATGAATTTCTCACTGTCTGTGTCTGAACTGAATGTCGTTGTAAATTTATCAATAGAAATAAAATCTGGCTGATGCTGCTGCGAGGAAACGATACTTAGAAGGAAGCCCATAGGGCATTCACATTATTGAGTTCCTGTTCTTTATATCGCCCTGCGATGGACTGGCGAGCTGTCCAGGGTGTACCCTGCCTGTCGCGCCCAAAGCCAGCTGGGATAGGCTCCAGCTTCCCCGCGACCCTGAATGGAATAAGCGGTTCAGAAAATGAATGAATGAATGAATGTATGTTCTTTATATCTTATTATTATCATCATCATCATCATTATTATATATTATTCCGCCAATTTTTGCCATGCTACTAGTCCTGCACCGTTCAAGTCACTTCAATCATTCAGATCTTAAACTGTGCAGCTCCTTCAGGACATGTGTGCTCCGATTTGTTTTATTTGAAATCTCTGTAGTTTTTGAGATATTTAGCATTTTGTAAAAATTCAACTATTCAACACTTTGATAGATCATCAACAACTTAAAAAAGTTTTTCACATTGAACAAAGTCTTTGACATCTTGACTGGACTTTAGTTGAACCTTGCACATGTTTTTGCAATCCCGCTAATTACACCCTGCTGAAAGTTTAAAAAAAAAAAAAAAAAAAAAAAAAAAAAAGACATTCCCGTGCTAGTTGGAAAAATGTAAATGTTTTTTCCCAGCATCAACTAAGAGTGCTAGTGGCGTAGTGGGTAAAGTTCATGTGCTTCAGTACAGGAGATCATGGGTTCAAATCCTGATTAGGGTCAGTTGGAAAAAATGTCAGTGAAGCATTTTTTTTTTCAATTTCTTATACTTATGCAATTTCATTTAAATTATTCAGCATAGTTCAATAAATGGGCATTCACATTTGCTATTATTTCAATAATAGCTGGTTCTAGTTATAAATACATTTTTATCATCACAACAAAATATCCTAAATTCACTTTCTTTCTGTTGCTGTGCTATAATTATATATTTTATTTGGCAAAAATTCTGCTTGAGATTAATTTCAATCAGTTTTCTTTCATTTTTCAGAAGAAAATGAAAGAAAATAACCTTTCAGAACATTTTATTAAAGGAAGACACTGTTGTTGTGCACATTTGCATCTAAATAAGCAGTAATCTTCATGTGGTACGAAACGTAGAGCTGTCATCCTAATGAAAAAATAACTGGGGGGCTCTACCACATTATGACATGATATTTTATTGTAAAAACGTTAAACATATCACGTTTTAACATAACAATTTCCTCATCTAAAGTCGAAAATGCCCAAATTTACGATATAACGTGACACATTTCATGTTTTTACAATAAAACTCACATTAGAAGGCGATACGTTTCACGTTTATTGCAATAAAACTATCACGTTATAACGTGATACGTTTCACGTTTTTACAATAAAACTATCACGTTAGAACGCGACACATTTCAAATTTTTACAATCAAACTGTCACAATACAATGCGATACCTTTCACAGTTTTACAATAAAACTGTCACGTTACAACGCGTTAGTTTCATGTTTTTACAATCAAGCCGTCACGTTACAATGCGATACGTTTTACGGTGTTACAATAAAACTATCACATTATAACGTGATACGTTTCACGTTTTTACAATAAAACTATCACCTATTAATGTAATACATTTCACGTTTTTACAATCAAACTGTCACGTTAGAATGCGATACGTTTCACGTTTTTACAATAAAACTATCATGTTATAACGTGATACGTTTCACGTTTTTACAATAAAACTATCATGTTATAACGTGATACGTTTCACGTTTTTACAAAATAACTATCACGTTATACGTTTTACATTTTTACAATAAAACTATCACTTTATACCATGATAAGGCCCCAAGTTTTTTTGTTTTTTTTTATTAGGATGACAGCTCTACGCTCCCGTAATGTGAAGGTTGATTCATAAATAATGCAACAGGTTGTGTGAAAACTATGTGAACATTCTGCACTTTGGAATGCAAAGCATATAATATTTCCAGACACACAATCAGAGACAAGTCATGATGATCTTATTCATATTTCAGGTTTTCTCGCTGAGCTGGTTTCTAAACATTTTTTTTTAAAGGAGCCTCGAGGCGTTTTCAGTGTAACGAATCCAGCCAGCAGTGTGTCTTTCTGCACCGTCTTTCCACCAACACACACCTGAAAGCCCTACTGAAGATATTTCTGCAACTTTTATCAAACCTAAACTTCCTGATTGAGTCAGAAAAACAGCTTTAAAATAAAGAATAATTCATTTAAAGTGTCAAACTGATCAGACAGGGTGAAATGATATAAACAGACTGTAGCACATGATCCCGCTGTCAGGTCTCACCTCTGCCCGCTGTTCGTAGACCTCTGGCCAGTTCGGCTCCAGGGTGATGACTCGGTTGAGCTCGTACAACGCCAAGTCAGCATTTTTTATGTCCTGACATGCAGAGATATGAGGTGGGAGTCTCATATTTAGCTTTGGTAGATACATACACAATAAACACACACACATCGACAGCTAAAAGCACGAAAACAGCTGCTGTCCAGCCTTGCAGCGTTCTGGTAAACTTGATTTCCACTGACTGAATATGAGCGAGTTGTTCTGCGTTTTACCTGAAACTGCTGGTGCTTTCCTCCTAACACACACAGACAGCAGCCCCCTCCGCACGGCAGCAGGGAGAACGTTTCATATGGAGACCAGTTTGACCCAACATCGCAGAACAAACACCACTTCAGCCCATGTCTACATCAGGAAACACCGCTCACCAGTCCACCATAATAACGCAGCCTTTCCCAAACTGGGAGTTCCCCAAGACCAGACCATCGCCAGATCTCACGTTTAAATTTGAGGTTTTTGTTCAACTTGTCAAAATTAATGTGTTAATATCCTAACAGATTAATGCATAAACAACGACGTTATTATTACACGCCATAATAAAAAGCCACATTTGACATCATCTCTGCGACTGAAGCTGATTTTGTGTGTTGAGGTGCTTTATGACAACGCTGAACCAAATGCACCAAAAACCACTTAATCCTCTTTTTGCTAAAGTTTCTGACAGTTTTCAAGCCTTAAATTTATTGTTTTTACCCTCAGGTCTTCAGAACTAATGTTGGGTGCCTTTCTAAATATCCGCATTTGGTACCATCTCACTGAGAAAAGCTTGTTTTTGGCCAACGAGCGCACAACCGCTAACATAATCCACCAAAAACCACTTTATCCTCCTCATTTCTGAAGTTTCTGACAGTTTTCAAGCCTTAAATTTATTGTTTTTACCCTCAGGTCTTCAGAACTAATGTTGGGTGCCTTTCTAAATATCCGCATTTGGTACCATCTCACTGAGAGAAGCTTGTTTTTGGCCAACGAGCGCACAACCGCTAACATAATCCACCAAAAACCACTTTATCCTCCTCATTTCTGAAGTTTCTGACAGTTTTCAAGCCTTAACATTTATAGGACGGCCACAATTAACCAATCAGCTGCTCAGTTTTTCAGGGGGAGAAAGGCGACAGGCGTGAGCAACTTTGGTAACCAGTAACCTAAACCAGTCTGGCAGGTTTTAGACACTTCCGTCTCCAACACATCTGACTCAAATGAAATGGATCCCACAGGTTAAGTTCTGCACAATGACACATTCAGTGCGTTAAAACAAGGAAACACCTAAAATCTGCATGACTGCAGCCATCGAGGACCAACGTTCAGGAGCCTTGACCTAAACGGATGTAAAACCATCAATAAACCAGCATACAGTTGTGCTCATATGTATTCATCCCCTTTCATTAAAGAAAAGGCTGAATTTACAACAGTCACTCAAATAACTGGAGACTTAAAAAATGAACAATAAATGAAAATTTGCAGAAATATAATTTAGTAAAATAAGACACTGTTTTTTCATTTAACTGAGTTGAAGAAAGAAAGAAAAAAACAATCAAACAAATTGGTCCTGGACAAATTAGAGACTTTTCTGTTGAACAGTGGGACAAAATACCTGTCAACAGGTGCAGAAGTCTGACTGAGAGGAACAGAAAACACCTGACTGGAGCGGAAACATTAAAGGATTGTTCAACTAAATATTAGTTAATGAGTGATGTAATATGTAATAAATTATCTGATTTGTTTGCTTTTTTAAAAAAAATATTTCTATTGAACCAGAATTGGAAAATAATTTCATGATTTTCATCAAATTTGTATTTCTTATTACTTTAGTCAATTTCATCTTATTTTACAGGCAGCTGTTTTTTTCCTTCTTAAATAAAATGGTATAAATAAATATGAACACAACTGTATGATGCAGCTATTTCATCACTACGGCCTCTGTCCACCCAGCTGAGCTATTTGGTCTTCGCATCTCAGCGCACCAGCGTGGTTAAACTCCTGCATGACGCTGTTACATCCAGATGCCAATGGAAGTCGTGCATATATTATTACACGTAAATGAGGGCAAAATTAGTGAAAGGAAACACATATATCCAGTATGTTGCATCTATATTTAAAAATAAAAGCTCAAAGCACGCCGTGCCCCACCTGCAGACTTTTCTTTCCATAGGCAATCCCTCTGCCGTAGATTGCACTGACCAGCTCGGGATCGCTCTGCATTAAAGACAAAAACACGTCAGGAAAATATTCACACAAAGAAGTACTAAGACTGTGTGTTTAAACACACCTGTAGTAAGAGTGAGAAGTGTTTTATGGCTTCATCATAAAGGCCGTTGCCTATCAGGACATAACATATCGCTGCAAAAGAGAGAAAACAGCATTACTGAACAAAGGCTGCAACAAAAATGTCGATTTCAGCTTCGTTAACAACGTGATGGATGCAAACAACTCGACTTACCAAGTTCTTCGTTTGTGTTGTGGTTATCTACAGGAAAGGGGATTTTTTTCTGCTCTATAAACAGCTTGGCCTGGTTCTGTTAGAGAAAAACCCGACACCACAGGAAGGAGATCAGAAAACACATCACTGTAATGCAAAGATAAAAAAAATAAGTCCAAAATCTTGGTTTCCTGTCTGAGGAAGTGACTGAACATGATGGTTTCCTACCTATCTGATAAAAATAAGCAAACACTGACCCTTAAAACTGCACCAACCGAGCTCCATCAGACCTCCCTCTGCATGGCAAAGGCAGGTTAAAGAAGCTGTTTAGGAACATAAACCTGCAGGAATGGTGTAGCCGGGTCCCCACAGTCCAGTCTGACTTTAACAACAAGCGAGACCCGAAATCCTCCATACTCTCTGTCGACTTTCTGGCAGCTCTGTGATCATATAAAGTCTGGAAATGCTGCATGAGGCAGCATTTTAGGCTTCCAAAGCTGCAGCAAAACCGCTGACCAGGCGAAGCTTTGACACCTTTCTATCTATCTGCCTCACACAGCAGCAACATCATCATCATCATCATCATCATCATCATCACAGAGGAGTGCTGCGTGATCAGATTTAAGCAGCATGGACAACACTGTGCTGTCGTTTAGATCTACACCTCATTTCTTTCCCAAAACTTTATCTGAGCTTTTAAAATTGGTCTCGAGCAACCAGGTTCTTCAAACTTTGTGAAGGTTTGTCTTTGAATGTTGGCTGCTTTTATTCTTCTTTTTTTTTTTTACTTGCACTTGATCATTTCCAGAGGAACACCTCTTTTCTTTGCTTGTTAATTCAAGGAATTATCCAGTTTTGTGTCTAAAAGTAGCAGAAAAGTTATCAAAGAAATAATTTTAGAGGTTTGGCAAACAAAAAAAAAAAGAAAAAAGAAAGAATTCTATTTTTGCAGCAATAAGATGATTCCCAAAAAGAAGAAATGTCAGCTTCATAGAAATGAAGACGAACTGAAAGTAGCGTCCTGAGGATAACGAAAAATAAACCAGGAAAGTCATAAAACAAAGCCGGGGAGACACATCTGGACCTTCATTTATCTATCTACTGCTCTATGAAGCCTCATCAGGAACGTTTCCATGGAGAAGCCATTTTAAAAGGAGGGGAAAAAGGGAGTCAACATCCTACAAGGTCCTTCAAGAACGACTCCTGAAGACTTCATCTTTACTCCATTTCCCAGTATGTTTTCATTCGTCAGTATATAATTATTTAAGCACCGACTTCATATTTTTCTAACAATAGAAAGGAATGAGGATGGATGAACACTTGCAGGGTTTATGGTCTTGTCATTGATGACCTCAAGCGGTACCCTGCATTCCCGAGTGCGCTGATAAATCTATAATCACGACTAGGTGAAGTCCAAGTGCATATAAACCACTCCCAATCAAACCAATCAACTGGCTTCCAACAACAATTTTGCTTTTTGTCCTCAGGAATCAAATCCAAGTCCCAAACGTCGATTAGATTAGCTTTAAATATTGCAAAATAAAACCAAAACTTTCAAATATGACGAGAACATAGGGTCTTCTTAGTCATTCAGATGAAACATTAATAACAAACAGAAGATAAATAGTTCATATTTGTGCCTAAATGATTCATACTTATAAAAAGAAACAACTGAGGATGCAGTGTTTTTAGGTCTGATTAATAGGCAAGATCTCACCAGGATTTTCTCTGCATTAAGCGAGAAAACTGACTCGCAGGGTGGGTTGCTCCCCTCCTCGCAGTCTGGGTCCTCCAGCTGTAAAATCGAGGACTCTGGAAGGACAAAGCATTGATCAAGATGTATAAAAGATGTCAGGTAGCGAGTCTCAACCTAAAAATAATGGCTAGCATGTCAAAATGGTCTGACCTGAGTCACAATGGACTCCAAACAAATGAGTAATGTGGCTTTCTAACTCAAAAATTCTATTCTATTCTATTCTACAGTCATTTAGCAGACGCTTTTATCCAAAATGACGTACATATGAGAGTGAGAACAACACAAGCACGAAATCTAACAGTAGAGACATCGTAGGAAGGTGCTGGTGGACTGTCCAGTTGGACGCAGGTCCTGACATGAAGTGCTACAGGCCTTTTTCGTTTTGTTTGTTTTTGTTGTTTACTCCCTTCCCACCCCATAATATCACCTATCTTACAATACAAAGAGTTAATACCATCAGGTTTGTTGCAAAGAACTGATCTAAGTTCTCCAACTTTCCAATAAATCTAAGTGTTGAAGTGCTCCTTGAAGAGCCGAGTCTTCAGCTTGCTCCTAAAAGTAGACAAGGACTATGCAGAGCGGACAGAAATATGCTCTAAAGCAAATAATCCGGAATCTTAAAAAATAAAGCACTAATCTTTGGTTTTGTTCTGGATCGTAAGTAAAAAACAAAAAAAACAAAACAAAAAACATAAAAATCTTGTGTAATGGTGCAGGCTGATAAGTTGTACACAACATTGTGCATATTTTAGCTTTGAGGAACCCCATGTGGATGATACTTTCTCACAATATTACTACATTTCTTACACTTTAAAATCCATGAATGAGGAATATAATACAACAAGAGAACAGTGTCATTGGAAAATGCATTCGTATTGTTTGGTTGCATGAATATGGTGTAAACCTCTGAGGTTAAGCTACATTTTTGCAGGTGAAAAGAGGTTTTTTTTTGTTGTTGTTAA
This sequence comes from Telmatherina bonti, assembly GCF_933228915.1. Classification (NCBI taxonomy): domain Eukaryota; kingdom Metazoa; phylum Chordata; class Actinopteri; order Atheriniformes; family Telmatherinidae; genus Telmatherina; species Telmatherina bonti. The sequence continues at coordinate 10,593,373 of NC_136614.1, read as the reverse complement.
TTATTTAATGTTTTCTTACTGTTATATACAATTAACTAAACATCCACTTGTGTATTCTGATCTTGTGTCACTGACTTCTTGTTTCTGAGCCCATTTAATCGGCACCTAGCTGCCTTTAAAGGAGGACGTGTCAAAGTAAGCAGACTTTACCGCAGTCCGCAGCGTAATCTTCCCACTCGGACAGCGAGCTGCATCCCTGTTTGTGGAGCTCATTGTTGAACAAGGTGAGAGTGGAGAAGTACTCGGTGGAAATGATTGTCCGACACAGATAAAGCACAGAGAGCGCCAAGACAGCTACAACCCGGCTGGCAGAAGCCATGTTTTGCTACATGTGTGACGCCAGAGAGCGGAAGCCGCTGCAGAAAGAACACGCCCCCCTCAGGCGCGAATCTGCGCGACTGGAGATGTACAAGGAACTACATTTCCCGACAAGCTTTGCGTGTGTGGAGTTTCACGTTTCTGATTTCCTGTTGTAACTGTCAAAATAAAAACAATTAAAAAGTTTTACTTCGTGCTAAACATAGACATGATATATACAGAGACCATAGTGGATGGGTCTCCAATGCGCCTCAAATGCATTTATTTGAAAGGTGTAGGTCCAATCTCAACAATAATTTCACCAATTTTTACCTGATTTTTTCCTCACAGTTTGGTTTCTTACAAATGACAGAGTTATGATACAGATTCCTGTAAAACATTAAAAACAACGTGCTTTTTTGCTAAAATATTTTTATTATGCTATTTAACATCAGGTAGCTACTATATAAATAAATGTATAAATGAATTTGATACAAACATGTTAAATTGTTTATTGGTGCATTTGGATTTGTCTATCTTATGTGGTTAAATAAATTATCATTCAACCTTGTGAAATGTAATTCCATGATCTGCTTTCAATATTTCGCTGGTTATTGCAACCGTATGCTGAACAAAACACAGGAGTACTTGCTGCTTTCTCTTGACTACGGTTGACTCCTTCTTTTATTTACATTTATTAATTTATCAATGTAGAGATACAGTTGTACAAAGTCTGGAAATAAAGTATTGTATCAAAACTCCAATTCAAAAGTTACCCTGAAAAACATTTGGAGAGCGCAAACCTCTGCCAAGGTCTTTAAAAAGTTCCCAGATCCAAACGGTGATCTGGATCACCACCAAATTAAATGAGTTCTTCCTTTTCACATTTCCAACAAGTCCTGAAAATTTCATGAAAACCTGTCCATAACTTTAGTTATCTTAAACACAAATAGACAAACAAATAAAGCCGGTAAAAACATAACCTCCTAGGCAGAGGTAATTATGCTACCATGTAAAACTCTCATTGTGAAACATCAAAATCATATTTTTCCATAAACACCTTATAGGAGTAAAAATGTATCATTTACATTTAGTAGATTATTCACTGTGTTAACATTATTTATAAACCAGTAATGAAGAAAAGTCTTTTGTTTGTGTGAAATGTGTACGCGTTATTCTGCAAAAAAAAGAGTTTTGTGGGGAAACCATGTTGAATCTGCAGCAAGACTCGAAAGTGGAGACCCATCCAATATGGCAGCACCTCTGGTTCACTCTCCAGCACTCAATGAGGCGTCTAGGTATATATGATGTCTATGGTACTTAATGTCATATATTTTATTATGAATTGGTTGTTTGAATAAACCGTATTTTATAAAAGTTATATATTGGACTGATGCGGATTTTTAATCTTAATACATTGGCTTGAATAGGATTATATTCAGAGGTGTAGAAGTAGTAGAAGTAGAAGTAGAAGTAGAAAGTAGAAGTCCTGTCTGGCAGTTCTTTCCAACCAGTCACTAAACCAGGTGCACTTAATCAGCTCAGCTCCACAGCAAGGTAGACGAGCCTGTTAAGTGAAAACATCTATTCTGAATGCACAGGTAGATCCAAAACAGGACTTGTACTTTTTTTTTTTTTTTTTTTACTTCTACTTCTACTTTATACACCGCTAATTATATTTGTATAATGCCTTGAAAAAAGTTTGTTGTTAATTGTATACAAATAAAGAACTGAGTTGAATCTCACATTTAAAGAAAGAGAACCAAAAACAGGTCCCTTAATTTACGTCCTGGCAGAAGACAGAGGTGGTGGATAGTAGACTGAACTGGAAATGCATCACTGGGGAAGAGTAGTATGACTCTTAAGAAACCAAGATCCTTAAAAGTTCATTGCGTGTTTATCAATCTTTTGTGAAAAATGCAAACTGATATTCTAGCCATGAGTTGAAGTAGTACTATCATAACCAGGGACTAAAAAAAAAAAAAATTAAACTAATGATAATTATTAATAAAAAAAAATAAATAAAAAAAAAAGAATCTCTCTCTCTCTTTCAGGGACTAAACTGGAGCTCCTTAAGATAATTGTGCAAAGAAAAGTTCCACAGAAGAACACTCATGCATTACACAAAATCCATAATACCTATTAAAATAAATACAACATCAGTATCTGTACTAATAAAATAGTCAACTTTTCACTTCCTCCACTCATTCGCATATTATCTCAATGACAAAAAAAACGTTCATCCATTCATCCATCCATCTATTTATCCATCCATCCATCCATCTATTCATCCATCTATCCATGCATCCATCCATCTATCCATCCATCTATTTATCCATCCATCCATTCATACATCCATCCATTCATCCATCCATGCATCCATCCATCCATCTATTCATCCATCTATCCATCCATCCATCTATGCATCCATCCATCTATCCATCCATCTATCCATCCATCCATCCATCTATTCATCCATCTATCCATCCATCCATCTATGCATCCATCCATCTATCCATCCATCTATCCATCCATCCATCCATCCATGACGAATGACAAGAGTCAATAAACTGCAGTAAATCATAGTTGGCGAATCTGAACTTATTTTGAAGTCCACATATTATGAATAGTCCAACTTCCGGTTCCGCAAAGCTTGCATGTTGTTCAATGCTGCGGGAACATTAAGGAATGGGGGAAGAAGTCTATAGGTGTATTGAATGCAACGAAAAAGCAGCGGAGCTGCACAGAGATTACAGGAACGGGATCCTTAAGATAACAATATGTGTACGTTAAATGTTGACATAAAAACGGATTAGAATAACATAAACACGCTCGTTAACAGCTGAGTCCAAAGGAAGATAAACAACGTAGATATGTTGCTCTCCATATCCGCATGACTTGATTAATTCAGAGTATTTCAAAGCCTGTTTGTCAACTCGATCTGTAATTGACAACATATATAAAGTACAGGGTTTATTTTCCCTTTGTGTGTTTCTCCAGGACTCCTGCCAAAAGCCAGTGGACAAGTACATTGAATATGACCCAGTTATCATACTCATTGATGCTATTTTGTGTAAGACACAAGCTTTCAGACACATTTTATTCAACACAAGCTTGAATGTAAGTAATCATTACCATTTTAACATTAACATATATTGATTGGACATATAAGTTTCCACCAATCTGGGGCAGACATGAAAAGACTTCTTGCTTGAGATGTATCTTAGTTGTTTTTGTTTCGAGACAAGGTTGTGAATATTTCTGTGTCTCTACAGATCCACTGGAAGTTGTGTGTTTTCTGCCTGTTGTGCGAAGCCTACCTCAGGTGGTCTGTGCTTCATGGCTCCGAGCAGAGCAGCGATCCTGCAGACATCATCAGATACACCAAAGAATGGGAGTTTTATGGCATGTTTGGCTTGGCGGCACTTGGTAAGATATGAATTCATGTTACATCAGTGTGTTATTGTGTTTGACAAAGAGAACATCAATAGAAGAGGGACCTGAAGATGCTTCAGGGAGTTGATTTAAACATTCTTTATTCACTATTATTGTTTAAGAAATAAAATATTTTAACAGGCTCTAATCCCAACCTGCAGCCGAAAAACCAAAAACCATCCTAAGCTATGACATGAATGAGGTTAACTTTAGGTCTCACAGGGTGCAACGTCAGGTCGTCATGCAGGTCTGTCTCCACTGAAGTACTGAGTTTTAGAATAAAGCTAATGAAACCATTTATATAAACATCAAACACCGGACAACAAACAAAAGAGCAAGGCGAGTTTATTTATATAGTACCTTTCATGTACAAGACAATTTAAAGTGCTTTATATGAAACATTAAAAGCTTTACAGATGGTGTAAAAAAGCAGAAAAGACTAATCAAATCGCAATAAAATCATAAATTGTATTAAAATGATTAAAAGCAAGATTAATTAAAAGTGACTGAGTAGGTTATAGAAAGATAAAACATTAAATTTGGACGTACTTCTTCACTGTCAGACCACATCTCTACTGAAAGCACAAAACTCACAGATTCCAAAACTGTTTGGTTCATCGCAGTTTTTTCTAACTCTCCCGTTTAAAAGTAATTTAATCTAGAAATTCTGCATATTTAGGGGCGTGTCCTTTTGACTGACAGGTACCCGATCTCCCGTTTTAAGTCAGAAGAACATAAAGCAACCGTGGTTTTTTTAGCGGGTTATCAACATGACTTAACCTCCGTTAGCTGGTTAGCTCCTGTTATCTCCAGGTTAGCTTTTAGCTACAGAAAGCTAGGAGTTCACTCGATGTCAATCATCCCCCATGACGCTCACAGCCCCCCTCTCAGCTCCACCTCTTTGCCCATATTTGTATTTTCCGGGCAAGACGACACGCATGACGCTGCCAAGATGGCGATGGTAGGAACCGCCCACCGAGCTTCAATTCAGCTCTTCAGAAACCTACGGGTGAAGTCACGGAGACTACGTCCATATTTTTATATACAATCTATGGTATAGATACAAGCCAGATCATAGTAAATAAAAGGCCAAGCTAAGAAAAGCAACGGACTGCATCAAATATTTAACCCCTCATTATGAGCGGCAGGTGATAAATAAACGGAATAAACTTTCCAGAAGGAATAATTCTGGTGGAACCTGGTTCAGGGAGGGCCGCCTTCTGCCTCAACTGGTTGAGGCGGAGAGGACAGGAAAGGCAAACCAAGAGACGTGCTGAGGAAGAGGTTTCAGACACCATTAATGTGATATTTATACATGGAAAATAAATACACTGGAGTGAAAATGGAAGTGCTCAGTGCATCGTGGGATGTCCCTCGGCAGTCTAAGCCTTTGGCAGCATAACTAAGAGATGGCGAAGCACCCTTAGCAGCAGCATTCATCAAAAGGCTTGACTTTTAGGCTTGATCTTTAAGGTAGAGATGATGTCTGCCTCCCCAATATAAACTTGGTTTGCAGCAAATATACAACATGCTAAATTCACATTCGGTGAAGAGAAAATGCTTTTTTTTTATGTTCAGCCATCAGTTACTGCTCTACAGTGGCGTCTGTGGTGATGCTTCCACCTCTGAGGAAACCTTAGAAGTGTTGGCTTTAATGTGATCCCAAAATACTTTCCAGGCTTTGTCGTTGTAGAGAAATCCCCAGTTTTCAAACGGGGAAACCTGAAAAGAGTCCCGAGGCTTAAAACGGCTTTTCGCTCATCTGTTCTGTACGTTAAATTTTACAGAATCTGGAAAAATGTCAAAAATACATGTTCAGATTTGAGTTTCTTTGCATTGCAGAGCTGTCGGCGTTCTGCGGCGCCGTGCTGTGGTTCCTCTGGGTGTGGGTGGGTCTCCTGCAGGGTGGGAGCGTGGAGCTCAGCCTGCTCTTCAGAGCCCTGCTGTTGTCCTGCTACGGCAAAGTCCTTCTCATCCCTGCCGTCATCTGGGAGCACGACTACTCCCCGCTCTGCCTCGGCCTCATCAAGCTGTTTGTGCTCACATCGAACTCGCAGGCGATCAGAGGTAAGAGACACGAGAGTCCAGTCATTCCAGCAGCTTTACCTGGACTATAAAATACCTCTCTGATGCAGAAAAACAGGGGATGGGATCCTGTTTCTGCAGATAGATGTGACTCTCATCAAGTTCTAGTTAAAGACAATCAGAGACGTTTAATGAAAAATGCGTCATCAGTTTCCAGAAAAGTTGGAGCATCGTGCAAAAATCTGAAAACAGCAATGATTTCCAAATTGAATAAAAACAGTATTTTATTCACAATATGACAAAGAAAAAAACTGTTTTTTCTTTATGAGGCTTCAAATCAACATCTGTCCAGGAAACCAGACTCTTCAGTGACAAAACACGTCCTTCCATTTTCCGCTTAGTCCGGTGAAGGGCTGCTGGGAAACTGGATCCTATCCCAGTAATCATTAGGCGAGAGGCAGGCACACCCTAGAGGGGTCTTTCTGTGTGGGAAAGGTGGTTATAGTTGCTGCTGTGTGTTTATTCTTTACAAGGGTGGGTGGTTTCTCTCCTCATATCAGTGTATTTTCTCCCTAAAATAAAGGACGGCGTTGGGAAATGGGGAAAAATCTGGTAGTTTTCCGGCCAAAACGGGATACTTGACAGCTATTTGGACAGGTCTCCAGTCATTCACAGAGATACAAAACCATACTTTTGTAATAGATTCAGTTTATTTAATATTTAAGCTTATTCCTAAAAAGTAAAAAAGGACCAGTGTACCATGAGATGGTAGACTGGTATACCATGCCATCTCATGTTTACCATATTTTTTTCTTTTTGCTTCAGATTGTACATGAAATAAAATAAAAAAGGAGAAATATGTGGATGAACATGAGGATATTTTGAACTTCGCTGCTGCATCCTGTTGCAGTTTTCACCTCCCTGTTAGTTACAGCAGGATCTCTAAATCTGAAGGTTTTTCAGACTCTGCTTGTTTCCCTGCTGCATCACACCTGACTCATGTTAACAGGTCAGTATCATCCTTGTCCAGAGCTTTCTGGAGATCAGCTGTGTTGCAGCAGGGAAACATCCAAAACCTGCAGGACAGAGTTAGAAGTGTGTTTCCTAGTCAGCTGCATCACCCTGTCACACACACACTGGATTACAGATAGTCTGGATTTTCTGAAACTGTACAAAGTTAATCTCTCATTGTTTGGTTGCTCCAGTAAATTTGGCGAAATATGGGGGTCAGTTTTTACGTTTCATTTTTACGATTTTATGATTGTAAATGGCTCCATCCGTCCACCACAGGCTGACTAATATGAATTATTGTTGACTTTTAGAATAAACATTTTTATTTACATCCTAATGGACATTTGTTTCCCTTCCTTTCTCTTTTCTTTTTAACTTTCTCCTCCTGTTTTTGCTTTCTATATTTCCTGTATAGGAAAATATATATTTTATAAGCCTCTCTCACTGTTTTGATACTTTATTTATTTATTTATTTAGATCTCCATTAGCTGTTCAGAGCAGCTGGTCTTCCTGGAGTCCATCCAACATGCTGCCATACAAGATATTCACATTATTTTACAATAAACATCTGAAGAATTAAGTAAAAACACAAATATACCAAAACAGCCCAGCAACCAAAGAAAGACCTAGTTTATATTATATTAATATTATTTCCATATTAACACTGCATCTATAAGTTATGTTGATAGCTATATAAATAAAATACAATTTAAACGATAAGATAATATTAATAATATTGTGATTAATGTTAATTAATGAGCTGCTCTGTGGTCATTTATTTATTTAACCTTTATTTAAACTTGATAGTTACTGAGGTTTCCCTCATTTACAGTAACGCATCATAAACATAGAACATTAAAATTAAAACAAACATAATATACAAAACAGAACTCACAAAGCTTTACAGAGATTAACATAATTAAAAGCGTTAAATCAGTGATGTGGTGGTATAAAACTATAAAATAATTAACTACAACAAGTTCAAGTTTATTTATAGAGCATATTTCTACAGCAGCAGCTGCCCAACGCGCTGAACAGTAAAGCAACAAACAACAACACTGCACAATTTAAAAAATAAACTCTGCACATTAAAAAAATAAATAAAATCTGCACACAAAATAAAAATCTGAAATAAAAGTAAAAAAATTTAAATACACAAAGAAAAAGCTAAAACAAGTACATGACGAATTTAAAAAGTCAGACAAAGAATTATTTCTCTCGACAAAACCAAATAAAAGCAAAGTTTCGAAGAAAGGAAAATAAAAAACCCAGCAGGTGGCGACTGACTCCCCGTGATGTTTGTTCCTCAGAGATCAGTCTGAAGATAATGTGTGTTTAAGATGTTTCCTTGTCTTATCATGGAGGTGGACATGAGGAAAAGAAGGAATCTGTATCTTTGTCTCTCCAGTGATCCTGAACAGCAGCAGACGTGTGTCTCTGGTGGCCGTTTGTTTGGGTCTGCTGTCGGAAACCTGCGTGGCTCAGCTCTGTCGGAAGCTTCCATGGAACATCCAGGACATGCTGATGTTTGACTGAGCATCTGCTCCACCGTCCGACCGGAGCGTCTCAGGGATGGACGACGGACACCAACCCCGCTGACTTAGTCATGAAGAGAAGAAACCTCCTTGTTTTGACCTTTCACCGTTCTGTTTACGTGAAACGAACACACCTGGAGGAACCTGTCCAGCGGTGCAGAGACGAGCCAGGACGTCAGAAACTGAGCGAGATTTTTCCAGAAGCACACCAGGTTACCAGGTTTAACACGCTCCGGTTCCTGAGCTGGCCTCCAGGAATGACACAAGCACACCCCAAGCTTGTAATTTAGACTACAAGTACTCCTCTGTCTGGACAGGACCGACGACGCGCTCTGCACATTCCTGGGACCTCATCTGATTCCCACACACTGACTGACTCAAGCTGAACAGGAGCAACAGTTCCCGTTACGTCTTAAACGAACTAAAACATGTCCGGAAAGAGAAAAAGACTCCTTTCTTATTGTTTATTATCCTGCATGAAGTCTGTGACTAAACTCTCAGATAAATGTCCTCATGATGTCTGGAAAAACCGCCCAGTTAGATTCATGGTGTCCAGCTCCAGTCCTGCAGGTTTTAAATGCTTCCCTGCTCCAACACACCTGTTTTAAATCAAATGGCTCTCCTCCGCAGCTTGTTGTCAAGTCCTGTCCAAGCATAAAGACTCGTTAGTCTGATTCAGGTGCCCTTCAGGACTTCAGGACTGACCTCTGACCTCCAGTTCCAGACAGATCATGTTCGGCCGTTTGTTCCTAATAAAATGGACAGATGAGTAAAAACTCGGTGCTACATTGTTTGTGAGGAACGACAAATGATCTGAGAGTAAATCTGAAAGTCTCTCTGTTTGGTTGGAGCGGCCACAGATAGACTGATGGATTTCATTTCCAGCTAATGGGGCTGAGTTCAGGATTGCAGGAGACTTTTTGGTGAATTAATAAACTGACAGAGTTGAATTAAGACATTTATTTAGCTTATTTATTATTTATAGCTAAGCTAGTAAGAACGAGCTGACTAGTCTCTGAACAACTAAAACCCTTCCACGTCCACATCCACGCTTCTCGGATGGGAGGATGTTTATTGTTACCATGGCGACCTGCATGGTTTAACTGAACTCTAGAGTTAACTACAGGTGTGCCCTAATCATCACTGACGATGAAAGGCTTTTTTTTGGACATATTCATCGGTGTAAGGATTTATTTCAAACAATCTGACCACCTCAGCCTTTATTTGGCTGATATTTCATGGAGATCTTTGCTAATTCTTTAGGTAAAATGGTGTTAAAACAGGTTATAATAAAGTCCCCAGCATCAGGGCTGCATCTTTAACATCTGCTTTTTTCTTATAATGCTGATTTAGAAGTTTTTGGTGAATGGATGTTCTTCGTTTCATTGTGTGGCGGATCAACTTTTGCTTCTTTTTAATGATCATTCATTGATTTAACCGGACTTTTCCAGGGTTCAGCCATCATGGGAAGTGGTTCTTATGTTTTAAAATCGGAGTTTAAAGGCGCATCTCTCGTAAAAAAGATAAATTTTTCCATTATTCATCGTCTCGTCTTTCTTTCTTGTGAAGACGAAGCTACTTGAATAACCTCCAGGTCATCACGCGGTGTTGAGACTAAATTAATCACACGCAGTCGGGAATGTAAAATCTTCTCAACACCAGAAGAGAGATGTTTGTTATTCTGTTACTGACGGAGCTGCAGCTGGTCAGCGTGAAACAGCAGTCGCCACGGTGCTCAGCTGGTGGAGCAGAGATGTGAAGCAGACTGACGCTTTGTGGCGTTTCGCAGTGAAGAGTCTGCTGAAGATCATGTTCTCTTTATGCCTGACCAGGTTTAAAACTGCACATATGATATTGATGATGAGATAAAAAAGGTTGTTTTTGTTTCTTTCCTGCAAACGGAAGAAATATTTTAGATGCATCTTCTTTATCGGTAAGTTAATGTCTTCGTGGTTGGCTTCCAGTGTTCTTGATAATGGTTTATATGGTACTTATTTATGTACAAATAAACCTATTTAAATGGATGACTGCTCTCTTTCTCTTTACTTCCATGTCTATTTTACTGCTGTGTGTGTTAAAGAGTTGCTCTCGTGTTGTTGGTTTTTTTTTAAACACAATGAATTTTACATTGGAGTTAAATAAAAATGTAGAAACTTTTATGGCATTTAGGTCATTTCTAACCTTGCTTCCTACTTTTCTCTTTGCACAGACTGGTAAACATTTCTCAGGCACTTATTTCTCTGTGATAAGAACAAAGGAAAAGATTTCCTGCAGATCAGTTTCTATTTCTGTCTTTAAAAAAAACAAAAACTTAACTATAAGACTAATAAACCTGTTTTTATTGAGTATTTCCCTCAGTATGTGTGTAGACTGCTGCTGATTATATATGTATATATATATATATATATATATATATATATATATATATATATATATATATATATATATATATATATATGCTTCTTGTTAATACTTGCCTGTGACCAGTTTAAAGTTGGCACTTTAAATGTAATTTATCTTCATCCACAGATTGAACAGAGTTCAGCTCATCCAGTGCTTTTTACACAAAATGTCATAAAAATTAAATTAAAATGTAGAAATCTGTTTTCATTGATTACATAATTTCACTATAAATGAGTATGAAGTTCTCAGATAAGTCATTGGAAATCTGTCATATTGGAACATAAGTAAGACTAAACTAAACTCATGTCATTGTAAAAAGACAAAAACAAAGTTAATACATTATTTCAGAGCTCTAAAATCAGCAAATCAGTTGATTACATGTGAGGGTGTGAGAATTGGGGAAGAAGACAGCAATGTTGGATGATCTTAAGCAGCATTGTAGGACAACCTGTCACATGTTCGTTCAGCCACGCGTGTTCAGAAAGAATCTGGAAACCCATTTTCTGTCAACACTACTCAGAAAAATGGAACCTCAAACTGGATTACACAAGCAAGAAGCACTTTTCATACCATGAAATGTAACGCAAAGAGCTTTACAGATTTTAAAAACCCAAAACAAAAAGACAAAAGGCGTGGAAGGCGCCCCTGCAGCCATCGCCAACACGACACCGGCGCAGAGGGCTCCCTCCGAGGAACGCTGGGACGTTAGCAAAAATTATTAAATGCATAAGATAGAGTAAAAATGAAAACATTTTTTTCTTTTTTTTTAATGGAAAAATAAGCAGAAATGTCAATTAAAAAGTATAAAATCAAATCAAATGTCCATAAAAGGAAGCATATTAAAATAAATAAATGAAATATCCACATTAAGACAATGAATACTGAGTAATTAGATATGTTTTCTCTGCAGCCCTCAAGTCCTCTAGAAGGTCATATCAACTGAGAGACATTGTTCAGAAACATTACAGACTTCTCTGGACACCAGCTAATCTCAGAGGGACAGTAGACACATGTCCTGTACGCCGATGAGCTCCCATTTCAGCTACCGTAAGGACTGATGTCTCCCTGTAGCAATGCACTGATCCGATACGATATCTGAAACTATAATATCTGCCAATACCAAACCTGTTCACGTGAACATTATTGTGACTATGCTTATTATTGCTGTTATAACTGTGTAAGATTTCATTAGGTTGTAATAAATGACCCATCCTTTCTGAAGTTACCTCACCAATACAGATATAATAACATTACAGATCTAACAATTTCAACAAATTTTATTTTGATTTGGCACATTTTACTTAAATACAACTATAAATGTGTGGTTTTGAAACAAAGATCTTGCTTTTAGTGGAACAAAAAATGTCACATTTTAACATTCAAGGCATTTATTTCTTTTAAAACGTATCCAAAGCATCAAACACATCTGTGCTGGCCTGACTAGTCTGGTATCGGTTGTGGTATCGGTGTTCATACCAAGTACGAGTAAACACGCTTGGTATTGAGCCGATACTGATAATGGTATCGGTGCATCCTTACCTGCTTCAAAGATGAAAAAGCATCCAGGTTGTTTTCAGAGAAAGCTGTGATGGTGTTGTATCAGTGTCAGCAGCATGAATGGCTCCATATGTGTGAAGGTACCGTTGATACAGAGGTGGATGTTGACATGGAGAGAAACGTTACCATTAAAATGACTTGGTTTTATCAACTGGACAATATCAGACTTCCACTGTGGCTTCATACCAACAGAGTGTGTGTTTGGCCGGCCTGCAGTCCACATCTGTCCCCTCCTAAAAATAATCAGACAGCAGGTGTTGAGCAACTGAATTCATGGATCCAGGAGGAATTCACACAGATTCCTCAGAACAACTTCAACAATTAAAGTCTCTTATGAGGAAGCTGGTGGAACAAAATGAAAAGTCTTTACAGTCTTGAACCTAAAATAGAATAAAAATCATCTCTCTGCACCTGAACCCAAGCCTTTCCAGAGTTTGAAACTGCTAAATACGTCATTTGACATTGAAACTATTTCAGTTTCATCCATCTAGAGGGATCTCAGACCAGAGCTGGGTACCTCCAGCCCACGAGGGCCGAGTAGCTTCCCCGCTGCAGCACCTGACTCAGATCAATGGGTAATTAGCAGAGTTTGACGTCACGATCTGCACAAGTCTGCTAATTAAGTCTGATATCTGTCAACTGTGTTGCAGCAGGGAAACTCCTAACATCTGCAGGACGGTGGCCCTGGAGGACTGGAATTTACCACCCTGCCTTAAACTGTGTCATAAACATGACAGTATTCCAGTCCGGCATGTTGATAAGATGTGGCACAGTACGATAAGATACGGTTTAATATAACACAATCAGAGGTGTTTAAAGTAGAAGTAAAAGTAAAGTAGTATGTTTTTGGATCTACCTGTGCATTTAGAACAGGTGTTTTCACTAACAGGCTCATCTACATTGCAGTGGAGCTGAGCCAGTGAAATTCAGCTGGTTTATTGACTGGTTGGAACAGCCGGACTGGACTTTTGCTTCATGGCACCTGGATTACACACCTCTGAGTGCAATACAGCATGACACAATACCATATGATTAATAATTAAATCAAATCAAGAAGACTTTATTTATCCCCGAGGGGAAATTTAAAGTTCTGGTACAACCCGTCCAAGTTCAGACAGACAAACAGAAAACCAACAATACATCAACTCAGGACCAGGCGTACTGAGGCCTCACAGCCGGTTTTACCCGGCACCGCCTTCCAACAGATTAGAACAGGTACCACCAGACTGCGCCTCATGGGGGCGCAATCTGAAGAAAAAAAAACTTTCAATACCACTTTATTGCCCCCCCAAGGGAAATATGTGCTGTTAATAGTTGCCCTGACAACATCGATACGAAACACAGCCCAATTATAAAGCAATATAATCTACATCCAACCATCCAATCACACAGTTATAAACACTGCTTTAAGATGTTTAATCCTGTCATGTTTTTCTTCCCTGACCTGCCGGGACTCATCAGTTGGAACTCGGTCCATCTGGGGCTTCTGAACTGCCTCTGCTGTGCTCATCAGTCTCATTCAGTTCAGCTGGTCTTCTGCCCGTTTTGTCATGACTCCACTTAAACACTCTCTAGTCTCTTCCTCTTTGCCAGATTATCAGCAGATTCATGTCTAGTTGTTGTCCAGCGTTCTACGGATTGTCTCCAGTTGCCGACCTACCGCTTCACATCCCAGAATTACTCTCCTTGTCTTGCCCACGACCACAGACTGTATAGAGAGATGGACGGAGTCTCGGCGACGTCACCCGTAGGTTTCTGAAGAGCTGAACTGAAGCTCGGTGGGCGGTTCCTACCATCGCCATCTTGGCAGGGACATGCGTGTCGTCTCTCCCGGAAAATACAAATATGGGCAAAAAGGTGGAGCTGAGAGGGGGGCTGTGAGCGTCATGGTGGATGATTGACATCGAGCGAACTCCGAGCTTTCTGTAGCTAAGAGCTAACCGAGCTAACTTGGAGATAACAGGAGCTAACCAGCAAACGGAGGTAAGCGGGCTAAAGCTAAGTCACGTTGTTAACCGGCTAAAAATCGCGGTTGTTCTACGTTCTTCTTACTTGAAGCGGGAGATCAAGTACCTGTCAATCAAAAGGACACGCCCCTAAATATGCCAAACTTTGAGATTAAATTACTTTTAAACAGGTGAGTTAGAAAAAAATTCACTCCCCCCCACAGTTGACATGAAGGTAAACCTGACCTATTAAACCTAAAATGGATTTTTGAACCAGGCTGTAAACATGTTTATTTCTGCCGTGAAGTTGGTCTTTTTAACATGGGAGTCGATGGGGATTCGCTCTGTTTTGCAGCCCCTAGTGGATGAAGGGAGAACTGCAGTTTTATGCTCCGTCTATCTTTCATATACAGTCTATGCCCACGACGGACACCTCTCGTCTCTCAGACCTTTTTTTCTCAGAGAGCGTCTTGGCTACAGCCTGGAGAACGAGGCGGGGCTGGATATTGGGCAGGGTTGGACGTCCACATCCCTCAACATTTTGATTGGATTAACCCAACCCTAACTCTAACCCTAACCTTGGTTAACAGTCGGGGGTTATTGGGATTTTCTGGTCTGGTCACAGACCCTTGCCTTGTCTTTGGATCCCCGAGCCTCGCCTACCGTCCTGGATAAGTACTTCATCATCTTGACCTCTTGCCTCCATCCTGACTCTGTCTCTGGAACCTGGGGTCTCACAGCTGCTCATTCACCTGGATTCATCTTCCTTTAGTCTCATCTCTCATTCCTCATCCTCAAATAAACAGGATTTGTTCACAGCTCCTTTGTGTGTGTGGCTGAACTTTCGGGTCCTCACAGTAATTCATTACAAATCCTTAGTTTCACTCTGTTCAGTTCAACATAACGAAAGCCAATTCATAATAGCCTATATAAGGAAACCAACAGATTGAGTTGGAGGTTGTGCATATTATTTGAAGTCCACCTGCTTTGTTGTTAGTGTCTTGCACTCTTCGAGTTGATGCGGGATATAAGCATCTTTTAAAAACCTAAATGCTGAGTTTGGAAAGTGCTGCTTTGTTCCTGTGGCATGCAGCAGTTTAAGCCGAGTTTTACTAATCAGATTACTGAAACAGCAGTCACCCCAGCAGGACTGCCCCCGCGCCAACGGTATCCCCTCATGGTGCAACAGGCTGGAATTTCACTGAAAACTTCTATTTCTATTGCAAAATAAGTTTTAGTTACAGGTACAGATGTCGTTGTTTCATATTTACATTTCCTTAAATGACAAAGAGGACCAGTGTAGGTATTTTAGTCAATAACTAAACAGATATTTAGACTTGGAGGAGGGGCTAAAAGACGTGTGACAGGAAGCAGGCTAAAGATGTTTCCTGCTTTGTCACCTGACTCACTCATTAACAGGCTGTAAACGCTGTTGGGGAAATCCATTTCATTTGAATCAGGTGTGTTGTAGCAGAGGAACATCTAAAACCTGCAGAATCCAGACAGAATTGGACACGTCTGATGGCAAGCGTGTGTGTGTGTGTAAGCAACAAATAGCACATAGAAACTACACAGCTCAGGGTGTTAGTGGGGAAATAAGAAGATTCTTCACAAAAATTCACAGTTTCTGTCCAATAATTCCAGATCCTGTCTCACAACAAACGTCTTATAAATAAGATGCAAGCAGACAGCAGAACAGGATGTAATATCAACATTTAATCAGGTTGCGTAATAAACTGTTCATTTGTATTTCAGTCACAGAGACTGCAAACACCCAAAAAGACCAGAAACACGAGCAGGTCTGGGATCAGTGGCCTGAAAAAGCAAAAACACTGATAAAAAATAAAGCATTTGCTTCAGAAAAGAGATGCTATAACCATAGCAACCGCTTACTTGGATCTTAAAATATCCCCAGTGGAAGCTCGGCTCTTGTGCATGTAGGTTATTGTGACTCCAAGCCAACCATCCAGCCTGGCTCTGATGTGCCAATCTGCCCCATCCTGGCCTGCAGAGAGAGTGATGCGCACCTTGGATTTGCTCTCTCAGTCAAGATTATGTTAATCTGCTCTAATCTCCAAACAGACGCCGAGGCAGGCAGCACGAGACCAGAGCGCAGAGAGAGACAACATGGGCTTCAGAGGTTGAACACTCAACTGCATCTACAGATGCAGGAAGAGCCGTCAAATAAAGAAATACATCTCATTTTTCCCTCTTTATTCTCTTCCACGAAGCCATAGAGAATATTAAACCACCTGAAAAATGGGCGACCCATTTCTCCGGTCTCTCAGGGAGGTTTGTGAGAACTGTGAAAATAAAAACACTGTTGACGTCATCAGAAATTCATCAGAAGCTGCTACATCAAAGCCTCCTGCTGCAGCGATGATCAATTAGACTGGAACCAAGCAGGCATGGCGGCTCCTCAAGACCAAAATGCAGATCAGTGCATTTAAATGCAAGTCAGATGCATCAGGAAGGAGAAGGAGGAGGAAGTAGGGCAGCAGCAGAGAGGAGGGATGAAGTGCAATCTGGTTTGAGAGACGAGTCTTCCTCAGTTTTACTGGTGTTACTTTTTAAAGATCAACATCAAAACATCCTTTTATATTCCGTCTTTGTGGCATGACTTCATGAAAATATGGCGAACAATCATAAAAGGTATGACGTTCAATCACTTCTTCTCTTGTGCCACAAGTAGGTCAGCTTTTTTTTTTAGTGCAAAATGTGCAGCAGACTTTCATGGCCGCGAGGGATTAAAGGCCTTTGGTGATTCCCCGGCTTGCCTCCTCTCTCGCTCGCGCTGGTGCTTCCTCAGGAAGAGCACCGAGCTTGAATTACATGGTAATCCCACGGAGCTGCTGAAGCATCCCTTTCCTGTTATCACAGCTTGTATTTGTGGACATTAAATATATAAACTTGCAACATTCTTTCCATTTATATTGGTATCTCTTTCTCTTTTTAAATGTAGGTAATGTTCAGTTTGGTTCAAATAGCAGACACATGATGAAAAAAACTGGTTTTAGAAATCTGTCAGGTGGGGCAGAAAATGTTTTTGCACCAACAAAATGTTTCTTAAAGAGCTATTCGCTACTATTTCATGTATTACCGCCAGCAGGGCCGGATTAAAAGTGCACAGGCCCCTGGGCCCAGAGTGTTCCAGGGGGCCCCCTTCCTCACCACGACATTTTGAAATTTGTGAATAATACACTGCGAATCAACATTTCTAACATCTCTCAGCCAATGGTACCAATAGCAATACATGTCCAAACTAAAATACAAAAATACAACGAGCAACAGGTTTGCGAAGGCACTCATTGCGTAGACATCCGATGTGAAGAGTTGACGTTTGACTCGTGAATCCGCGAGTAAGCAGGCCGACTGAAAGCGGATTGAGCTTCAGGCCTGCGGCGAACCTGGAAAGACCAACGTGACTGGAAATACTTGCATTCTGATGCACTTTTCTATACAGACACCAAGCTTCTTTAAAGCGGCACGAAACAAACAAGAAGCGAACATTCAGAACCGGTTAAACGTGAAGTTCGTGTAGGAGTAGTTGGTATTTTGGACATTTTCTGGAAGCTACCTGCTGGCTTTAAACATTTAGAAGAAGACAAAAAAAAAAACTAAAGTTGATAAGGCAGATGTTTAAATGAGAAGCCACAAAAGGGTTCGGCTAATTTAGCCAAAGCTTCATTTTACAGCGACAACTGCTTCGTCGTAAAAAAGCTGGTTTAATGCATTTCCCCCCCCCAAACAGTAGCATCCTCAACATTTCATCTGGAAAATGATCGGGTTTTGTGCGATGTTGTTTGGTTCTGAACTCTTTATGCACCGCCGGTTAAGGCCGGATTATCCAATGGGCATTATGGGCACAGGCCCAGGGGGCCCACGTTGGGAAAACACCAACAGTTTGGACATGAAACAAAATGTAGATAAAAGTCAGATAGTTTCACTACAGTGTCTCATGTCTTGCTATTGGTACCATTGGCTGAGAGATGTTAGAAATGTCGCTTTATAATGTATCATTCACAATTTTCAAAATGTTGTGGTGGGGAGAGGGGCCCCCTGGAACACTCTGGGCCCTGTGCACTTTTAATCCGGCCCTGCCGGCGGTAATACATGAAATAGTAGCAAATAGCTCTTTTAGAAACATTTTGTTGGTGCAAAAACATTCTCTGCCCCACCTGACAGATTTCTAAAATCAGTTTTTTTCATCCTGTGTCTGCTATTTGAAAACACAACGCTGGTTTTAACCTGGACTGACTCCCAAGTTACTGTAAAGTGGTTTAACAAGCTTAAAGCAAGATATTCCTCTGAATGAGATCAGGTTTAAGACTGGAGTCCTGAAGACAAGAATCCTGAGCAGAGCAGCAAAGCTAAACCAGAACAGCAGAAAAGCAGAAGCATGGAGGCGCTGCAGCGATTCAAGTCCAGACCTCAACCTGACTGAAATGCTGCGGTGGGACCTTAAAGAGCCTCCCAACAGCTTCTCTTATCAAGTCAATCAACTCAGATCATTAAATCAAAACAGCAGCTGGAAAGTATGGAATCACTTTATTAAATGCATATCAGTATAGGAAATATGACAGGAGAGCATGGAGACGACAGTCCAAACAAACAGCAGTGGAATGAACATCTTGTCCAAAGATCCTCTATGCAACACCAGATACATCACAACGTTGATTTCCCCACTTTCATGATCTAATGACTGATTATGATGATTGGCATAAGGGAGCCCTGCAGGAAAACATTATTTATTGCATCTCCACATGAATGAACTGTATCATCTGATGCCCTTTAAGGCTTGTTTATGTTTTGTGTTTCTTGCTCCTTCTCAACCTGCGACGCTAGATTTATCCAGCTCCAGCGAATGGTAGAGGAGGCATTGCAGTCACACCCCTCCCGAGTGATTTCACCACTAAAGCAGGGGTGTAAACACTGAGGCGTGACCGGCGGCACAAATACCCTTCACTTTAGTCATAACACGCCAAGCTTTTGTGGATTGTGGCTTGTTGAGTCCGCTTAATCTTTTCAACCTCCTTGGATTGGTCAAAGTGAGCTGAGAAAGAGGCTCTTTGATTATGGAAACATTCAAATCACAAAATACATCACCAAAATGCCATTTAGATCCAATGTAAGGAGCCAAACACACGCACACACAAATACACCTCGTCACAAGTTTACCCTGAGATGACATCCGCATGTTAAACATCCAATAATCACAGGAAAAAGGGGATTATTTTAGGCTGCGAGCAGGAAACAAACACGACAGTGGGTACAATTAGCTGGTGTTGAATTTAAAGCTCCTTTTCTTCTTGTTTTTTAGCTCTTTTGTGCTGGATTTTGACACAGCGGTGTTATTGTACGAGGAGCGCAGTGTGCCTGTGGAATAAAGACAAACTCAGAGGATCAGGTAGTCGTAGTTCTTGGGGAGATTTAACACAAACAAGTGCAGAATAATACTGGGGAGCGTACCGCCAGTGATATGAGTGGTTTTAAAGCTGCTGCATGGAGACTGGACTGGCACGTGCATCTCTGACGAGTCAAACCCCCAGAAGGACGAACGTCAACCCACTTTAAGGGGGAAAACATGTTTGTTAATAAAGCTTTTAATCTGCTTATTCTGGGAATTTGTAATCAGAGCAGAGCAACAGACCTGCAACAATTAGTCAGCTTTGATTCTTTTTCCTGTCAGTGACAAAATGCACCATTAGCAGAAGGATTTAGGGGGCAAGTCTTCAGGTCTTCACGCAGCAGCTTTGCAAAGCAAACGCATGTTTACGGTTTATTTTCACTCCTCTCTTGAACAACGAGCAACAGGTTTGCGAAGGCACTAATTGCGTAGACATCCGACGTGAAGGGTTGGCGTTTGACTCGTGAATCCGTGCGTAAGCAGGCCGACTGAAAGCGGTTTGAGCTTCAGGCCTGCGGCGAACCTGGAAAGACCAACGTGACTGGAAATACTTGCATTCTGATGCACTTTTCTATACAGACACCAAGCTTCTTTAAAGCGGCACGAAACAAACAAGAAGCGAACATTCAGAACCGGTTAAACGTGAAGTTCGTGTCAGAAGATGGCGACGGACTTTCACGAAACTGATTAAAGGAATAATTGGTCATTTTTGGACATTTTCTGGAAGCTACCTGCTGGTTTTAAACATTTAGAAGAAGAAGAAGAAAAAAAAATCACATCCAGAATCTAACCCTGATTCTCCGTTAATGTCAGTCGCCATGGTAACGATAGAAAGTACCATCTAAAGTTGATAAGGCAGATGTTTAAACGAGTTTGGCTAACTTAGCCAAAGCTTCATTTTACCGCGACAACTGCTTCGTCGTAAAAAAGCTGGTTTAATGCATTTTTCCCCCCAAACAGTAGCATCTTCAACATCTCATCTGGAAAATGATCGGGTTTTGTGCGATGTTGTTTAACAATCATCGTTGTTCACAGTTCAAAGATTAAGTCTTCTGTCGCGGCGGAGTAAAGAAAGCACGGTTTCCTTCTAAAAGATCACTTTTTGTACTCATCGAATGGTGGCGAGCTGTGAGAGCGAATTCACGAGGACTAAACAGGTTTAGATGAACTTTTACAGACATTCCTCCAGATGTCAGAGAGCATCATGTGACCGTGGACAGAAGCACCTTAGACCAAATACAATGTTTAGTGCTGTACTTTCTTTGGTTTGTGTTCAGACCGCTCGACAAATGGACAACAAACACGATATATACACACAGAAAAAGAAGACTTGTCTGGAAATACGCCGAGCTTTCTACACTTGTGACGGGTGAAGAGGTTTGGATGCTGTGTACCGAGCTGCGGTGCTTCATGCTACAAGCTCAGCTGAGAACGTCTTGCTGCGTTCAGCAACACCGAGCAGCTCCATCGTATCTACAGGAGTTTACACATCCAGACATCTTCACCTGCTGAAACGGACAGAAAAATCACTTCAGAGTCTGAAATGAGGCTGTTCCTGCGACACAAACGGCCTCATTTCACTGTTTTTTCCCCTCTGACTTTCTTCACATGTACGTTGATACAGTACGGTCTTGTCATAGCAACTGGCCATCCGCAAAGGATTCAGACAGAAGCGGAGATAGTCAACAGAGGAGGCAACTCCTGGTCCAGAAAGTAAAAGTCCTGCCATGTTTTTGGATCTACCTGTACATTTAGAACAGGTGTTTTCACCAACAGGCTCGTTTACCTGGCGAATAAACTCTGCTCATTAAATCCAGCTGGTTTGGTGACTGGTGGGAACAGCTGCCGGACAGGACTTTTACTTTCTGGACCAGGAATTTTCACCTCTGATAGTAAGGGATGCAGATATGTCCGAACATTGATATGAATTTATAACGTGGCGTCTGACCTTGCAGGTAGATAAGAGGGGGGGATCAGACCCAGCTGAAGGCATATGGCTGAGATCCACTGCAGGATGCAGTCCTGTTCTTTAGCTGATTTGTGTAACTGAGTTTAGAGGTACTGCCTTCTGTTCACACTGCCAGCAACACCTGAAGGCCCAAGTTAAAGAAATTTAGCCAATCAGATTTCAGGGTGAGCGATTGCTTGCCAACCAGGGTCAAAAGAATCTCTGCTTTTTATATCTAGGGACTAAGTGTGGCTTGCATATCTGACAGGACCAGATTCGGCTTATTAAAGCCCCAATCCGCTGCGTTTCTACTTCTGATCATTAATGGGAATGATGGCAAGACCTCTGAAAACCACAACCAGGTTGGATCAAAACTTCTTCTGCTGCTCAGTTTCTGTAGTCAGAGAAAACATGTCGTCCAGATTCATACGAAACTCAGGTCAAAGCAGGACTTTGAGGGGTTTTTTTTGCCCCTTTTATGCAAACAGACAAAACTGTTTCCAGCACTTTGAGTGTTTCACATTTTCCCAGCAGACATCTGCACCGTGTGGAGACGGGACCGGACAGGACAGACGTCGTGTCCGCAGGCTGAACAAGCATCACCTCTTTCTCCAGGTCTGAAAACCTCATTCTGGACCTTCTGGATCTACGTAAATTAATGATGTCATCAACTACAAGTGCGACAAAACCGATTTCCATCGACGTTTCCACAGAATCGATCATCTTATTGCAACGAGACCGACTGGACAGTTCTGGGATTTCCAACCAGTCTCTGCCTGCTCCTGGTGGAGGAGCAGCAAATTTCCACGGAGAGTAACAAGAAAGAGAACCTTTTGTTATTTATATTATATAATAAATAATAAAACTTTGTTCATATATTTTTGTATATGTAAAAAAAAAAAAAAAAAAAGT
Organism: Telmatherina bonti; assembly: GCF_933228915.1. Taxonomy (NCBI): domain Eukaryota; kingdom Metazoa; phylum Chordata; class Actinopteri; order Atheriniformes; family Telmatherinidae; genus Telmatherina; species Telmatherina bonti. Next base: position 10,570,897 of record NC_136614.1, on the reverse strand, counting down.
TCTGCGAAGAAAGAGCGACTGGAGAACGAATCCAGCTGATATAGAAGCAGCAAATCCTGAATTCCCCCCCTGAATAAAATATTTATCTAACTATCTATCAAAGTTAATGAGAAGAAGTATATACTGTAACCTAATTTAGAGCAGACGACGTCTTTGTGTCGGAGGTTGTTGGGGAGCTGCTGGTTCGCTCGGCTCTGCAGTTCGATGACCCTCCTGCTGCTGAAGCAGGTGTGTGAAGCACCCGAGGAGGAGCTGAAGCTAAGCTGGAGCGTTACACTTCTCTAGACTAGAACAGAAACAAACCAGAGGTTGCGATCTCCAACCAGACACCCCCCCCCTGAATTTTCCCTCCAGCTTAATCCAGTTGGTTGTCCCAAAAATATGCAGGAAAAACGGCGATAAAAGAGGCCTCAGATGCCGACGCGGAACGAGTCCCAGCTGTCGTCTTTGCCGCTGATGCTCCCGTTCTTGGCTGCTGCCATTGTTGCGGTCCCATCTCCGACTTCCCCGTCCGGCTGTTCCCCCGTGGGGGTGGCGCCAGGCTCCGGGTAGTACTCATCATCCTCGTCAAAGTATCCGTTCTCCATCATGCTGAGGCTGGAGGCGGCGCTCAGGTCCTGGCAGCTGCCCTTGTACTCCTGGATGGACTCGTGGAGAGACCACAGCTGGCACAGCAGGGACATGTCCTGCTGACGCAATCCCACCTGAGAAGGAGGCGGTACCGAGATAAAAACGGTTAAATTTACATTTTATTCTTTTTTTTTTTCCACATGGTCATACAAAAGGTAAAACAAGACTTTACAAAAAAAAAACAAAAACAGACCATGCTCGAAAAGGAGCAGAAAAAAAGAAAATTTAACCAACCAACCAGTCCAGGGTTTACCCCGCCTCTCTTCTAATGACTGTGACAGGGATTTTTTTTTTTTTTTTTTTTTTTTAAATCATAAAATGTCAACATGTTGCTTTTTTTCCGACTGAATTTGTTAAATGTTTGCGTTCTTGGGTATGGGTTCTAGCCAGTATTTAGAGCATCTATTATTCTGGAAAAAAGAAGATTGTAAATGAACAATTTAACATTGTGGCTTTTCTCTTTATAATTTTTTTACTGCTTTAAGACTAAACTTCCACTTTAGGTTCTCAGGATAAGAATGAAACCCAAAGTGAAGTATTTCCAAATGAATGTTTATTTGCTCTGTTGCATATTTAAAAAAAAAAAAAAAAATTAAAAAAAAAAAAAAAAATCTGCCCCCCCCCCCCCCCCCCCCCCTTTAAAAAAAAACAAAACAAAAAACATAACGCACCAATAAATGGTTTTTGGTTTTCTTCGTGATACTCAATGAAAAAAGACAAAAAAAATCATTATCATAGCATAACATGCCATATGTCTTAGGTTGTTCACTTTATACATGAATATTTTCCACACTTTAACTGCTTGTTATAATTTCCACAAAATAAATTAAATTTCTCATACATATAGTTATGTACATGTACATTTACATGTACATAGATGTATACACATACATGTGCATGTATAAATATGCACACATGAAGCACTTTGATATATTATCTCTAAAATGTCAGCATCATAGCGTGTCTGCACATATCTCCTGCTGCCGCCTGTACAGACGCTTCAGTAAAAGCAGAGGTTAAGCTTTTCAGCTGAAACATTGTCCTTTCACTTCTTCTGTTTTACACCTCAGAGCTGTTATAAATCACATCAATCACTGGTATTTGTGGAAAACTGAAAGAAAACAACGAAACATTTAAGGTCTTAATCAGGTAGAATTTCCAACAATCTGCAGTTTTGCACCTTATTGATATGCTAGCATCACCATCAGGCAATGCAAAGGGCATTTCTTCTGCACAACACCCAGCTGACAGAGCAGTATTTACTCTGCATTGTTGTTTTTTTGTGGAAACAAACAAATCCAAGCCTGTTTACAGACCAAACAGCACGCTTTGTAAACAACGGAGCAGCTTACAGAGTCACATATAGGACACCAACCACTTAATAAACTACATTAGCTCTTAGTCATACATTAATAGCAACAAGCACCTAAAACTTGCTGCAAATAAATGATTTAGGAAAGATCAGTCTGACATTTTCCCCTTCTGTTGATGTTAAAGAGTCTAACTTCACAATGAAATCTTGTCTGGATCTGATATGAAGCGTAAAAGAGTTTGGTTTGAATGAAGTCCTTAACTCTGATTACGCCTCAGTAAATCTAATAACAGGTATTACCGCACTGGAGAATTTTGTAGAGTTAAAGCTCAGATAACAATGGAGGTCAACACAAGGCCATTGGTTTTATTTGTCACAAAGACAGATGATCCTCTTTTGTTGTATTTGTGCTTATTATAGATAGCATGTAGATGCATTTAGTAAACAATCCACTTCATAACAGTACAAAAGGATATGTAGGCATTAGTGATGTGACAACATGCTTTTGTCCCGATTCGATTTGATTCCGATTTTTTGGGTGTCGATTCGATTCATATTGCGATTCTCACAATTCTTTGATATTGCTGAAAAACAACACAGTAGCCAGATCATCATACTGTTGCTGTAATGCCCAAGAAGACAAATAAAAAGATCCATAACAACAATAAAAATAACGAAAAATTTCTGAGATTATTTTTATCGAAAAAAAATTTGATTTTTAAATTATGAAGCAAAAGAAAAATCCCAATTTTCGATTTTTCAATTCAATTTTCCCACCCCTACTAGGCATACAGTAGCAAATACCATTTGTGAAACCTAATATTTTATTTATAAATTTTGGTGCATGACATATGATATTAGGGGTGGGAAAATTGAATTGAAAAATCGGAAATCTGGATTTTGTTCTTGACAATTTTAAAATAGGTTTTTTTTTTCTTAAAAAATATTTTAAAAAAATAAATAAATAAAATTAATGCACACTAAAAATGTTTTCATTTTTACCGTTTTTATTGAACTTTTTACTTGTCTTCTTGGGCATTATAGCAGCAGATCGAATCGAAAAATCAAATGTCTGGATCTTTTGCTTCACAATTTTAAAAACGATTTTTTTTTTTTTTTTTTTTTAGATTTAAAAAAAAAAAAAAATCCATGATAATTTTTTTTGTAAATTTTATTGTTTTTATTTCCCTTTTTACTTGTCTTCTTGGGTATTATATCAGCAGAATGATGGACTGGCTACTGTGTTGTTTTTTTCTAATTGAAATCATGAAAAAAAAACAAAAAACAAGTTTTATGCATTTTTTGGGGGGGTTTGTTTTTAATCAACAAAAATTTTGCAATATTGAAGAATTGTGAGAATCGCAATTTAAATCAACTCGGCACCTAAAAAAATCGGAATAGAATCGAATCGGGACAGAAGCATATCGTCACAACCCGATATGATATGTAGGCTGAATATCCCCTTAATCATCCTAAAAGGGTTTAACCTGTAGTCTTCCAACCACAAGGCTTTCCTGTGGGAGTTTGTCTGAATGTAAATGAGCATCGCAGTGGGATTAAAACCCTGAACCAGCCGTGGAAAAGCAGAGAAAAAGGCTGAGTTTGTTACCATCTCTTTCCGCAGGAGAGCCAGAGCCGCGTCCAGGTTAGCCGGCTTGTTGGCCAGAAGGTTGTCGGCGTTGTTCCTGCCTCGGCTCAGGTCGTCCTGGATCATGGTCTTCTTTACATACATCCTCTCCATGTCTCTCCAGGAGCCGCCGCTGGAGTTGAGCAACCCGCTCAGGCTCTTCGGCAGCGGGGGGAGACCCTCGATGCAGGCCATTCCTCCCAGCGTACCGTTCGTTGACTTACCATTCATCGTCCGGGGTGTTGTTATAAAAACGGAAAACTAATTTTTTACTCTGTTTCCAGGTGTTAACTTGTGAAATCATGCAAACACAGAGGAAACAAACATGCACCACACTGACCAAGCAACAGCCGTGGTTTTCTCTGCCTGCGGCGGCTAGTGACGCTACATTAAGCCGGAACAAAGTCCATGAACTTCCGGTATGCAAACGCAAAATAAAATTGCCTTTATAAAAAAAAAAAAAAAAAAAAAAAAAAAATCACTAAAGACCTTTTTTCTGCGACACGTAATAAAAAAAACATTAAAACATTATCATGTTTTTTTTGTTTTTTTTTTTACTACATGAAGTCACTGTCACTGAGCTCATTATGTTTTTAGAAACCATTTCAAACTTGAATGAATTGATGACCATATTTGGGCAAAAGGGTGGAGCTGTGAGATAATTGCCCTCATCTGATTGGATAATTGAGCCACTCTTTAATTTAAATATGAAGTTGCTTTAAAAATTACCCAAACACACTAGACATTTCCCCACAATATTGTTAGATGTGGTCTGTTACAGACGTCCCCACATGTGAAATTCTTGATATTTCACATTCTTCATTCATTTTCTTTTGCTCTTAGTCCAATTAAGGGTTGTGGGGAAGCTGGAGCCTATCCCTGTAATCATTGAGTGAGATAAGATAAGATAAGATAAGATAAGATACGATGAGATAAACTTTATTTATATAGCACTTTTCATAGACACAAGGCCGCAAAGTGCTTCACAACAATAAAACATTGAAAACCTGCAATGTTTGGGCCACAACAGCCATTGCAGAGCCATTTAACATTAATTACAGCCTAAATAACCTGTATAATTGATTAAATGAAGTTAGATTGAAAAGCTATTATGCACATAAACTAATTCTAATAATAATCTGAATTACAAAATATATATAAAAAACATCTATCCACAACTTTGATTTCTTGGCTCTTATTTTATTTTTCATCAGAAAGGCCAGCTTATTTCTGACTGGTCGGTGAAGCGGTTTGGCTTGGCATTCACCCGTCACATGGCGTCACTGACTCCCCAAACCAAAGTGTTGGTTGTCCAAGTCATTGTCACCCATGAGTTGTTTAACTCACTGACCAAAATAGTTTTTGTTCAATCTCATGTGTGAATGGTTGTGAAATGGTTGTGAAACGAATGGTTGTGAATACTGTGTTATAGGTGATGGGAAGGTCTTACCGAAAGCCACCTCATCTCTTTGGTAATGTTTATTTCTTATTTTAAATGTTTATTTCTTATTTTAAAATGAATTGCTTCCTTAACACCTGTATAGACCTCAAACTTCCTACCTTCTCTGTTCAAAATGTGTTTACACATTAGTCCTGTGTTCTTGAGATGTTGATGGACCACTGAATATGGATCTCTATAGGGCGGTTTTCCTTCTTTTGAATTGTTTGTAAATTGATTGTTTGGTTTTTCCAAAATAAAAGCCTAAAAGCTAGTAGTCCAGTTGCCTCTTAGGATTACAATGACATGGATGATAGAGATTCTACATCAATACCATTGATGCACCATCTATCTCCCTTTCATGCAGTTCTAGGGTTCAATCTGGTATTTTGGTGACAGAAACTGAATTAATAAATAAACTGAATAGATAAATACCCCCACTAGGATAATTTTAGAATGCATGTTCATGGACTGCAGGAAGCTGGAACCCCTGGAAGTGTATCTCAGGCACCCAAACATGCAAACATCACAGAAAAGTTGCGGCTGTTTGATAAGAAAAACAAAATTAAATCTATTAATCCAGATTAAGTAAAAGTATAACACAACTTTACCTTTTTTTTTGTCTGCAAACTTTGCATTGACTGACCTTCACATAGGCTCAAGTGATCCAAACCTTTTCTCTGGACAGGCAGCAGAAGAAAAAAAAAGGAAAACAGACACGTCTTTTATTTTGAAAGGAACTTCCGCGGATGTTTTGCCTGTTTGGCTGTAAATTGACCAGAAATGGGATTTGGGCTGAGTAGTAAAATCCGCTTCCTGTCCTTTAAACACAGAGGCTGCTGGGCGTTTCCCTGCGACCACTAACAGGCAAAAGAAACAGAAAAGTGAAAGCTTGTTTATCTTTAAAGTATTTACCATGCACGTGACAAAGTGCATTTTTATGAGGTTTTACCTCAACAACACCTGCTAACAGGAACAGTTAACTGACTGGAGGATTGTTTCCATTTCAGAACTACAATTAAACTAATTGTTAGGTTTTCCTCAGATCACAGCAAAGTGTAGACAGAGGGGGGGGGGGGGGGGGGGGGGGTTGAGGTCATGACAGAAGCGTGCATATGTGCGCGTGTGTTAAACACAATGGTGTGACTACAAAGGACAGATGGTGGGGCATATTCCACCCCCAAGCATGCAGAACCGTCACAACAATGACACAAGAACCTCGGAACAACACAAAAGCATCACACATGTTTGTCAGAACAGAGCTGGAACACACACACACACACACACACACACACACACTCATTCAGGCAGACGGATGAAGCATGTTTCGTTGTTCTGAAATTAATTGGATCCAACTTATTTAGTTTATTTAGTCATGTGTTTATCACCATGAAACGTGGAAAAGAAGAAGAATGAGACTTTGCTAGTAATACTTTACTTTCTGTCTGAGTTAAACTTACAAAAATATGAACTTTAAAACAGAAAAAAGTTGAGATATTCTTTCTAATCTGTTTAATTTTATTTTACTTCTATTAAACCAAGATGTCCCACTGAGATTAAAGTGTGTTTTATGAGGGAGATGTGGCCCAGTTGGCAGCAAAACCCATAAACTCAATAAATGAGCAATAAAACAAAATACAGACATTTCTGCAGTATCATATGAGAAGCAACGATTTCAATGTATTCTTTATATATTTGCCAGTATAGACCTAGTTTGGAGTTTAAGCCTGCAACATCCCTTTTAAAATGTTTGAATGTGATCCATTTAGTCCAACTTATGATGTAAAAAAACATATAGAAAGATCGAGTCAACTTAATTCAATTTATTTAAATAGATGCATATATTTTAATGCATATATTTAAACTAATTCATTTATTACAATTTAAAATAAAAATTATGACAAATAGCAGTATTATGGTATTTTATTATACTGCTGTCTCATTTCAGCCATTCGTCTCCTTGAATCAGTCACAGTAAAATGTTTATTTAGTGTGAAAATGCATCCAGATGAGACGATCGAAGAGAAAAGAGGCTTGTTGAGACGTGAGTGTGTGCTTTCCTAGAAATGATTTTTGCACATGCGACATCTGCAGAGCACATGATCTGTTAATCCAACATATTAAATAGAATTAAATGGGATCACTATGAAAGACTTTAATTAAATGCCGCTTAAGCCTTTATTTTAACTTTGCCCTGAAGGGGTGATGCTGACCTCTCAGAGATGAACAGCCACACAGTGGAAATCACCTTTCCAGAACGCGTTTGGAAGACGTTTGTGCTCCAAAGTCCAAAAGGACTAGAGATGCACCAACACAATATTTTTTCAAACTGAGTACAAGTACTTACATGTGAGTATTTACTGATACCAGTATGAGTGTTAATAAATCCCATTACAATTTACTGGTGGGGAGTGTGGACCAGAATGATAGAAGCAGCAACGGAGTGCTTCATTGTGTCAGTTGGGACATCCTGCTGAAATCCTCTCAATGTGAAGCTGGAAAACTGTCAGAAACTTCCTAATTAAAGAGGATTTAGTGGTTTTTGGTAGTTGTGGTTCGGCACGCTCTGATATAGTCCCTATAAGCCACAAATCAGCTCATTTGGCCGAGACAATGCCAAATTTGTATTTTTAATGTGGTATGAGTAAGTTAATTTGTTAAAAGAAGTATGCTGGGAACACAGCAGAATAATTTCCACGGGATCTCGTCGTGCATTAAAACACTGAGAGTGCAGACACTCCCTCATTGTGAAGTGCCTCTACAGAGCAGGTCCTGACCCAGTTCTCACATCTTATTGGAGCTTTAGCTTCACAGCGGCGTGAAATAAAGCATGTGGGTGACGTCACACTGGTGTACGAACTCATCTGGGATCATTCAGAAAGTTGCTTCTGCTCTTTCAAAAGGCTGGTGCTCCGTTTCGCAGCACACTGGGACTCAGTCAGGCAAAATGCCAACTTTGTCTTGCTTTAATAAAGGCATCAGGGTCCTCAGTCCTGGTCCTGGAGGACCGGTGTCCTGCAGGGCTTCCAAGTGTCCCTGCTGCAACTCACCTGATTAATCTTCTGCCGCTTATCCGGGGTCGGGTCGCAGGGTCAGCAGCCTAAGCAGCCTAAGCAGCCTAAGCAGGGAAGCCCAGACTTCCTTCTCCCAGCCACATTAGCCAACTCTGCGAGGGGGATCCCAAGGCGTTCCCAGGCCAGCCGAGAGATATAATCCCTCCAGCGTGTCCTGGGTCTTCCCCGGGGTCTCCTCCCAGAGGGACGTGTCTGGCACACCTCACCAGGGAGGTCCAGGAGGCATCCTTACCAGATGCCCGAGCCACCTCAACTGGTTCCTCTAGATGCGGAGGAGAGCCCGGCCACCCTGCGGAGGAAACTCATTTCAGCCGCCTGTATACGAGATCTCGTTCTTTCGGTCACGACCCACAGCTCATGACCATAGGTGAGGGTAGGAACGTAGATCGACTGGTAAATCGAGAGCTTCACCTTCTGGCTCAGCTCCTTCTTCACCACGACAGACCGGCGCAGAGCCCGCATTACTGCAGACGCCGCACCGATCCGTCTGTCGATCTCATGCTCCATCCTTCCCTCACCTGATTCATATTAATGTTTATTCAGCAGACATGTACACAGCTTTTCAGGTCTGAATCTGAGTCAGATAAGTTCCAGCAGGGACACTTGGGAAACCTGCAGGACACCTGGTCCTCCAGGACCAGGATTGAGGATCCCTGACCTACATCTTGTTTCAAAGTTGTAACTTTATGACAAGGCTCCACAAGCAGTTGGGGGTGTATATACAGGGGTATATAGAGCATACCCACCTAATTTTCAGTCAACATTGAGTATCTCTACTTCTAAACCCCCTGTGAGGCTGTTTTTACAATGACGAAACATCCCTACACATCTACCAGCAGCTTAACTACGTTACCTATGCTACACTGGTGCAGTTAGCCATTAACTTTAGCCTGAACATAGACACAATAAAGATGTATGTATCAGAGAGGGCACTTTGGGTCGAATGGTTTTGCAGCAGAGCTGAAGGCTGGAACAAATCTCATTTGGGAAACTGGCCTCAACATATTTTGGTATTGCTGGGGTCCTGACACCAAAGATCAGAAATTATCTGACAATGAGTTTTGGAGTAAAACAAAATAGTCTTATATGTCACTTTTTCTGAAACAGTGTTTTTTGGGCTATTTTTTCTGTTTATTTAAAAAAAAAAAAAAAAAAAAAAAAAAAAAAAAAGGGCAAAAACCTGGAGTATACCCACTTCTTGAGGGACCAACAAGTGTTACATAAATAAATCAACTAAGACTCAAAGTCTTATCATACTATTTATAGTTATAAATGAATCTTTTTCCAAGTAGCATATTTGCCCCCTGAGAAATATCCCACCCTCATAATCCTGGTCTAAAAGCTATTAACCACCAGCTGACCATCCACAGCTGCAGTTTAAAGAGACCGATCAAGGACAGTGTGTTGTATCCGGGGGGTTTTAGCACAAGGAGCCTCTCATAAGCCTTCACCCCTGCCATCCTCATCATCGCTGCCCATCAGATCAAAGGATTAGACAAACGAAGGCACCCCCCTGGAGATGCATGTAACTGTAGCAGGGTGGTGTTAATCTGCCTTGCTAAAAGCACAATAGCTTTGTGTCGTGTAGGGAAGTCCAGCTAATAACAATGATCGGAGGATATCCGCTTAGTTTATGCTGGAAAGCTTCTCACAGGCAGAACATCTGCAGGCAATATTTAGACCGATGGCTTAGACTTCTGCATGCTCTGCATGATTAACCAGCCTTCTTTGATAATAAAAATAATTATTGGTTGTCAGAAACTGCATTAGAAATATGTTATGATTGATTTCATATTTATTTGCTGTGTCAGTGATTTATGAATTGATTGAAAAAGAAGTAAGAATCATTAGAAATAAATAGATAAACATCACTGATACAGTAGAACAGATTTGCAACGCCTTGCAGAGCTTCTTTCAGCATGTGCATCATTCATTCACCCAGCTTCCATAATAAATCAGGAAAGTCTTCCACCACGTTAAATCATGCATGAAATCACAGGCATCCACAAACATGGCCTGTTGGCATGTGGATTTTACATCATTTCTATTGCAGTATTTAACGTTTTTTCTATTTAGTCTCCAAGAGGAATAAATAAATTGCTTTTGTAGTATAGGACTCACCAGCCTCCTCCTGACAGAGGTCGCTTCTTCCAGCTCAAACACACACTTCATCATGGATTAGTTTGCTAAAGCGCAGAAGTATTTTCCCTCTTTTATGCTTTCAAAGTGGCTATAATAAATAATTCCACATCTTTCTGGAGGTCTTTTAATAAAAAAAAGTACTTTTCAGTCATTTAGATAAGATAAACTTTATTAATAAAGTGCTTTTCATAAACACACAAAGTGCTTCACAACAATAAAAACATGATAAATCTGCAACATGTGGAAAAAAAAACATCATATCAGTGATCTCCTTAAGACATAAAAACAAATCCAGCAAAAGCCTGACCCAGGACCGGAGCTGATCCATCTACTGCTGGCCGAGGCCTCATCAGAAATGGTCTCCATGGAAACGGGGCTACCAAGAAGCTCTTCTTCAGGAAGGAAAACTGGGAGAAGAAACTGAGGTATTCCACATGACGCACTGGATGGAGTGAAAATCAGAGGCAACGGGTGTGACGGTGTGATGGATCCTCTACAGATCCCAGACTTCTTCATGAAAACAGAGGATCATCTGGATGCAACCAGAGAAGATCTTTGGAAGGTTATGGCTATGAGGCAGATCAGAAACACGATGCTCGGATGAATTTCTTTTATATTCTATGAACAACCTACGTTTCTATAAAACATCTGGACAGGGAGAAACGACCACCTCGACCAGCCAAAATCTCCTGATCTGAGTCTCCTTCAGTCCCGATAAGCTCCAGCTGACGGAGTGATGCTGCGTTGACCTCGGAGCTGGTCTGGGATCTGTTACAGCCAGAGAGACAATGAAAGGAAGGAGGGCGGCTGAGTGTTTGGAGTCAACGCACAGTGGCTCAGGAAGGAGGAGTGGTCGGGACCAACAGCTGCTGTCGATGGCACCAGTTTTCCTCAAGGACGAGGATGGAGGTCCAACAGGAAACAGACCGCACTAAGATATGATTACTTCTGATGAATCGCTGCAGTTGTCGATGGAAAAGACCGAGTTGGGTGAAGTTTAGAAGGTTCAGCATTTGTTCATGTTATGGCCCTGAGTCATCTGGTCTGCAGGGCTTCCTGGAAATGGAGAGACTCCGCAGTCCACAGCTGGTAGGCTGCCATCCCTCGGCTCCACCCGTACTACCTTGGCTCGGGATTGGTGGACATTGGTGCAGGCTCCTCCCACATTGGCCACAAATGATGACACCTGCCTCTTTAAGGACGGTGACACAGTTTGCCACCTCCGGTTTGGGCGTCGACGGCCATAGAGTAGCAGATTTGCTTAGATTGCTTTTTGGCTTTTCTTTTGTTAATTGCTGTCTTTGTCTGAGTTTTGTTTGGTCTGTGATTACAGAGTTTTGGTTTAGCTTTTGGAGTTATGTTAAATAGTGGGTTTTGCTCCTGTCACAGGATGTTTTAAGTTGTACCCTTTAGTTTCCTTGGTTTAAATCATTGTAAATAAAATCCAACCTTTTATTGGAACTTTTAGTTGCCACTCTTCTTTTGTGTTGCAGCCCCCCTTTTCCCCCCTAGACACCACTGGGGTCGTAACAGTTCACAAACACTTTGGTTATTTCAGACACAGAACGGATCAGAAGAAGAGCGTTGGGGATGTTTCCCTTCAGCTGTGTCCTGATTGGCTGGAGCTGTTCCTCATTCCAGCCTGGAGGATGAGACAGAGGACTGCTCGCCAACGTTTCAGCCAGTCCAGCACCTCTGTCAGCTTCGGACCAAATAAAGACAACCTGGTTGAGAAGTTTATGTTTCCATGGCTTTGTGGAGACTCCTGCCAACTTAAAAACTCCCTAACAAAGAGAGAAAACGGTGCCTAAAAAACCCATTTATCTCTGAGGAATCATTTCTATTTAAACGCAGAATATTTCTCACCATCTCCCTGATCAGGATTAATCTGCCCCACGAGAAGTTGAGACAAAAACCTGCAGAACCGTTAGGGTACCAAACCACAACGAACCACTGGAACAGGTTTGTTGTGAGGCGGACCCAGATAATGAAGGGAAACTACAAACAACAACCTGCAAGAGACAACAGAAACCACGTAGTATATACACACAGAAACACAACAAGACACAGGAAGAATGGATCCAAATGAAAGCAGGCGAACTAACAAACAGGAAACACACAGAAATCTACAAAATAAAACAGGAACTAAAATCTCCACATCATGACAATATTATCTGAAAAACTGAGAATTTCTTTCAAATCTTAGCGATTTATTTACATAAAGGAAATATGTTTTTAAAGGAGCCTAAAAGTGAATATTCTGAGCAACTTAGTCTGACAGTCTGAACCCTACTGGACAAACTTTCTTCCAGGCTTTTCCAGGACTTTCCAAAGCTCATTTTGGATGTTCGCTTCCTTCCACTCTGGTTTATGTGAAAATAAATCTGTCCGGATGGAAGTAAATGAGACGAATCAGCAGTTCTGCCTTTATCTGATGTAACACGACCATCTTTTATGTGCAGCTTGTGAATAAAAATCAATCAGATTGATCATAAGACAAAGCTTTAGTCTCAGTGCATCCGCAGACAGCTGGCAAACCGTGCTGATTAACGATGCAAAGGATGACAGCAGCGTGCTTTTTACTGCTCTGGTCTCTTCTGCAGGGAGGGGCGGGAGTGCGTGGTCCTGATCAGCAGCTGGCCTCATGCTGTCTGACCTCTGACCTCTACCCACCCAGCAGCAGTCACACCCACCACGTCTGCCTCTCTTTCCACAGCCAGCTGCCTCGGTGACGTTGATTTTCCACCTGATTATCGTGGTTAAAAATGATTGATGCTTCGAAGATGCTTCATTTTCTAAAAATCAGATGAACAAGCATAAAATCTGCCACAAAAATTCACATTTTTCTAACTTTGGTTCCTGGATTTTATCAGGTCAAAGTTAATTATGACCATTATTCCTCTTCAGGCAGAATATTCAGGCAAGAAAAACTGGTTTATTTGGCAACAAATTCTTAAAACTTCCTTTACAAAAAACACTTATAAAAGAACAAACAGACAAAACATTTTCAATCCAAACATTTCCCTGAGACATGAAGACGTTCCCATCCTCCTCCTCTCAGCTGCATTTGTCTCTGGTTAGCAAACAGGAGCTAAATCAGCGTAAAACCTGAGACGGTCGCTCAGCGAGAGCTGCATCGCGGTGCAGAATAAACACCAAGAAATCTGATCTCACACATCAGTCGTGTCTCCGCTGACTGAAGGACGCCGACACAGATCTAAGGTGGAGGATTCATGTACGACAGCGGCCACAAGGCAACCCAGAGGCTAAAAGAAGCCGTACGGACAGAAAACAGCAGCTTCTGAACGTAAACTAGAATTTTTATATTTAAAAACTTCAATAAGAACTGATGAATCTCTTCAGTACGAAGCTTTCTAACCCAGCTCAGAGCTGTGGAGACGAAAACCTGGATCTCTGCATGACGGGAGACGTTTCAGCTCACACCGTCTGCATGTGATGCTCGGTTGGGATTAAAACTCCTTCAGGAGAGGCAGGAGTCCAGATGCTCGTTGATCTTCGACTCCTGCACCTTCGTCTGGCACACAGGACAGCGAACCATCGGAGCAGAGGAGGAGGAGGAGGCGGCGCCGCCATGCAGCCCTGCAGAGGACTGTCCAGATGTCGAGGTGGAGGATGAGGTGGAGTCGGTTCCGGCATTTTGCTGCGATGCAAATGATTTAGTTTTCATCGATGCGGCTGATTCGCTGCCGACTCTCCTCTGAAAGAAATCAAAGATGCTGGCGTGACCATCCCACGACCTCTTCCTCCCGGTGTGACCTCCGCCTGCTGCCCCCGGCGTGGACTGAGCTGGTTCTGCCGTGTTGCCGTGGGGAGCTGTGGAAAGCCGGGGGGGAGGCGTGGAGCTGGGATCAGATGGAGAAGCAGAGGAGGTGACGTGCTGGTTCTGTTTGGTGAAGATGGAGGAAGAGGAGGTGGAGTTTGGTGGCAGCAGGGTGTTTGAGGTGGAGGCCTGACTCCCTGTTCTCCTCGGGCTCGTCTTGTTAAACAGATCCTGAATGGACTTCTGTTTGCTGCGATCGGCTCCTCGGCCGCCGCCGCCGCCGCTCTGGGACTTCGGCATTTTCACAGGCGAGCCGCTGATGTTGATGAAAGCCCTCGTGTTGCCGACAGACTTCTTCACGGGTGGCTTTCCCACCACGGGGGTGGACGGCCTGACGGAGGTCAGACCGCTGCAGATTCCTCTGGTTTGCTCAGACAAACCGGTGACACTTTTGGCCGGAGATGCGGAGGAGGAGGAGGAGGAGGAAACTGTGGCTGTGTGAGATGTTGAGGAAGACGTGGAATTCTGGGACTTCCCACCGAGAAGGAAACCTTTCCCACTAAACGGGATGATGGTTCTTATATCCTGCGACCCAGAACCTAAAAGGGAAGAGAAGATGAACGAAAGCGAACGATACAGCTGTGCTCATATGTCTTCATCCCCTTTCATTAAAGAAAAGGCTGAATTTACAACTTAAATACCTGGAGACTTAAAAACGGAACAATAAATTAAAATTTGCAAAAAATATAATTTAGTAAAATAAGACACTGTTTTTTTTTATTGAATTGAGTTGAAGAAAGAAAAAAAAAAAACTAAACAAACAAATGTGTCCTGGACAAATGAGAGACTTTTCTGTTGAACAGTTGGACAAAATACCTGTCAACAGGTGCAGAAGTCAGACTGAGAGGAACAGAAAACACCTGACTGGAGCGGAAACATTAAAGGATTGTTCAACTAAATATTACTTTATGACTCATGTAATATGTAATAAATTATCTTATTTGTTTGCTTTTTAGAAAAAATATTTCTACTGAACCAGAATTAGAAAATAATGTAATGATTTTCATCAAATTTTTATTTATTTAGTCAATTCAGCTTATTTTACAGGCAGCTGTTTTTTTCCTTCTTTAATGAAAGGGTATAAATAAATATGAGCTGAATACTCATATTTATATGACTGTGATGATTCCTACGATACAAAGTGACCTGATGAAGACAAAGACAGGTTACCTGTAGTTGCAGTTGGAGGTTTGATGCTTCCTGAAGCCTTCTTTCCTTCCTTTTTGCCTTTTTTACCGTATCCTTCAGGCTCCTTCACCTTGGTATAAGTCCCGCCACACGTTCGCTGATGATCCTCCCACCAAGGGTCCAGAGAGGACGGAGCCCGGTTCATGGCTCTCTTCACAAAACCAAAGTAAGGCTTCCGACTCTGGCAGGGGCCGTCGCAGCGCCACCAGTGCTGCCGGTACACGTCCACCTCATCGTGGAAGGTGTGGTAGATCTGAGGAAGGAGGGAACAGAGAAGCCTTCAGCTTACAGGAACATTTCCGCTGGGGGGGGGGGGTGAAGAAGCTACTCTTACAGTAATATTCGTCCCGCTGGCCTTGTTGATCCTCTTCATGTGTTTGCAGAACTCGGGTCCGTGGCCGTCCCTGTCCCGGTTGTTCTGGGTCACAAACAGGAGCGCGTGAATCATTTCATGGAGAAGGGTCTGCAGAGACAAACAAGCAAACAAATAAGATTTTGGTTTTACGTTTCTGAGTTGTTTCTGAAAAAATAATTAGTAGTATCTTTTGAAATGTTAAAACTACTGTGAGATGATGATTCTCACCTCCACCAGGTCTCTCCTGGGTCGAAGCTTCAGCAGCGGCTCGCTGAGTCGGATGGAGCAGAGCCCGCCTCGGCCTTCATAAGAACACACACCCGCACATCTACGAGGAGAAGAGCAGGAAACATTGAACACACCTGTTATGTTATTCATTTATTTATTGAAGAAATAATTACCTGGATGATGATACGCTTTTGTCCCGATTCGATTCCGATTTTTTGGGTGCCGATTCAATTTAAATTGCTGATTTTGTAGATTAAAAACAAAATAAATGTAGAAAACTTTTTTTTTTTTTTGCTTGTCATTGTTCTTGATTTCAGTTCTGAAAAAACAACAACCCAGTCGCCAGACCATCATTCTGCTGCTATAATGCCCCAGAAGATACGTAAAAAGATCCATAAAAACAATAAAAATGACATTTTTTATAAAGGATTATTTTCGTTTATTTGAAAAAAAAAAAAATCGATTTTAAAATTGTGAAGCAAAAGAAAATCATCCAGATTTTCGATTCGATTTTCCAACCCCTGATAATTACATTGTCGCTTAATCACAGAGGCTGAGATAACTTTTTTCATTGTGTTTTATGCTTTTCTGTGCTTTCTTAAACATCCACCTTTGTCTAGTAGGGGTGGAAAAATCGAATCGAAAAATAAAAAATCTGGATTTTTTTTTTCCCTTCACAATTTAAAAATCGATTTTTTGGTTTAAAAAAAAAAAGTTTTTTTTTCAAACAAATAGAAATAATCCATTCGAAAATTTTTATCATTTTTATTGTTTTCATTGATCTTTTCCCTTGCCTTCTTGGGCGTTATAGCAGCAGAATGATGATCTGGCAACTGTGTTGTTTTTTCCTCACTGAAATCAAGAAAATAAATTACAAGCAAAAAAACGGTTGATACATTTATTATGTTTTTAATCTACAACTTAATGAACAGCTATAGACCTGTCTCTCATCTCTCTTTTATATCCAAGATAATTGAAAAAGTTGTGTTCAATCAGCTTAATAATTTCTTAAATGAAAGTGGAAATCTTGATAAATTCCAGTCAGGCTTTTGACCTCATCACAGCACTGAAACAGCTCTGGTCAAAGTCTTAAATGACATTAGGTTGAATATGGATTCTGGTCCAGTGTCAGTCCTGGTTCTGCTGGATCTCAGTGCTGCATTTGATCCTGTCGATCACAGAATCCTGTTGGACAGGCTGGAAAACTGGGTTGGACTTTCTGGAGTTCTCCTTAACTGGTTCAGGTCTTATTTAGAAGGCCGGAGTTATTTTGTTACAATCGACAGCTGTTCTGTATGCTGAGATGCTGGACAGGACAGGTTAAAAAAACAAAAAACAATCGACAGCTATGAATCTTGAGCGAGTGGCCGTGACTTGTGGAGTACCTCAGGGATCAGACCTCTTCTGGCCAACTTGTATCTGCTCCCTTTGGGTCAAATAATACAGAACTTTAACATCGATTATCACAGCTATGCAGATGACACACAGCTTTATGTGTCTTTGTCACCAGATGACCACAGTCTAATAGACTTACTGTGCCAGTGTTTGGAGCAAGTAAGCACCTGGATGAGAGAGAATTTTATTCAATTACATGAAGAAAAAACTGAGATTTTTCTGTTTGGTAGCAAAAAGAAGAGGGTCAGCGTTGGTAAACACCTGGAGACTCGAGCTCTCAAACCCACCAATCCAGTCTGTAACCTTGGAGTGTTGATAGACTCAGATATGACTTTCAGCAGACACATAAAAGCTGTCACTAAGAAGCTTTTTACCAACTGAGAAACATCAACAGAATTAAAAGTTAAGTCTCCCAGAAAGACCAGGAGAAACTCGTCCATGCATTCATCTCCAGCAGACTAGATTACTGTAACGGTCTTTTAACAGGACTTCCTAAACAGAGCATTAAACATCTGCAGCTCATCCAGATGCTGCTGCTAGAGCTTTAACTAGAACTAAGAGATCTGAACACATCACACCAGTTTTAACATCTTTACAACTGGTTTCCAGTCAATCACAAGATAGATATTAAAACCTGGCTGATGGTTTACAAATCCCAGAATGGTTTCGGACCAGAATACATCTGTGATATGTTCAGAGATTATAAACCAAGCAGAGCTCTTCGATCCAAAGACTCAGGTCAACTAGTCCAGACCAGAGTCCAGACTAAACACGGAGAAGCAGCATTTAGCTGTGAAGCTGCAAACAAGTGGAACAAACTGCCAGTGGAGATTAAACTTTCACCAACTTTTAAATCCAGGTTAAAAACATTTCTTTTCTCATGCGCCTATGCATGAAATCTGCAGTAACTTTTACTTAATTCTGCTTGTAATTATTTTAATATAATTTATGATTTTATTATTATGATTTTGTTATATGTATTTTCTTTTATGCTTTTTTTCTGTAATGCTTTTAATGTTTCATGTAAAGCACTTTGAATTGTCTTGTACATGAAAGGTGCGATACAAATAAAATGGCCTTGCCTTACAAAAATCAGCAATATCGAAGAACTGTGAGAATCGCAATATAAATCGAAATCGGCACCCAAAAAAAATCGGAATCGAATCGGGACAAAAGTGTATCGTCACAGCCCGATGTGTGCGTCCTGCAACAATCCAGCAACAGCTGCATGTTTTCTTACAAATTGTGTAAATGAAATAAAAGGTAACAGGAGGAAAGTTGCATTTACTGTTCGACTGTCTGTATTTAAATATAAATTGATTGCAGGGACATAGCTGGATCTATAAATAGGTGTTGATGTTTTAAGGCAATCTAAATACCATTGAAAGTAATAAGTGACTTACAGTGTCATCCTGGGACTCCACTTCACCTCCACCCCGCTTAGTTTCCCCCAGAAAAACATGTCGTTGAACTCCAGAAACATGGCCCTGACATCTGGACTGGGGTCCAGCATCTCCCACGACTCGTCCACGATGCTGAGTGGACGTTCAGGATGTTGTGTGGGTTTCCATTTGGGACCTCCAGATACCTCCACTTTCCGTCTCTTACTGCTGTGTCCAAAGTCTCCATCATCACAGCAGTCAAACTCACTGTCGAACTGCTCCTGCAGCTGAATGGCGAGCAGAAAGTCCTCATCCATGCTCGAAAAGCAGAAAACAGCTGCTATGTATCTATAAAACAGCTGGACACAAGGTAACTAGCTATGTAGCTTTAGTAAATATGAAGACAAACTAGTTCGTTTATCAAGCAAATTGGTTCTCAAACCAATGTCAGCTAAGGAAAGATGATAAAAACACCCAATAAAACCAATTTGAGACAAAAACACTTGGATTTGTGTCATGATTTCGGCAAAAACTAGTTACATCTTACTATTAGCCTGACTGCCCTGAGCTGCGCCAACAGTTTCATAATCAAGGTTGTTGGATTGCAAGAAATTTCCGGTTTAAAATTTAAAACTAAAGTTATTATTTGTTTGAAGAAACGTTTTCAATCTAATATTTAAATTATTCAGATTTCATTATTTAGTATTATAAAATGCACCTCATTTTTTTGTAATGTATATAAATTTAAAGCTAAAGTTATTAATTTGTTTAAAGTAACGTTTTCAATCTAATATTTAAACTATTTAAATTTTATATTTTATTATTTAGTATTCTGAAATGCATGTCTCTTTTTTTTAAAAAAAAAGTATTTAAATTTAAAACTGAAGTTATTTTTTGTTTAAAGACACGTTTTCGATCAAATATTTAAATTATTAAGATTTTATGTTTTATTGTTTAGTATTCTGAAATGCATCTCCTTTTTGTAATGTATACTAATTTAAAACTAAAGTTATTAATTTGTTTGAAGAAATGTTTTCAATCTAACATTTAAACTATTTAAATTTTATATTTTATTATTTAGTATTCTGAAAAGCATATCCTTTTTTGTAATGTACATAAATTTAAAACTAAAGTTATTAATTTGTTTAAAGAAACGTTTTCGATTAAATTATTCAAATTTTATATTTTATTATATAGTTTTGTAAAATGCACCTCCTCTTTAATATAAATGTATTTTTAAGTTGCAATAAAAACTTTTATTGTTTAACATTCTATTTCCGGTAAAGATGATACTTGACAAAAATGACGACGTCCGCAAGGGTTTCTGGGATATGTAGGCTTTTTTTTTTTTTTTTTTTTTTTTTTTTTTTAAATTTCAGATTGTCGGCCAACTAAAGCGTAACTCGGGGATTTTGTTTTAAGAACAAATGATTAAATCGAGTAAAAATATAATAATCAATTTGAATAACATAATATAACATAAGTTTATCTGTACATTTTCTAATGGTATGAATGAACAGATATAAATAAAAGCACCCACGTTACTACAATTTGTTGTCCATCTCCCCAACTGGTCGACCAGTTTACAGCTTCCTGTTTGTGTTGAAGCGGATATGAAGGAGCTTCCATGAACCATTTCTCCGCCAACATTTCTTCCTATTTTGTCAAAGTTTCATCCTGATAAAAGTAAACACTCGCCTAAAGATGTCGGAGCCAGGAAACCGGTTACGGAAACTTCTCGAATCGCCCAATTTTGACGCCCAGAATCACGTCAAGCAGCTTTCTCAGCAGTCTGATGGCGACAGAGACTTGCAGGAGCATCGTCAGAAAATCCAAAATCTGGCCGACGAAACGGCCCAAAACCTCAAGAAGAACGTGTATAAGAACTACAGACAGTTCATAGAAACTGCCAAGGAGATTTCCTACCTGGAGAGTGAGATGTACCAGCTGAGCCACATCCTGACCGAGCAGAAGAGCATCATGGAGAGCATCACCCAGGCCTTGCTCTCCACAGACAAAGATGAGACCTCCAAAGAGATGCAGGCTGCTTTCCCTAAAGAGACTGAGGAGATAAAGCAGAGGACTCTCACCTCCCTGCTGGAGAAAGTTGAAGGAGCTAAGAACATCATGGACACACCAGGGAGGCACCTGGTCTACAATGGAGACCTTGTGGAGTTTGATGTGGACAACATGTCCCCCATCCAGAAGGTGCACGCTTTCCTGATGAATGATTGTTTGTTAGTTTCCACCTGGCTTCCAAATCGAAGAGGCACGGTGAAGTATAAATACAACGCCCTGTACGACCTGGAGAGCTTTGCTGTGGTCAACGTTAAGGACAACCCTCCCATGAAGGACATGTTCAAGATCCTCATGTTCCCAGACAGCCGCATCTTCCAGGCGGAGAACAGCAAAGTCAAGAAGGAGTGGTTGGAGATCCTGGATGAAACCAAGAAGAATAAAGTGTCCAAAGACAAACGCACGAAGGAGGAAGAAGCCCCAACATCTCCTGTTCGAGCCGAGGTGTCCACCAACCCGTTTGACGTGGACGACGATGAGCCAGCAGATGCTGAGGAAAGCGTGGACCTCAGCCTTGAGTGGATCCAGGAGCTGCCGGAGGATCTGGATGTGTGCATTGCCCAGAGAGATTTCGAGGGTGCCGTGGACCTGCTGGATAAGCTCAACGAGTATCTGAAGGACCAGCCGGTGACGCAGAAGGTGAAGGAGCTCAGGGTGAAGGTGGACGAGCGGATCCGGCAGCTGACCGAGGTCCTGGTGTTTGAGTTGTCTCCAGATCGCTCACTTCGTGGTGGACCTAAAGCAACCCGCCGGGCCGTGTCACAGCTCATCAGACTAGGTCTTTATTTTTTAAGAATAAGACACAACACACCACTACCAAGCTCATATTCTGTTACTTTACTCTGCATCTATGTTCATTATTCATGTTACTATGTAGGCCTCATATTCAGCTGTCTTTAGATCAGTTATCTGTTCAATAACGGCCAAATGTGCTAAATCCATAGAACAGATGTTTACATTTCTACATCTGTGCTCATCCTGACAACCTGAACTTAATTCTCTTACTATAGAAACTGAATGTTCATTTATTAATGGAGAAAGTTATATAAGAGTTATCTCCTGCATTATAAATGGTTTATATTTAAACATAGAAGATTTAGACTTGTATGGAAAAATTAGGATAAAAGTTTGCATTTAGCAGATTCATCCTGCTGGCTGGATTGGACCCGGGACGGTTTTGGCTCCTGTAGACTCATTCAATCATAAAATCATCAAACTCAGATGACAAATCAGTTTAGCACCAACACTTCTAAGCAACAGTGAAGTGATGATGCGAAAAGATACACACGGAAAACTTGGCATGATGTGCATCGTGCCCCAAACAGATGTGAAGAAACTGGAGGACAAAAGAAGAAGCTGGAAAAAAATCCAGCAAAGACCTAAAAATTCAGGATATTAAGTTTTATTTATAAAGCACTTTGTAATAATTAAAAAATAGCACACACACACATCCTATTTGGGGTCCCTCAGACCACAAACCAATGCACACACACACACACACACGTACATAGAGATATATTTCTGTAATACTGTATTAATGCCTACTAACAGTTATGGGTTAAAACTCTGGACACTTCGTAAAAGATATTTAGCAAAAAGTCAATATACAAAATTGGTAAAAATGGTAGAAAAGATGGGTTAACTATCAAAAAAGGTAAATAATCCAAAGAATATAAATACGTTAAATGAGTAATTATTAAATAATTTAGTTGAGAACCAAAACAGAAAATAATAAAACCAGATTTAACATAAAAATAGCTGGAGATTAAAAGTACTGATTAAAGTACTGATTATGAATACTCAAGTAAAAGTTTTGTGCGTAAGAAAAATTCATCTGGACCTTCAGCCGATCCAAAGCCACGTCAGAAACGGTCTCCATGGAAACGTGGCCGTTCAGAAGCCGGGGAACTGGGAAAAAGGCTGGAGTATTTCACATGATTCAAAAACTAGACTGGAAACCAGTGACAGCAGGTCTGCTGGAGGGACGGATCCTCCCCAGAACCCGGATGTGGGATCCTCTGGGTGAAGAACGGAACAGAAACATCTGAAGAAGAGCTTTGGAAAGTCCTGAAGCCTCATGTCTACGAGGGTTTAGGACTGGCGTGTCAAACTCCAGTCCTCGGGGGATCGTTCCTGTAGGTGTGTTGTTTCCCTGCTCCAACACACCTGATTTAAATCAAATAAATCTCAAAACTTCTTGTCAACATGTATATTAATGTCAGTCAGGCGTGTTGGAGCAGGGAGACAACAGACACCTGCAGGAAACCGTACTCAAACCAGTGCTTTATGGTGTGTAGAAGATGGCGCTTTTTTTCTGACTCAACAAAATGAGGGTCGACTCATTGTACTGTAGTCCAGGGATCCCCAATCCTGGTACTCGAGGACCGATGTCCTGCAGGTTTTCCAAGTGTCCCTGCTGCACTACGCCTGATTCAGATCAGTGTGTATTTCGCAGACATGTGCAGACCTTGTCTGAGTCTGAGTCAGGTGTGTTGCAGCCGAAACACCTGGAAAACCTGCAGCACACCGGTCCTCCAGGACCAGGGTTGGGGATCCCTGCTGTCGTGTACACATTAGGGCCTAATGTGTACACGACAGCAGGTGTCAAACTCCAGTCCTCGAGGGCCGGTATCCTGCAGGTTTTTGTTGTCTCCAAGCTCCAACACACCTGACCAAAATTCATTTATAAGTCGACAAGAAGCTGCTGGATCCATTTGATTAGAATCAGCTGCGTTGGTGGAGGGAAACAACAAAAACCTGCAGGATACCGGCCCTCGAGGACTGGAGTTTGACACCCCTGCACGCGGGCTGTGACGATATGCTTTTGTCCCGATTCAATAGCGATTTTTTTTTTTTTTGGGTGCCGATTTGATTTAAATTGCAATTTTCACAACTCTTTGATTTTGCTGATTTTTGTAGACTAAAAACAAACAAAAAAAAGTACATCATTTTTTTCCCTCGTCATTTTTCTTCATTTCAACGAGGAAACAACAACCCAGTAGCCAGACCATCATTCTGCTGCTATAATGCCCAAGAAGACAAGTAAAAAGATCAATATAAACATTAAAAATGACAAAAAATGCTAGAGTGGAGTTTTATTTATTTATTTGGGAAAAAAAACAAAACAATTTTCTAACAAAAAAAAAAAATCAATTTTAAAATTGTGAAAAAAAATCGCGGTATTTGATTTTTTTTCTTTTCGACTTCCCACCCCTAGTTCACATGGACTTTTTCACTGAGTGCACCTCTTTTCATAAACCTCTAAATGAATGAAAAAGAGACAAGTTGACCTAAAATCATGTGACGTTTTTCCTTTTTATGATTTGTTTCAGGTCAGTCGACTAAAGCCTGCGAGCTGTTTCTGAAGAACCGCGCTGCCGCCGTCCAGACGGCCATACGGCAGCTTCGCATCGAAGGAGCCACGCTGCTCTACATCCACAAGCTCTGCAACATCTTCTTCACCAGCTTGCTGGAGACAGCCAAGGAATTTGAGATGGACTTTGCAGGAAACACAGGTTGTTACTCTGCGTTTGTGGTCTGGTCCAGATCGGCCATCAGGATGTTCGTAGATGCCTTCAGCAAGCAGGTGTGCAAAGACTCCTCATGTTTAACGTCTGTCTTTAGATTATTTACCCAAGTGAGATACGAAAACACCCCTCTCATGTTTATTTTTGTCTCTACAAGGTGTTTGACAGTAAGGAGAGTCTGTCTACAGCTGCTGAGTGCGTTAAAGTGGCGAAAGAACACTGTCAGCAGCTGACTGAGATCGGCCTGGACCTGACCTTCACCCTGCAGTCGCTGCTGGTGAAAGACGTCAGAGCCGCCCTGCTGAGCTACAAGGACATCATCATCGAAGCCACCAAACACAGGAACTCGGAGGAGATGTGGAGGAGGATGAACCTAATGACCCCCGAGGCTTTGACCAAACTTAAGGTGGAAATTTTCTCTTTTCTTTCCATCTTTTCGTCTCGTCTTGTCTTTCATGTTTTTCCTCTTGATTCAGCGACTGCAGAAGAAGACAAAACTTCTGGGGGAAGTTTAGGCTTTTTAGTTTGAACTTTAACCATCACAGCTTACTTTAATACGTATGAATTAAACGCTTGAACGTTACGGGACTGTACATTTCAGTCAAGGCTGATTTAAAAAGGTTGAGTATTTGTTTAAAGAGGAAACTGAACACACTTTATTCCCAATCTGAAACAGTTCTCTGACACGTCAATTAAACTTTTGGAGCCCTGCTTTGGCAAACGGCGTCCATAGTTTGAGTTTAGCTGCTTCGTCTCAACCTCTGGCAGCACTGTTCAGGTGACGCTTCGTTCCAGGCAGCGCCTTTGTCCTCTGATTCTGGGAGTTTATGTAGAGAAGCCTCTTCCATCTGGCTGGCCACAGCTCCTACTGCTTCCTGTCGGCCGAAGACGGGCTGAAGATGGACAGAAGACGGGCCAAAGGCGACAGTCCGAAGATGGGCCGAAGACGGGTTAAAGACAGGCTTTTGAAAACGGGGCCGAAGATGGGCCAAAGATGGGTTGACGATGGACCGAAGATGGGCCAAAAAGGGGCCAAAAAGGAGCCGAAGACGGGTTGAAAATGGGCCGAAGACGGGTTTAAGATGGGCGGGGTGAGCAAACAGACATGGGCGGTGTTGAAGACCAGCAGAGAGAGGAACTTCATAGTTTATGACATCATAAAAATGGAGATTTTAAAATGAGCTGTTTAGACGCTTAATTTCTTTGTCAGTTGAAAAATAATAAGTCCTGAGTTGTTATCTGTTTGTGACTTAAAACGCCAGACGAGACGTTTCTGAGCGCTTAGAAAAGTGATTTTTGTATGAAATTTCTCCTTTAATGTGAGCGACCGCGATTCTCTGGTTCTCCTGCAAGAAACTGTCAGAATCCTAAAACCTTGTTTAGGAGAAAATCTCTGAAACAGATTTTTATTTCATCCAGAAGTTTTTCTGACCTGATTTCTTCCTGGAAGGTGATAGTTCCTTTCCAGTTTATGATAATTCTTCTTTTAAAGCCATTTTAGGAGGGAAATGGATGGTTTTAATGTTGCACATTTCTAGTTTCTCATCACGTTAATCACTCAAAGCACTTTTACACCACTGGTATATACCAGGGGTCTCCAACCCGGTCCTCGTGAGTGACCATCCTGCAGGCTTTAGTGTTTCCCTGCTGCAGTGTAATGTTGTGTCAGTCATCAGTAATGTGTCAGATGTTGCTAGGCAACAGCAGCAGGGATCTCCTTCCATCTGGGGGAACTCTGGCCGTATGACGTTCCACAGGTAAATACCTGCTGCAGCGTTTACATCTGGAGTTTATTATGAGCTTTTGCCTCCACTTGACGCTGCTTTTGCTGCTTTTACTTGTTAACTCTATTTTGTATTCTGTATTCTTTATCCTGATTCCTGCAGGTGATTTTACTTGTTGACTCTATTCTGTATTCTGTATTCTTTATCCTGATTCCTGCAGGTGATTTTACTTGTTGACTCTATTCTGTATTCTGTATTCTTTATCCTGATTCCTGCAGGTGATTTTACTTGTTGACTCTATTCTGTATTCTGTATTCTTTATCCTGATTCCTGCAGGTGATTTTACTTGTTGACTCTATTCTGTATTCTGTATTCTTTGTCCTGATTCCTGCAGGTGATAAAACGAGTTAGTTGTGTCGGAGTCCGTTGTTGGGACTGTGAACTAGTCTGTTGTCGGTTCCACGTTGCTCTTTTTATATCCAAACCGCATCCATGCGACAGAAATTTCCCTCTTTTAGGAACAAGCTCATCAGTTTGGGTTGGCTGGTCATCTTTTAGTGAATTATCCTGCTCTGAAACACGTCTGCTACTGTCTTCCTCCATGTTTGTTTAGATATTGAAGCGTGCCGTAAAGCACATTTTGACATAAAATACTGCAGTAAAGCACCTTATCGTGGTGTAAACGATAGAGCCTCATATGAAACGATAGACGTTTTCTATTATCCAAACAATAAATATGTTCATATCACCCAGCCCTACCAGGAAAACACTAAAAACTGCAGGATGGCAGCTCACAAGGACCGGATTTGGAGACTCTGCTATGTACTAGCACTGGCAGTCGTACCCTGATGGATACATCAGGCAGCAACGGGGTTCAGTATCTTACGGAAAGACACTTAGGCTTGGCATCAGGGGAAAACAGGGGTGGGTAACTCTGGTCTCAGAGGGCTGAAGTCCTGCAGATGTAGGAGATCCCTGCTGCAACACACTTAACTCAAATCAGGTTCAGGTTGATGTTCAGGTGACTTTATTTGTACCAGTAGGTAGATTTGTTGTAGAGCGTTTTCAGGTTCAGTGTCACAGAAGACAGTAAATAAAATAGACACATAAACAGACATTGTGACATTCCCAGTGGCTCATAAAGTAAAAAATAAATAAATAGTTACATTAATAGATAAAAATGATTTAAAATCCTAAAATTTATGAAGGAGGACTGCTGCAGATGGAACAAAACGGTTCCTATCCTACCTGCCTGGTGTTCAGGACTCAGCTGAGACTCACCAATCAGCCTACTGGACCATTTAATCATCTTACTGACTATATTTCTGTCTTTCTGAGCCAAATTACCAAACCAGGCTACCAAGGAAAATGACTAAATCTGTTCAATAAAAGATCAGACTTAATTAGCAAACTTATCTGCTAGCTCCATATTGATTTGAGTCAAGTGCGTTGCAGCAGGGAAAACCCTAACATCTGCAGGACTTTAGCCCTCTGAGACCGGAGTTTCCCCCCCGATCTAAAAGCTGTTTTCTTCGCTCGATGCTAATGATCTTCTGTAACAGACGGTCTTTTCCACTTCGCTCCAGACTGTGTCTCTGTTTCCCACATCCACCTGCTGATCCTTCTCCCCGCAGGACGAGATGCGCAGCTGTGGCGTCAGCTTCCAGCAGTACACAGGCGACGACTGCTGGGTGAACCTCAGCTACACCATCGTGGCTTTCACCAAGCAGATGATGAACTTCCTGGAGGAGGGCCTGAAGCTCTACTTCCCCGAGCTGCACATGGTCCTGCTGGAGAGCCTGAGGGAGATCATCCTGGTGGCCGTGCAGCACGTGGACTACAGCCTCCGCTGTGAGCAGGACCCTGAGAAGAAGGCCTTCGTCCTGCAGAACGCCACCTTCCTCCATGACACCGTGCTGCCCGTGGTTGAGCGGCGGTTTGAGGAGGCCGTGGGCAAGCCGGCCAAGCAGCTGCAGGATCTGAGGAAGAGCACGAGGCCGGTGCGGATCAACCCTGAGAGCACCACATCCTTGGTTTGAGACTGAGAGGAGCTTCTGTGGCTCATGTGATGATACACCCACACATCCATCTGCACCCTGCAATCTCACCTCTTTCCTGTGGAACTTCCCACAACGCTGCCTGTTGGCTGGTTTGGAGAAGGATTTAGTAAGAGGTTTGCTTACAGCTTACATATACGAAGCATCTGTGCAGTCCAGCCATCCAGACGTGCAGATTTGTGCACATTATGCCAAGATTTCTTCACACAACGGAGCACATGTATATGAAATCATCTGCTTTTGATTTACACTCCAGTAAGGATGATTTTATACTGTTTAGGAAATGTTTAACTAATCTAACTAATATTTATACTAGTTTGGATGAACTATAGTTCTATAGTTTATAGTTAATGTATGATGAACTATAGTTCATCCAAACTAACAATAAGTTTGTTCTGCTTGTTTGATTTATCAGAAACTAACGTGCTGAGTTAAAGTCATGACTGAAAAGAAGCATTTAAACGTCCTTTGTTGATCAAAACGTTGGCGTTTGACAATAACACATGAAACTTTGTCAATTAAATGATGGAAAAGTTGAGTTTTATGTTCATGCATGCTTCTCCTATGAGGTGGAATTAGAGATAGTTCTAATTATTTAGTATTAAGTGAAGGGAAATGAGCCAGTTATATAAATATTTGGAGTCCCGTCATTCTACAGAGTATTTATAGGTAGAAATATTCAACAGAGCTGAAAGTCCTTCCAGGACTGGGTGTCCCATCAAAGTCAGACCATGTTAGTTAGTTAGTTTATTTTGTTTGGTTTGAATCAGTCACAATCAGTTTGTCCATTTCCAAAAAAACAATCAAGTAAAACAAAAACACAATAGGCAGAAGAAAAGCTATGTAATGCACTTGTTGGGGTTTTGGTGTCAAAGAAACCCTCAAAACAGGAAAAACGTCAGCGATCAATAGAAAGATGAAACATGACATGAATGACAACACAGGCTGACTTTCAGAGCTCTGAATTTTAGTTTACTTTTCAGGTTTTTCTTTTACAGACTGCTCACCAAAGGCAGGGTGGATACAGCAGGCATCACAATGTCTCAAACCCCACATGCATCTCTTCGCCCCTCCATCATGTGTGCCTCCATGCAGCCACGTCCAACCAGACCATCAGTCACACAGTTACCAGTTTAACCATTTTACAAAACTATGGTTCCCAGACACTACAACCTACACATAAACCACTATTTACAGCCCAATTCCCCCAAAATTAACATACCAGCATGCATTGTGACTTACTAAAGTAAAAACATAACAAAAACCAATAACATCCATCTAAAGATAACCAACTAATCAAAAAACCGCAATCACTCCCACCCCTCTACTCCTGCTCCTTGGTTCAGCCTCACGAAGTAATCATGAAACAATTCTCCACAGCCTGGGTCCGAAGGCTGCCTCCATGTGTGCCTCCATGAAGCCACATCCAACCAGACCTCAGAGATGTTCGTGACTTTCAGCCCAAACAAAATCACCAAAACAAAACTTAACGAAAACAACAACCGATGTCACCAACAGCGACATCTCAGACTCTCCAGGCTTCAGTCAGAAAGTTACACGTTGGAGTCTAAAACAGTAGGAAACTCCGCAGCACAGTTTAGGTTCGCAAAGCTACATCTGAATAAACAAGTGTCCTTTAGACTGACTGGACCAAAATGTTTGGTCATCAGGAAGAAAACCACGTCATGCCAACTGTCAAGCACGGCGGTGGGGGGATGATGATCTGGGCTTGTTTTCAGCGACAGGATCTGAACACCTTGCAGTAGTTTGGTGCACCATGAACCCGTCTAGATACCAAAGTTTTAATGTGTCTGACAGCTAAAGCTCGAGCGAAGTTGGCTTATTTTACAGACACGGCAGCAGATCTACGTCGGATTGGCTGGAAGAGAAAAGAGTCACAGAGTTGACACGATGCAGTCAGAAGAGCCGAACTGTGCACCAACAAAAGGTTGTAAAGAAGAGACGGCCAAAATTCCTCCATGACACCAGAGACTGATGACATCATGCAGAAAAAAGGTTGCAGAATCACTTAGTTTTTACTTTTATACACTTTTAAAGATTTTCCAAATAATTTCTGTCCTGATAACACTAAGTTTGAAAGAAGGATCTACTTTCTGTCACAAGCTTGATGCAATCTGAGCATCACATCGTCACTTTCCAGACACAATGATAACACATCTGAATTCCTCTTTCAGACCAGAAGCTCTCCTTTTTCCCAATATTTGTAAATCTGAAATGGATAAAAGGTCCTATGAAGACATTTTTGTGTCTGGCAGACTTGAAAACAGCATAAATGTGTCGATAAGACGAGATAATCCTTTAGGAGGATTTCACAGTGTTACAGCAGCAGGTAAACATAAAAACACACATTGTGAGAATAAAATAGCACAACACAAACTAAATAAATATAAATACAAATAGTGCAAAAGAATGAATTCTTGTGATATAACAGGTTAAAGTGATGTCAAACATGATGAATTCTACTAAATACGTTAGAGAAGCAAAAATTACTGCACCGTATAAAGAGCCAAGTTATTGCACAGGACTAAGTGTTAATGTTAAGTTGTATTTCAGCATGAGTTTATAATTGCTTGTGTTCCCGCAGTTAATCTTTTTGCTTCTTATTTTGTGGACTGTTGTTTCTGACTGAAGAGATTCCAGAAGGGCTAAAAAAAAGAAAAACAGGAGTAAATTGTGCTGAATCACAACTTTAAATAGCAGTAATTTGGCATGCCAGTACATCAGTGTCCTAAATATCTCACTAGATATATTTTAACCACATATACTTATCTGATATTCATGCCCAGGTTCATACAGTGGGTCCCAAACTGGGGGGCAGGTCTCCCACGGGGGGCTCGGGGTTATTACAAGGAGGCGCAGCAAGGCTATATAAAACTTGAGAGTTTTGGCATTGGACAAATTTGTAAAAGTACCAATGATGATAAATCAACAAGAGAGACTTCAAGTACTAAAAAAAGACAAGAGAATATGATGCAGCATTTCTGCTCCTGCTTCACCAGGTAACAGTTAAGTTATAGTAATAATCACTGTAATGAAGAGACAACAGTCTTTAACGTGGATCAAAATATTATATTCTAATATTATGAACTTGGGGAATTTTCATCCTGAATACAAAGAAAACAAACCATTAAAATCATATCTAGCAGAGTTGTTCCGTCTCATTGAAGATTCGGCTCACCTGAAGAAGTTTGAAGAGATTCCTTTATTAAAACATTTCAAGCTAAAGCAGAAGAATGGATCATAACACTGACATGGTTTTAACTACAATACAGTCACTAAACTAATGTCACATTTCTTTGTATGTTTCTTTGGTTTGTGTGACGGGATGGGGGGGGGGGATTGACAGTGTTGTCGGTGATGAAAGGGGGGCCCTGTCGAAAAGGTTTGGGAACCACTGGGTCAATATAAAGTAAAAATAGCATAATCTGATTTATATCTAAATAAAACAAAAGTAATATTTAGTATAGTTCATGTAAACCAGATTATTCATATCTAGAGGTTTTACTGCCCTCTAGTGGCAGCTCTGAGTCAGTAAATATCAGCTGTGGAAGCTTCTTTCTGTCACACAGATGCTAATAATCCAGTGCTTCACTCCTATAATCAGGCTGTCTAGCATAATATTCTATTATATACTATATTTTGTTATTATTTTAGCACATCTTTCATATTTCATCCACTGATTGTTGCAGATACTGCAGTGAAGCTCCAGTCCACCCAGTTTGAGCTGCATTACTGTTAAACAGGAGAAGTTGCTCCCAGCAGTGACGGAGTTAACATGTCACCATGTCGGATGGAGCTATTTTTAGATGCATGATTGTTTTCTCTGCTTCACAGCTCATCTCATTATAATCACTGATGTGAATGAGGGGCTCGATGAAAGCCTCGGGGCCGAGTTATCAGCTTATTCTCAGAGAGCCAGCATCAGGCTGGTACAATTATTTCAGAGGGATTCATTCAGTCAATAGCCTGAGGGGAATATACAGTGTAGTACATGTATGTGAAGCATTTCAAGTGATGAAAATGGAAGTTTTTATGCTGCACTTACAAAGTTTACATCCATATGTGCATCGAAGACGGCACGGAGGCTGAGAAAGTCGCAGAATCTTCTGGAAACGTTGCAAAGTGGCAGCTTATCTTCACACTTTACTGTTTTTAATGAAACTCCAGCTAAGTGATGATCTTTTCTATGAGCGTGTCCTCGTGATGAGCAGAACGAGGATGTTACGTGCATGTTACATGTTACTTGCACTTGTGAAAACTTGTCATCCCTGTTACCTCTCCAGGTGTTTAAAGTAGCTGAAGTGGAGATCTGCCTACCCTGGGTTTTATTGGCTGCTTCAAATTCAGATGCTCCAATCAGCACTAAAGCGCACCTGGAGGCCGTCACTCTCTTCTGTTTTGCCTGAGCAGCAGCCTCCGGCAGTTAAAAGTGAAGCCTATGCAGAAGTCCATAAAACTGCAGTTCCCCCTTCATCCACTAGGGGCTGCAAAACAGAGCGAATCCCCACAGACTCCCATGTTAAAAAGACCAACTTCACAGCAAAAACAAACATGTTTACAGCCTGGTTCAAAAATCCATTTTAGGTTTAATAGGTCAGGTTTACCTTCATGACAACTGTGGGGGGGAGTGAATTTTTTTCTAACTTGTCTGTTTAAAAGCTATTTAATCTCGAAGTTCGGCATATGTAGGGGTGTGTCCTTTTGATTGACAGGTACCCGATCTCCCGCTTCAAGTCAGAAGAATGTAGAACAACCACGGTTTTTAGCCGGTTAACAACGTGACTTAGCTTTAGCCCGCTTACCTCCGTTTGCTGGGTAGCTCCTGTTATCTCCAAGTTAGCTCGGTTAGCTCTTAGCTACAGAAAGCTCGGAGTTCGCTCGATGTCAATCATCCACCATGACGCTCACAGCCCCCCTCTCAGCTCCACCTCTTTGTTCATATATGTATTTTCCGGGCGAGACAACGCGCATGATGCTGCCATTATGGCGATGGTAGGAACCGCCCACCGAGCGTCAATTAAGATCTTCAGAAACCTACGGGTGACGTCACGGAAGCTCCGCCCATCTCTTTATATACAGTCTATGGTTTTGCCTTAGTTTGTTCATGTCATGGTGGACCAGGTATGTGGGGAGGCATGAGGACCAGGTAAGTTGGGGCGCCCTTTACATTTCCACACGTAGAGAAAAAAAAACTACAGACACACTAGGGCTAGAGGCTGTTGCCACCCCTTGTATATGTTTTGGTCAAGCTCTGGTTATTAGATCAATTAGGTTGGAGTTTCTTTGGTTTTGTTTTGGTTTACAGGTAGAGTCTGAGTTAGGCCTCGTTTTGTTTTATTGTTTTCTTTGATTTTGGCACAGCCTAACGTCCCTTCCTCTCCCACAGGTTCCATAATCCTGCCAAACCTGTAAATAAATGTTCCAATCCTCTCTACTTGTCTTGTCTGTGGTTGTCAGGTTGCACCCCTCCCAGGGGACGTAACAGAGGATAATCGCTGTCTGAGGTTAAAGCCCAGGCTGCAGAGATGCTAAGCAGACACATGCATGTGCAGATGATCACTCAGTTCATAACAAAACAGATCTGCAGGCAGGTAATGGGACGCTAACTGAGCTGATAGATGGAGAAAGTGTTCCAGTGTTGAAGTTCCCTGAGGGACCTCGGCCACGGCTGCTGTCTGTTCTGCTTAATGTTCAGGAAACACAAAGGCTAATGGGAGAAAACACAAAGGTTACTGGATCGAACAAGCTTCTGATGCTCTGCCAGGATCCGTCTGTTTGTTATCTGGTCCAGAAGTTGCTGCTTTCACCACTGCGATCATGTTTCATCCATCTCAGCTTTGACAGGCAGAACAAACGTAGAGTTTCAGACAGTCGCAGCAAGTGATGATCGTTATCGTGGCCGCCGGGATTGTTGACAGAATGATGTCAGATTTTAAGATAAAAAGTTAAACTTTTCACGATGAGCTGAAATTCCCCTTCTGTAATTCATTGCTGTTTTACTTTATTTTAGATGTTTAACTTTTTTTCAATTATTATTTTGTACTAAAAAAGGGAACAAATATTAGTGACAACAAATAAAATAAGCTTCTTAAGTTTAAAAAAGGGTTTTGGAAGAAGTTGGGCACTTATCTAGTCTAAAACCCCCTTATCAATGACGCTGTAAATGAAAAATATAGAAATACTCATTAAATTCCATTACCATGAAACTTAAACAGCATACAGTTGTTAATACACACAATAAATCATAGAATTCAACATCCATTGCTTAAAAAAATCACCCTATTTGTCTCATAACTTTTAATTATATCATCTTTTGTTATTTGTTTAAATGTTCCCATTGATTGACATGATTTTATTTCCTTACTGCAGCTGTTCCAGAGCTGAACTCCTCTTGTAGAAACACAATGGAGTTTAGCATTTCTTCTCACAGCTGATCCTTTCAGGCCAAATATTCTCTCTTAACTGGAAAAGCTTTTGGATGCTGCTGCGTAATTGATCTTTTTTTTACTTTGTACATGATTTGAAGTATCTTAAATTTTAATAGCTCCTCAAATTTCAGTACTTTCAATTTAATTTAATTGACTGTATAAAACATTAGAATATTAATACCTGTTTATAGCTTAGTAAAAATATTGAAATGGTTTGAAGATGGATGGACGACTTAAAAAATAGGTACGACTAATCATGATGAGGTGAAGGAAAACGGTTCTTGTTGAAAGAAAAGAAACAAATAAGAAACACAGATGCAGAAATCCACACTCAATCTGGAGACACGCTCTAAATTAACAACTAGAATAAGTAATTTTTACAAGGATCTCAGTTAAAAAAAGGACAACATGGTGACAGGGCCGGATTAAAAGTGCCAGGTCCCTGGGCCCAGGGTGCTCCAGGGGCCCCGATCCACATCATAACATTGTAAACATTGGGAATGATACACTGTGAAATGACATTTCTCACGTCTCTCAGCCAGGGGTACCAATAGTAATACACTGGACACTGTGGTGTAACTATCTGGCTTTTATGTACATTTAGTTTCATGTCCAAACTGCTGGTGTTTACCCTACGTGGCCTCCAATGGGTGTGGGCCCCTGGGCTCATGCCCATAATGCCCATTGGATAATCCGACCTTGTGTAGGTGAGATATTTAGAAACAACAAGCAGTTGGTGGGACACAAAACAAGTGTCTGTTATGTAGGAGTGGAGATCGACCCCCCCTGCATCTTTTCTGTGCATCCTTCTCCAACACACCTGAAACAATTAGCTGAACTTTCTCCTCTGCAGGTCGTCCAGCTCTGCAGAGGCTTCGTAACGAGACCCTCATTAGATTCAGGTGTGTTGGAGAAGGTTTGCATCTAAATGTTGCAGGATAAAGCTTGAGGACGATCTGGGGCATCTCTGCTCGAATGGCTTTAACAGGTAGGAGGATACAACGGCTTCTCATCGACTGTCGGAAGTTTGTTTTAGCATGATGCTGAATGCAGAAAGTTCAGTTAAGCTTTATTAGTCTTGTGCAACTCAAGATGCAGTTTTTTATAAGGCAGATTTTCAAAGACAAAATCCAATTTAATGCAAACAAATCCGTTTAAAAAACATTATTAAGAACTATCATCATTTAAGTCATTCATAAAAAAATGGTCCCCAAGGAAACTGGTAAATTTAATGCCTAATTTTAAATGCCTTTCTGTTGTTTTCATTTAACTGGATTTATATGTTTACCTGCTCTGGCAGCAGATGGAAATGAGCCGTTCATTGCATCTTTTCTCCACTAATTTGAATGTTTTTTGTAAACTTTCCCTGACAAATTAAATAAAGATTAAACAGGTTTTATTTAATCCAACATCCTGAGCGACATGGGGCTGAAGGTGACAGTAGGGAGAAAAAACTCTTGCAGAACTAGACTCAGAAACAACGCGATATGCCTCCATCAGTTGGGGGTGGACAGGATGGAAAACGGGTCATCTAGCACCATGACGAATTATTCCTGCTGGGGAAGAAAAACAGACACAAAATGTATAACAGTCATATATGAAGAATAATGGGAAGTGCAGAGACTAAAGAGCTGGAGAAGGGCCACCAAACCAGTCCTAACTACCAGCTTCATCATCAGGAAATCTTTAAAACTGAATCTTAATGTGTTTTTGCTTCTTGAAGCCAAACTGGGAGCCAGTTCCCCCAACAGAGATCTGATAACTGAAGGTTCTGCTCATGATTAGATCTTTAAGATCATCAACATCTTGATGCTAATAATTTCAGATTCTGTCAGGATTTAACAGGGAGTGAAAGAAGGACGAGCTCAAGTTGAACATTTAGCGTGTTCCTTCCAGATCTCTGTTCCAGACAGGTTTAGACTGAGCTCTTAGTGCAACCTGCAGCCCTACCTTAGGTCTGCCTCCAGTCCTGAATTCTCTAACTTTATTAAAACACAGACGCTAAACATGCATAAATGAGCAGTTTGGAGTAAACACAATGATAAGTAAAGGTGTTGGGCCTGGCGGGATGGGAATTTCCTCAGGTGTGTCCTGACTGGCTGCAGCTGTTACTCGTTCCAGCCTGGTGGATAAGACTGACGACTGCTCTTGTTGAAGCGCTGAAATCAATCCTCAGCCTTCTCCAAGGTTCAGGGCTCAGACGGTACGTTCGTTATGTTTCGCCTTTGCAAAGGGAGAGCCCCGTGCAGCTCCCTACACGCCCAGGATCTGCAGCAGGACTCTGCCTTCTCTCTTCAACAGGCTGTTTTTATTAAATCATCATAGGTGGAGCGATACATACAGTTGGATAAATGTTCCCACAAAAAGTTCTCTACACACACCGCATGACCATCATTCTGTCGCATGAATTGTCTTCCTTTCCCCTGTAACACTGAATCATGTATTCAATGGTCAATCGTATCCTTCCTCCTGTTATCTTCAAGGTCTTAGTGTTATCTATCTCCTGTTATTCTAACTGAGTCTTGTGCGACACAATGCTCTGTATTCTTCCATATTCAGTTGCTGCAAAGAAAGTTTAGACAGACATGGGAATCTTTTAGAGAGAGAGAGAGAGAGAGAGAGAGAGAGAGAGAGAAAGAGAGAGAGAGAGAAGAGGTCTAGCCTTATAAGCATTTCCTCTCCATCTTAAGTTATACAAAAGTAAATAAGAGTATGATATTTGGTCCAGTAATAGTAACATAAAACATCAAGTTTTCATATCAGAATTTATCCATCCATCCATCCATCCATCTTCTGCCGCTTATCCGGGGTCGGGTCGCAGGGGCAGCAGCCTAAGCAGGGAAGCCCAGACTTCCCTCTCCCCAGCCATATTTGCCAACTCTGCGGGGGGGGATCCCGAGGCGTTCCCAGGCCAGCCGAGAGATGTAATCCCTCCAGCGTGTCCTGGGTCTTCCCCGGAGTCTCCTCCCCGAGGGACGTGCCTGGAACACCTCACCAGGGAGGTCCAGGAGGCATCCTGACCAGATGCCCGAGCCACCTCAACTGGTTCCTCTCGATGCGAAGGAGCAGCAGCTCTACTCTGAGCCCCTCCCGGATGACCGAGCTCCTCACCCTATCTCTAAGGGAGAGCCCGGCCACCCTGCGGAGGAAACTCATTTCAGCCGCCTGTATACGAGATCTCGTTCTTTCGGTCACGACCCACAGCTCATGACCATAGGTGAGGGTAGGAACGTAGATCGACTGGTAAATCGAGAGCTTCGCCTTCTGGCTCAGCTCCTTCTTCACCACGACAGACCGGCGCAGAGTCCGCATTACTGCAGATGGCGCACCGATCCGTCTGTCGATCTCGCACTCCATCCTTCCCTCACTCGTGAACAAGACCCCGAGATATTTAAACTCCTCCACTTGAGGCAGGACCTGACCCCCGACCCGGAGAGGGCAATCCACCCTATTCCGGCTGAGGACCATGGTCTCAGATTTGGAGGGGCTGATTCCCATCCCAGCCGCTTCACACTCGGCCGCGAATCGCTCAAGCGAGAGCTGGAGATCACGACCAGATGAAGCCAACAGGACCACGTCATCCGCAAAAAGCAGGGACCCAATCCTGAGGCCACCAAGTCGGATCCCCTCAACACCTCGGCTGCACCTAGAAATTCTGTCCATATAAGTTATGAACAGAATCGGTGATAAAGGGCAGCCTTGGCGGAGTCCAACCCTCACCGGAAACGGATCCGACTTACTACCGGCAATGCGGACCAAGCTCTGACACCTGTCGTACAGGGACCGGACAGCTCGTAAAAGGGGGTCCGGTACCCCATACTCCCGGAGTACCCCCCACAGGAGCCCCCGGGGGACACGGTCGAATGCCTTCTCCAGGTCCACAAAGCACATGTAGACTGGTTGGGCAAACTCCCATGCCCCCCCCAGGACCCCAGAGAGGGTATAGAGCTGGTCCACTGTTCCGCGACCAGGACGAAAGCCACACTGCTCCTCCTCAATCCGGGATTCGACTATCCGGCGGACCCTCCTCTCCAGGACCCCTGAATAGACCTTACCAGGGAGGCTGAGGAGTGTGATTCCCCTGTAATTGGAACACACCCTCCGGTCCCCCTTCTTACAAAGGGGGACCACCACCCCAGTCTGCCAATCCAGCGGTACTGCCCCTGATGTCCACGCGATGCTGCAGAGGCGTGTCAGCCAGGACAGCCCCACAGCATCCAGAGCCTTAAGGAACTCCGGGCGGATCTCATCCACCCCCGGGGCCTTGCCGCCAAGGAGCTTTTTGACCACCTCAGCGACTTCAGCCCCAGAGATAGGAGAGTCCACCCCTGAGTCCACCAGCTCTGCTCCCTCATCGGAAGACGTGTTGGTAGGATTGAGGAGGTCTTCGAAGTATTCCCTCCACCGACCCACAACGTCCCGAGTTGAGGTCAGCAGCTCCCCATCTCCACTGTACACAGTATTGATGGAGCACTGCTTCCCCATCCTGAGCCACCGGATGGTGGACCAGAATCTCCTCGAAGCCGTCCGGAAGTCTTTCTCCATGGCCTCGCCGAACTCCTCCCATGCCCGAGTTTTTGCCTCGGCAATAGCCGAAGCCGCATGCCGCTTAGCCTGTCGGTACCCATCAGCTGCCTCCAGAGTCCCACAGGCCAAGAAGGCCCGATAGGACTCCTTCTTCAGCTTGACGGCATCCCTCACTGCTGGTGTCCACCAACGAGTCCTGGGATTACCGCCACGACAGGCACCAACGACCTTACAGCCACAGCTCCGGCCGGCCGCCTCAGCAATAGAGGCACGGAACACAGCCCATTCGGACTCAATGTCCCCCGCCTCACTCGGGACATGTTCGAAGCTCTGCTGAAGGTGGGAGTTGAAGCTCGCTCTGACAGGGGACTCAGCCAGACGTTCCCAGCAGACCCTCACAACACGTTTGGGCCTGCCAGCTCTGACCGGCTTCCTCCCCCACCATCTGAGCCAACTCACCACCAGGTGGTGATCAGTTGAAAGCTCCGCCCCCCTCTTCACCCGAGTGTCCAAGGCATGTGGCCGCAGGTCCGACGATACGACTACAAAGTCGATCATTGAACTGCGGCCCAGGGAATCCTGATGCCAGGTGTACATATGGACACTCTTATGCTGGAACATGGTGTTCGTTATGGACAATCCATGACGAGCACAGAAGTCCAATAACAAAACACCATTTGGTTTCAGAGGGGGGGGACCATGCCTCCCAATCACTCCCCTCCAGGTCTCACTGTCATTGCCCACGTGAGCATTGAAGTCCCCCAGCAGAACAATGGAGTCCCCAGAAGGAGCACCCTCCAGCACTCCCTCCAAGGACTCCAGAAAGGGTGGGTACTCTGAACTGCTGTTCGGTGCACAAGCACAGACAACAGTCAGGACCCGTCCCCCCACCCGGAGGCGGAGGGAAACTACCCTTTCATCCACCGGGGTAAACCCCAACGTGCAGGCACCAAGCTGGGGGCTGATGAGAATGCCCACACCTGCTCGGCGCCTCTCACCATGAGCAACTCCAGAGTGGAAGAAGGTCCAGCCCCTCTCGAGGGTACTGGTTCCAGAGCCCAAGCCATGCGTCGAGGTGAGTCCAACTATATCTAGCGGAACCGCTCAACCTCGCGCACAAGCTCAGGCTCCTTCCCCACCAGAGAGGTGACGTTCCACGTCCCTAGAGCCAGCTTCTGCAGCCGGGGATCGGACCGCCAGGGTCCCCGCCCCTTGCTGCCGCCCAGCTCACATTGCACCCGACCCCTACGGCTCCTCCCGCAGATGGTGAGCCCACAGGAGGTGGGGCCCATGTAACCCTTTCGGGCTGAGCCCGACCGGGCCCCATGGGCGAAGGCCCGGCCACCAGACGCTCGCTCTCGTACCCCGCCTCCAGGCCTGGCTCCAGAGGGGGGTCCCGGTAACCCGCGTCCGGGCATGGGAACATTCATGCCCAGGTTAGTCGTCATCATAGGGGTCTATGTATGTACATAATCCTCCTTCACTCTCCAGCCAGTTCGTCTGCTTGCCAGCGGTATCGTATAGCCAACAAGTTTCTCGTGTTTGTGAACTAAATAAGAGACTCTAAGGAAACCCCTGCATTGTTTTCCAGTGCCAGCCAGCTCAGCCAAACCTGCAACGAAAATAAACGAACCTGGTGGAGAAGCATTTGTTTGCTTTACTTCTTGGAGGCCCTTTCCTTCTTCACTAATCTGCAACAAAAGGTTCCCACTGCATTTTAGTCCTGGCTTTGTGCAGACATTTAACTCACTAAAGTCATATTGGGAAGTGAACCCTACTGACCTTATAACTCAAAAGTTTACAGCATTAATAAATATCTAAAGAAATGTAGAGAAATTTTGGACAAACAAGGTTGGAACATAGAACTTTATTCATCACTAAAGGAAACTTCAAATTGTCTGGCAACTCTAATAACACCATGCATTTACAGCTAATAAGAGAGGAAGAGAAAATATCCAAGACCAATACAAATATTAGAGACATTTTGTGGTTGTTTTAATTCTTTAAAGCCGTCTTGGGGCCCAAAGTGGCCTGTTTAGCTCTTTATCTCATGTTTAAGTCAAGAAAAGTCAAGAAGAAGAAATAATCTCCGATTACAAGTCATGATAATCTGAGATTTGTGGTGTTTTAATCCCAGGAAATTAATCAGATCAATCAACTCAAACCCCACTCCCCGCCCCTGTCTGCGCATGCGTGCGTCAGTTCGGGGAGCTGTCCTCGCCAGTCGGTGCTGGAGCGTCTCCACCGAAGCAGCTTCTCCCTCCGCTTCACCCACACCCACGGGAAGGATGGAGGAAGAGTTGAAATGTCCCGTTTGCGGTTCTCTCTTCAAGGACCCCATCCTGCTTCCGTGTTCCCACAATGTTTGCCTGGCGTGCGCGCGCAACATCACGGTGCAGACCCCGGACGGAGAGACCCCGGTCCAGAGCCGAGCCTCGGGCAGCTCTGACTATGACTACATGGACATGGACAAGATGAGTCTGTACAGCGAGACGGACAGCGGCTACGGCTCCTACACGCCGTGCCAGCTCAAGTCTCCCAACGGGGTGCGGGTGTTTCCTCCGGTCATCCCCCACCGCCACTGCTCCCTCACCTGTCCGCTGTGCCACAGGAGCGTGTCCCTGGACGAGCGGGGGCTCCGGGGTTTCCCACGGAACCGACTGCTGGAGGCCATCGTGGTGCGGTACCAGCAGAACCGCGGCATCTCCTCCGCTTCCACCGCCGTCAAGTGTCAGCTGTGCGACCGCAACCCGGTGGACGCCACGGTGATGTGCGAGCAGTGCGACGTGTACTACTGTCACGCCTGCCAGCAGCGGTGCCACCCGTCCCGAGGTCCGCTCGCCAAGCACCGCCTGGTGCCGCCGCCGAACCACGCGACGGGAGGAGCGGCCAGCGGCGGCGGCGGAAGCGGCAGCGGCGCAGGCGGCAGCAGCGCGCCGCAGCCGCCGCCTGCCACCGCGCGGAAACCGGCAACATGCGTGGATCACGAAGCGGAAAACTTCAGCATGTACTGCTGCGGCTGCAAGGCTCCCGTGTGCATGAAGTGTCTGGAGGAGGG
Source organism: Telmatherina bonti (assembly GCF_933228915.1). NCBI lineage: Eukaryota > Metazoa > Chordata > Actinopteri > Atheriniformes > Telmatherinidae > Telmatherina > Telmatherina bonti. The sequence continues at coordinate 10,528,867 of NC_136614.1, read as the reverse complement.
GAAACACGCCAAGCACGACGTCAAACCTCTGGCCGTGATGTGGAAGCAGCACAAGGTGAGTGGACACACACACACACACACACACACACACACACACACACACACACACTCCCACCCGGGCTTTACCTCAATGGTTTTCAACCTTTTTCAGCCAAGGCACACCTTTTTTTCACTGAAAAATCACAAAGCACACCACAAACCAAAACGTTTTTTTTTTTTAAAGTTCATATGATTAATATAAAGTCCATCTCATCAAAGCCTCTTGAACAGAAATCAGATAAACACAAGAAGAAGGAATTTTATTATCTTTCACCGGGGCCTGTTTGGATCAACACAGAGCTGCTTTTTAGACCAATGAGGTTAATTTGGGAAATTTCTCACACCACACCTGATAATCTCTCATGGCACAGTTGAAAAACACTCCCACCTGACGTGATCTGAATCCAGGACGCCTCGAGCTGCCTTACGCGCGCGCATTTCTCTTTATTGGTCTGGAATATTTTTATTCGGCCTTTTTTTTGGGGGGGGGGATTTCCATATGTAACGGAGCACAAGACAATGAGTTGAACACATTCTGAACATGAACAGAGTGGAGATTTTATGGTTTACATCAGGATTTGGTGGAATTCCAAACATAAAAGCATGAGAGACATATCACTCTTGTTACACATACTTGTCTTTTTAAATTCAAGCTATTAAAGGAGATAATAGTCCAAAAGAAGGGAAACAAGCTGCTTATGTTAACTTCACTGTATGTGGGGCAAATTAAAACTGTGTGATTCACCAGAATGATCACATGATAAAATAATTACTGTGGGCATGAAATCCTAGTGTGCATGAGTCACATGAGCGTGTTGGCCCACAGCTGTACTGTTAGTGGGCGCATGTGATGTGATTGATGATTACAGCGTTGGAGGAAGAGGTCATTGTTAATTCTCATGAGTTGGCTGACGGGCTAAATCAGTGCTTCATATGTTCTTCTTTAGACATCTGTGCCGGATTAAAGGTTGATTTTATATTTTATAAGTTCCATTGTGATTTAAATAACTATTTATTTATAAACAGGCATAAAAAACACAAATGATTGTCTATTTATTGAAGTTTTCTTTTTTTTTTTTTTTTTTTTTTTGGTTCTGCCATACAGACATCACACTCTTCTAATGATTTTTTATTTTTATTTTTGTCGTGAAAATATTGTGTTTTTTTGTTTTCAGTCTTGCTTATATCTATGTTGAGCACACATGTTGATAAAGCTTCCAATCATCCGACCAATAGAGAAACCATAAAGCAAAAACCAGCAGATAATCTGGTTTTAGGGTCAAAGCTGCTTCATGCAAAAGAAAAACGAAAAAAAAAATCCTTCTTTTCATAAAAGTCTGTGTTTTATAGTCTTATTCCTCTTTAAAATGGCTTTTATTCATATCAGAGCTGAAAAACCAACCAGCCAGATGTATCATATTTAACAGTTTCTGAGACCTTTTGCATCACATGACGGTAGAAACAAAGTTTCTACCAAGTTTCTACCATCATGTGAAACACGCTACTTGTCAACAGCTGTTTGGGATAAAAACTACAGAGGCCAACATAAAATAGTTCCTATAGCCTACTTTAGCATATTTAGTGAGTTTTGTTATTAGAAAAAAAAAAGAGACAGAAATAACCATCTGGTACTTATCTTCCCCCCAATAATTCTGATTAACTTCCTTTATTTTGAACAGTAGTTAGATTACAACTTAAACATAGATGATCTGTCTTTCCTGTCCTCTCCACCCCAACCAGCAGAGGCAGATGGCTGCCCTCCCTGAGCCGGGTTCTGCTGGAGGTTTTCTTCCTGTTAAAGGAGAGTTTTTTCCTTCCCACTGTCGCCTCGTGCAGCTCAGGATGGAGGATTGGATGGAAGTCATGACTCGATGCAATCAGTTGGTTTCTATTATAGGATATGTATGAATGGGCTTGAAATGATGTGGATGTAAAGTGTCCTGTGACAACATTGTTGAGAAGTGGCGCTATACAAATAAAGCTGAATTGAAATAAAAAACAACAAGAAAACAAAATAATGAGGCACATAAGTGACAAAAAAATGAAAAACCAACAAAGGAATGATCAATCTGTTTGAACAGGAGTAGGAAGAACTGTGAAACTTATTAAATCCTACCCAATAACAATGAGTTTTACCTATGAAGATTATAGATCAGTTTTTTTTTTTTTTTTGTTGTGAAAAGAGAAAATGAAAGAATTAAGATTAAGGTCTTTTTGCTCAAGAATGATCAATCACAGTAACACAGCAGTATTTTAGCTAAACAGTTTTAATAAGAACTGTGAGTTAGAGAACAGGCTTAAATATATTCCTTTTACAATGCAGCATCCATATGGATGCATTTGTACAGGTAACCATGGTTACATGTACATGCAACGTATTATGATGAACGTGTAATTCTCTGGTGACCTATATGGTGTAAAAGCACTTAATTAGAGGTGAAAATCAAATGATTTGGTTACTGGTTTGAAAATAGTCGTGTTAGGTTTAAAAACAAATCCCTCTCCATTCTTTGCACTTGCAGTTTCTCACATAACCACTAGAGGGCGAACATTCGCACGTTATTATACTCCATATCCGTCTTCATACAACGGCTGAATGTATTCATAAATATTATAATTGGTTCACTGTATTAGTTAGGCCTAAAATGAACATTTCGGTTCCACCTGCTTGTGGATTAGCAGATTTTATACAAGACTGTGCCAGAATCTGAGTAGAAGTAGAGCTTCAGAGTTGGTTATCCTGTCTAGTGGATGGTTGTTGTTTATCTTCTTCGCTTGAAGCAAGATTCAGTTTCTTTTGATAAAAATTCCATTTTTTGCCTCCATGTCTTCGCCTCTTGACCAGATTTGACTATTTTGACTCACGTTTGAGCCGAGCTAAACCAAAGCTAACCAGGCTGTAACTGCAGGAACCACATATGATCATAAGGGAGACCACAAACAACCAACATGCAACACAACATGGCGTACCTTTGCATTCTTTACAGGTGGGATTCATTTTCTGTGAGATGTTGTGCATTAGCAAAATGTGGTGTAATTACTGCTTCTGTGGGAGGCTGTCGAGACATTCTGAGCCATTAAAACCCGAAGACTCATATATTCAGTTTCATTATGTTTCATACAAGTGACCAAGCATGTTCTGGCATTTTAACATTTTATACTATAATTATAAAATCAATTACCTTATTCATGACGAGAATCTAGTCTGAGTGTGTAAAAAAGCCTGAGGGGCTGGAAGTAAAAGAGGAATTAAAAGACTATTAGTGTGTCTGAAAGAGGCTGCGGGACTGTAGAGCCAACCTTTGTCTAGCTTTAAATGATTGGGCTTACTTCCTGTCCGTAATGGAGCGTTTCATTCGCCCATCATCCCCACACCCAGACGTCATTTGTGTAAATTAAAAGCCATTTTTGCATGCCTCCTGCAAAGTGGGTCATTGGGACTAATCTCTTAGTGTGTGTCTCTTGTTTTTTGGGAGATTGGAAGCCTACACACACACACACACGCATCTCATTCATTTTCCTGCTTATGCTCATCGCTCACCTTCTCCACATGTCTGTCTCTTATTTACACCCTCCCCTTCCTTCCTGCTGCCCTTCCTCCATCCTTCCCTTCTGTCACCCGGTCCCATAAATGGGCCGTGAAAATCCCATCAGTATACAGCAGTGAGAGGGCGTTGATAAGTAATAAGCAGCGTATGAATAAGAGATGGCCGACACTTAGTTAATGTGGTGTCCTTCTCACCGAAGGAGATCGATGACTTCATTTTTTTTGTGGCGGAGCCGAAACGGTGGCTGAGTTTTTGAAGTGTCTCTTACTTAGGTCAGTCATAGAATTTCCTTTTCTCGTGTGCTCTGTTTAGTTTAGCTCTTCTCTGCTTCATCCCTCCCTCCTCCTCATCCTCTGTCCCGCTTGTCTTCCTCTGCTGTGTCTTCAAACCAACATGCTTCATTTTCTGAGTGAGGAAGGTTTTTCTTCAGCATGACCAGCTGAAGGGGGTTTTGTGTACCACCATGGTTCTGTCGTAAGCAAATAGCTCGATTGATTAATTGATTATATTATACATTGCAGAAATTGGGGTGAAAATCCATTATGTGGCATTAAGCATGACAAAGTGTTGTCTGTCTTTGCTGATGTGTTTTTGAATAAAGTATCCTTTGTTAATTCTGTTATATTTAGAATGAGATTCGGGTTGGCAGACTGGATAATTTGATAATTTATCTACTTGAAAATCTGCACTAAAATCAATTTTACGTATTTATTAATGAATAACAAATGATCGTCAGTCAGAATGGTTAGAAACCTACCCAAGATGTGGAGAAATCCTTCTGTCTTATGGAGACAATGATCCATAAATCATTAGTAAACAAATAACCTTTAATTAGCTAGTTAGTTACAGCGTATTGACCGCTGGCGTTGCCAATGGAAGCAAATCAGAATCAGCTTTATTTCACTTTCATGACATCAGTGGAAAAAGAAATGGACTTTTTTAAAATCAGTGTTTGAGGGCAGTTTTTAGTGAAAGCATCACATCTGGGAAAAGGAAAAGTAGAGATAAAATTTACAGTCTGTTTAAAAATAAACCAAAATCAAAAGGTTTTTTTTTAGATTGAATAAAATTTTTCCTATAAAGCACTTCATCACATCATTCACCACTTCACTTTCAGATATTTAGAACAAAACACAAAGTGCTTTACACATTTTAATAACACACATACAGGTACATGTACACAGTAAATAAACCTTGTGGTTGAATACAGAGGACCCTCATTCAGTAAACACCATCTTAAGAGGTCCCTTGCACCAGGACCCGCCAACAGCCCCAGGCCAGAGCAAACCCACAAAGCGAGCACCTTGTGACAGGTCAGCAGCGATAAACTGCCACAGACCCTCCAGACCAAGCACATGCCCCCCATGAGACAGAGATAATCCAGCCAGAGCCGCGTGCAGGCAGCCCCCACGGAGGAACGCTGGAGATATCGTGTAAAAATAAGAAATTACACAGGATAAGAACATAAAATAATAATATAAAAAAGATTAAATAGGTTAAAAAAAACCAAACAAGTAATGGAATAAAATACAAATATAATTGGGAATATTAATAAAATTCAGACCAGCATCTTAAATGTGCTCAATTAAACTGTCAAGAAGGATATTAAAGGGTTAAATGAATGACACAGCAGTTAGAAACTGTGCTGATTCATCCACAGCAACGTGCATCCATCCGTTATCTGAACCGCTTCATCTGTTGAAGGGTCGCGGAGCAGCTGGAGGTATCCCAGCAGCCTGCGGGCGAGAGGCGGGGTACACCCGGTGCAGGTCGCCAGCCCCTCGCAGCCACAGCAGCCACGGCAACCACGGCAACCACAGCAGCCACGGCACAGTTTTAGTCTTTCTTTCAGCTTAGACAATAGTCTAAAGCCAAGCCTCTTGTTTCTCGACATGATTTTAATTCATGCTTTTATTACCAATCACCTAGATTGCTGCAACGCACTTTATGTCGGGCTCAGTCAGTCAACTGTTGGCCGACTGCAACTAGTTCAGAACGCTGCAGCTCGGCTTAAGAAGCAGGAACACATGACTCCGGTTTTGCAGTCTCTGTATTGGTTACCTGTGTTGATTTTAAAATTCTTTTATTTGTTTTTAAATGCCAACATGGCCTCGCCCCACAGTATCTGTCCGACCTGCTTCAGACTTACACCCCTTCTCACTCTCTGAGGTCGGCAGATCGCTCCCTGCTGGTTGTCTCAGAAACCAAGCTGAAATTCAGGGGGGGACCGCTCCTTTTCAGTTGTTACTAACTATGGAAATCACTGCACCTGAGACAGGCGGCGTCTCTTTCTGCTTTTAAATCTGCTCTTAAAAGTCACCTTTTTCCCTGGCTTTTAACACTGCTTGAGTTGTTGACTCCTTTTTAATGTTTCTTTATTTTCTTCTTCTTTCTTGTGTTCAATTGACTAATATTTTTATTGTTTTTATTTTATTTTACTTCTAATATATTCTGTATGTTGTTGAGCTTGGGATTGTGTACAGCGCTTTGGTCAACTGTTGTTTTAAAGCGCTGTGTAAATAAAGTTGGAATTGGAAGTTATTTGAGATTCAGTTCCGTCTTTAGCTTCATTCATTTGTTTATTTCAAACCTGCACACTTTACACAAAAAAAACAAAAGGTAAACTACATACATCAATGTGCGTGGTTTGAAAAGGGAGTGGAAGAAGCAATGGTTTTAAATGTCCACACCCCCACCCACCAGCATTCATCCACACACAACACAGTGACATTAAGACGAGACAAACACACGCAGGCCACACCCTCTCCGACCTCTACCCAACCCTCCATCTGTAATATACATCTGCACAGTACACCCTCTTATGCTAAAAGCATCGGTCTCTCTCCTCCTTATACCTCTTTATGGCTTCTTTTTTAAACATTCTTTAAAACTGAACAATTTATTAATTTTTTCTGCAAGATTGTTCCACAGAATGACTCCAGTCACCGTGACACAGATTTTAAAGCGGTTCTTACTTTTGTTTGATAAAATGTATGCTTTCCTTTTAAATTGTACTTATGGTGGTTTTGGATATTGGCTGGAAGAGGTTTTTTTTTTTTTTTTTTGATGCTTTAAACGTAATTTTGGGCAGTTTTAAGATTTACCAGATCTCTTAATTTTAGTGGTGATTATATCGAACCTTTTGAACTATTCTGATAGCTCTTTTCTGTAGAGTAACTAATGGTAATACGTGTGTCTTGTAGCACATTTGTTTATTTAATTAATCTAAATTGCGAAGGGAGGAAAACCCTGATGGAATAAAAATCTGTTTTCATAATGAAACCACAAAACCACAGCTGGAGGCGGCCGAAGCGACTCCAACCAGTTTTGTAGAGGAGTGTCACAACGTGGTCGTTGTTGCTGCGCAGATTGAATTGGGAAGTGTGTTCTGGACATGGCAACAGACATTAATGACGTCTCATCCAGAGTGACGGCTGCACACTCGCTTTCCTACAGCTAGCGGATGGCTGCAGCAAACTGCGAATTAAAGACGACAAAATGAATTTTCTGGGGCAGTTTTGATGCATGAGACCGGGTTGTATTAGTCCAACCTTAAAGAGACCTATTGATATTTAGCGGAGTCATCTGCCACGCTGTCTCCATTAGAAGCCCGGTTCTATAGCTTCTGTCTGGAGACAGAGGTCCAATCTCATCACCGGGAAATACCAACACAGACTCCCTTTGCTTCTGATCTAAATCTCCTAAACTGTTTGGTTTATGTCCAGTTTCCTCTGACCTGCAGGTTTTAGGTGTTTCCCTGTCTAAACACGACAAAATTAAATGACTCTTGATCCGCTTGTTGAGTTCTGCACAAACCGTGATGAGCCATTAATGCCAATGTGGTGTATTGGAGCAGGGAAACATCTAAAACCTGCAGGCCAGTAGCTCTAACGGAGCAGGGATACATGGAAAACCTACTGGACTGCGGACCTTGTAGGACTCGCTTCTTGGATTTTTGTCACGAGCCTCATGTGTTTGTTTTGTCCATATTTTGTGCTAAAGGAAGCAGTTTTAGCTTGATATGTTTGTTTTTTCGTGTAGTGAGGAAGTTGTGCTATGATGGACTGGCGACCTGTCCAGGGTGGATCTGTCTCTCGCCCCTAATGACTGCTGGGACGAGCTTACCGCAACGCTTAACTGGACAAAATCACGGGTGGGCAGCTCTGGTCCTGGAGGGCCGCAGTCCTGCGAATGTTAGAAGTTTCCCTGTTGCAACACATCCTGATTCCTGTCAGACTGAATTAGCAGACTTGTGTTGAGCTTGTCAGCGAGCGAGTTGTGGAGCTAAGACCTGATTTAGTGAGTAGATATGTGCAGCAGACCTCAACTGCATTAAAGTTCCAGCTGTTCAGCGGGGAAGACAAACTTTAGATGTTTTCTAACAAGCACACCAGTTTAACCGTCACATCTTTTAGTTTTCTGGTCGTTCGTGTTTGGGTGCCAACCTGACCGCTCTGCATGCTTTACCTTTGCTAGTCTGCTTTTACTTTACTACCTTTATTTATCACCCCCTCCTTTTCTCCTCCATTGTTTGCAAGATTCTTCTTGTTTCCGGCTTTTTTCTTTTATCTGTGATCTGTTATCTGCATGTTGAGGACTTGGGTTCTCCATACCCAAGCCCACCTTTTTAACCACCAGGTTCCACACTCCCATTTCAGGAGCTTTCTGAATCTTAGTCCTCAATCCCAACAAACTATTAAGAAATTAAACAGCAGTGGTTTTAGTGTGTTATAGATAAAAATACACTCATAAAATCTACTGTCAATACAACTATCAACACACTTTTGATGCGTACCTGTCAAGTTGTGGATTTTAAAACATAGGGAAGTTCTCTGACGACCGTTTTGGTGGGAGAAAGAGAAGTGTCAGTCACCAGTTCCAGTCACCAGTTCCTGTCACCAGTTGGGCCGATTTCTCCTCGTATCATAATCCGGAAGATTTATGGTAAAATAACAATGTGGGGGAAAAAATGGAGTAATTGACAGATTTTAATGGCTTTAACTTTCAAGTCGAACTAAATGAACGTATTTAAGGTTTCATTAGCCACAAATGAATCAATACAAAACTAATGTTCACAGTCACAACAAAATGTTAAATATAAATAAAGGTAAATAGGCCACAGTCTCTTTTTCCAAACTGGATCTGCTTGATACGTCAAAGCATCATGAGACGGCATTTCTGTCTTATTTTCATGTCCAGTAGGATGAAAAACTGTACAAATGATTTCTGTGTGCAGAAATAACCAGATTTTTGTCGTTACTATCATACTTTTTGTCAGAAGACCTGATTGGCTGAACGAAAAGAAATCTGGAATATTGTGACCTGACAATAGAAAACCATTTAAAAGCACCACAGGGAAATGACTGCAATCCTTGTAGCCCCTCATGGAGTGTTTACTTCAGCCTGGATCACACACTGCTCTGATCTGGCTCTACTGGGGAAGACGAGGGAGGATTGGCTTAAAGGAAAACCAATGTTGACGAGGTACACAGTCTTTATTGAATAATCCAAATTACATCTGTTTGTGAGTCACTGCGTTCGTGTACGGAACGTTATGGAGCCTGTCTGGTGACGTTGGAAGAGAATTTTATACTGCATGAATAATCGTCGCATGCTGCTAAACCAAGGGTAACTAACATGTTGGAGTGGGATAATTACATCATGGCCATGCGTTTTCTTTTTTAACTCATGTACCTTAAGAGCCCAAATTAAGTGTGTCTCACTAATTATGATGTGAGATGCTGAAATATCCTTATAATTCCTCCCAAGACTAAATCAAATAAAAAATACCCATATGACTTGTTTTCATAGTAAAGGAGCTCAGATTCATGTATTTTCTATCAGTCACCAGACAGGGTCCATATAGATCAGTGGTCTTCTACTGGGTCCTACGAGGTCCGCTATCCAGCAGGTATTCCTGCTTCAACACACCTGAATCAAATTAAATAGATCCAACAACCTGTCAGGTTCTGCACAAAGACTCATTAATTTGAGTCAGCTGTGTTGGATCAGTGATACATGGAAAACCTGCTGGATTGTAGACCTTGTAGGACCCAGTTGAATACCCCTGATATAGACCATTCTCAGGTTTCGTCAGTGATCATATGACTTGCACGGTGGCGACGTTTGTGGGTGGCAAAACGATAAACAAAGCAGGTGTACGGCTGCTGCAGATCCAGTCGACGTCCCAATGATGGGATTTTACGTTCCTGGCTGCCTGCTGACCCTGAACAACAGGCTAAATGGGTTGCTGCCATTAAACGAGACAACTGGAAGCTGTCATAGGGCTCTCAGGTACGTAGCGAGCATTTCAGTGGCAGAAAACCAACCAAAGACAAAACTAATCGAAGGTTACTCACCATATAAAAGCAACTGTGGTGTCTTGTTTTCATATTTGGCAAAATCAGCCTTTAAATATAAATATGCGAGAAATGGTGACGACAGTTTCAGGGTCATGAAAGTTAGACTCATGTTTTTCCTCTTGGTGACGATAAACAGCCATAAAGTAGCAATGTTCTCTCACAGTTATTGTAATGTTGGCTCCGAAATATAACACGAAGACATCCCAAATTTTCACATCGCGTTAACGTTATCTGCATCTGCAGGTTTTTACTCATGAAGAAGAAACACTTTGGGGTACTTTCCACAGCTCAAGATCTGATACACATCATGCCACTAAATATTTATCAGCCTCTAACGACTTATAATTCTCCTCCTGACAATGCGCCGTCATTTGACTAAATGTCATGGTAAGCTGAGTCGGGTAGCAAGATCCCTGTCTGGCGGTGGTTTTGCAGATCTTTTTTAAGCCAGGATTTTGGAAAATCTTGCAGGTCTTCAGCAACAAAAAGTCAATTTTTATGATATAGCTGTGTGATTTGACCACATAACTGGCAAACTGGTTTGGAAAGTGTGAAGTTTGGCAGCTCCATGCTTGATGAGACGTCACGGCATATTAACAGCTAGCTTTTTCCCACCCGACACGGCGTAATAACACTGTGACATCACTGATAAGTGTCTATAAAGGTGTTAAAGGAGACCCATAAGGAAAAGATTACTACTTGAAGTAAAGCAAGGTGGAGGTTCTGTCATGCTGGTGATGATTTTAGAGCACACTGTGAAAAAGAGCTGAAAATATTAGTTGAAAAAGAAAACTGCTTTATGTTTTAAATTATTTAAAATTTAAGGTTTAAAACAACTCACACCATAACCATAGAGCTAATAAATGGTTATATATGAATAATATTAGATATAGATGTTACTGCTTTGGCTTATGTTGACGATATGTGTGTCTTGTTCGGTTTAATCGAAACCCCGAGGGAGTTACTTTCTCCACAGTTCCTTTTTTTCTTTAGTATTTGATGCATTTGTGAGCACTTGTGTGTTTTTCTGCTTTCTCAAATAACGTGCCAAGAATTATAGAAGAAAAACAACAGGATCATTTCTGTCCAACAGTTATTATTTTACAGAGCAGCCCTGGGGGATTACGGTCCCCCGATACGCACACATCGACACACATTCACAGAGCATGAATATGCATAAGTGAAGCGGATGAACTTTAGCTGAGGGAATGCAGAGGAAGATACACTGATCCAGTTTCCTCTGATCAGTCAGGCAGACACAAAGTGTGTATTCAAAGCACGCACACATATGTGTACTTATGTGCATGCGTATGTGTGACCTAGCTGAGGCCAGCGAAGAGCTGCACTTAAATATTAAAAGCCAGAAATGCAGAGTTTCTGGTTTTTCTGCTGTGTGTGTGTTGGAGGGTCCTGCTGTATTATCTTGAGATTATTGTAGATTATAAATGGGTCAGCCCATTTTTTCTCCATGATCATGTTAAAATAATGATAAATTTTCCTACAGTTAAAAAAGAGAAACTGGTTCACCATGTGATCATGACATGTTAGCATTTGTCGCTAATACTGTATGATAAGTTCAGAACATTTTACATCATTGCTTCACTGTTTGTGTTTCTATAAAGTGTCTTGCCAAATTAAATCACAAACACTAGAGCAGGGGTAGGAAACTCTGGTCCTCCAGTGCCTCAGTCCTGCAAATGTTAGGAGTTTCCCTGCTGCAACACACCTGGCACACATCAGGCCTAATCAGTAGACTTGTACAGAACTTGACATCAAACTCTGCACATGTCTGCTAATTAGCCATTGATTTGTATCAGGTGTGTTGGAGCAGGAAAACTCCTAACATTTGCAGGACTGTGGCACTGGAGGACCAGACTTGCCTACCCCTGCACTAGTGTTTTGCTACCACCTTTAGTTTTCTGATGTAGGCTCTATATGTCAATGGAAAATTACAGTTATTTTCTTCCAGTTTCATTAAATTTGTTCCTTGACGATTGGAGACTATGAACACTATAAACCAGGGTTACTCAATCAGATATTCATGTGGCTCCAAAATGACAACACTGGCACGTTTTCTCAAGACGGGCGCTTTATTGTGGCTTAACAAACGCTGTGAAAACTACAGAAATAAATGACAGTAATTTTAAACATGATCAACAGAGACATACAAATATTAGCAAAGTATTACCTCGTGGCTGCCTGCCACTTTGAAGGTCCTAATCAGGTAAACTTAGAGCTTTAGGGCAGTCTTGTGCAGCTAGCTAATTAGCCTAGCTGCTTTAGATATGGCTCGGTCAAAGTCCTTTGTATGTCTGAGCGTATGCAGCTCTCAAAGCCTCTTACACTGAGCCAAACCTCGCGATATTAGCAGTATTACAATGAAATATTCTTATGAACGCCATTATGATAAATGAAATACCTTTTCATATTATGAAGAATAATAATTTCAGGCAAAACAATCACAAAAAAATACCTTAGCATTTGGAAAAGCAATAAAACATTAAGCTTATTAATTGGCTTCTCTGTAATTTCAAAGACACTTCAAATTCAATCAGAGCCAGTAAATAAAGTAAGGGAAAATAAATCTGTAAAAATAAATTAAAAAAAATAAATAAATAAAGAAGACACATTTACATTTTGAAAAATAAGTATTTTATTATTTTTTCTATTTTAAATTCAGTCCCACATGACAAGGGCAAATGCACGAAATAATATAATGAAAATTCCAGTCAAAGCCTATTTTCCTCCGAACTTTTAACATAAAAAGTTCATATCAAACTAAACTCCTCACATTATAATCTTTACACACCGCCACACACTCATTGCATATTAAACACGTCGGTTTGGCGCTCCAACGTGACAGAAAAATAAACAAATACTTATCAGTCCAGAAGAGGTTAAATCTGCAGTTTTTGTTGACAATTTTGCGTTTTGGGACAGTGAGCGACATGCTTGCTAGCGCTGCTCTTAAAACTTCAAAACACAACACGAACTGGGGTTAATGTTGCTAGGCAACCAAGTGTTGCATTCATGGTCTGCACAACTGTAGGATTGTAGGCCATTTGAAGGGGCCTGCTATAAACAGTCCCAGAGATTCCCAGTGGGGTTAAAGTCTGCTCTCTGTGATGAGATAATCATCTTTACACTATAGCTTCTGCAATGGTACTGATGATGTTTCCACTCCTGTAGCCGAGTGACACAGATGCTCACAGCATAATGATATTCAAAGCTGCCACTAATGACAAGCATAGATGTCTCTTAAGAGGGAAGACTTGGCTGGTAGGTGGTGTTTAATCCCTGACTTGGTGCATTTGTGAGATTTTTTCTGTTTCATTCGAATGGCTACAATAATTCCCAGCATCTTGAGTGTTAAAATCAGGTGATTTTCACTATAAAAGCTGCAGTGTGTCACTAAATCAAGAGTCAGTGACAGAAAAAAATGACATCTTTAAAAACACAGTTTTTACTGGCATCTAACTACTTTGCTAATATGATTATGCTTTTATTCTCTTTAAATGAGCCATTTACATTCACTTACTGTAGGTTCACAAACATGGTATTGATGTTTTTGTGCCACCATTTTAACCACGGTGTCCCTGAAAAAACAAGTGATGTCCTATAAGGACCACAGAAGAAGACATTACACATCTGCACATGAAGCAATTACCTGTTGTTCTGAATTCCCCCTAGACAACAATGCTGTTTAAGTTTGAAACAGGCATTACTCAGGGCAACTATGTACGTATTTGGCTGTTTTGGGGTCCTTATTTGGCTATCTTGTAAATGTGAATCATCTTGCTACATGGAGCAGGCAACGGAGAAGCATTGTAAGCTTGCACCACAGTAAAAAAAAAAAAAAGGTGAACATAATTTTTTAATGTTAAATGCATTATTTACTTTACAATGGTTGCTTTGCCTATTTGTTAAATTCACAGCTTCTACTAAGTAACGTTAAAGCTATTAGGCTAACAGACAGCTAATCTATACTGTGTGTATGTGTGTGTGTGTATATATGTATATATATATATATATATGTGTATATATGTATGTATATATATATATATATATATATATATATATATATATATATATATATATATATATATATATATATATATATATATATAAATATATAATATAAACGCACCATCTGAACTATAGTAACAAATACAAACCATACAACGCTACATATACAGCCTCTGTTAGCCTTGTTGCCTCTTTCAAACATTACTGTTCAGTTGTAGAAGTTAAACACAAAAATAAATCGAGTAGAATCACAAACTCTGGCTGGTTAATTTGCTTTCTAAACAGAGCCTGATACAGATTGAAGGCTAGCACCGTCAGATAACACGACTTCTTAAATAGATAAAAAGATAGATGGATAGGTAGATACTTTATTAATCTCCCAAGAAAAATTCAACAGGAGAGAAATTCAACAATACCTAATACCTGCCGTGCGGTCGTCACTGCATCTGAGACCACTGGGTCCTCTTACAGATGAAAGCATTTATTTGGATGAATTTTGGCCTTTGACGGCTACCGTCCATTTACTGGTACACTTGGATATGAAGTAATTGCTGTGTCCATCTTTACCACTAGGTGTCAGTAATTTATACGTACTGTACCTTTAAACATTGCTGTGATTTCTAGTTGATCTTACTTGATCTGACTAAACTTTAAATTGATCATTCAGATCATTCTCTTGACACATCTTCTTTGAAGGCAGTCTAGCACAAATTTACCGATTTTACCGACCCATATTGAACTGTGGCAGATTTTCTCACCAACACATCCTCTAATGCTGCTTAATTCATCAAACATCTTCTATCCTGTCTCTTTTCTGGGTGCTCTCATTTGAGTAAAAGTAGATCTGATTTCTTCTCTTGCTCAGTCTAATAATATTTTTCTTTAATAAAACGTCAACCATTCACATTCAAAACAGCCAGCGTCTTGATATCCAGTTGCTAGCATGTGATGTAGTGCTGTGAAGGGAAATGTTACAAGTTGTGAAAGAAAGTTGTGAAGTGTTTTCTCAGCCTTGGGATCCTGCCAGGCAGCAATGGCCCCAGGAATGCACATAATGAATATCAGAACAAAAAGTCTGAACACACAGAACATATTTGGATTAAATAAGAATGTGAATGCAACATTTATGACACAGATTAGATGTTGACATGTGTGTTAACATTTGTACAAACTATAGGACTATTTATTCATTTCATCTCAATATACAGAACATGAAAGTTGTAGTCAAACTCTTTAAGTAAAGGAAATTAACAGTGGCAGGCGAACAAGAATGTTGCTAGGCAACCTTTGGATCTTGTCATATATTTCCAGCACAGCATGAATAAACAATTTTCTCTGCTGACTTTGTGCTGCAGCAGAATAAGCTAAGCTTTAATACTTTGATGGACCGCCCATAGTTCAGGTTTACGTCTATTCGCAGAAAAGAGAGTGCTGCAATTTTGAGGAGGCAGATTTGCAAAATTGAATCCGTCTGTTCCCGAGGGGATTTGCTGGGACGTGCATCAGGGAGCACAAGGCAGCATCTGTGAGGTGTAAAGAGCATGTACACTGAGAGAAAGAGCTTTGGCTTTGCTTTAGGTAACATGTCCCAAACTTTTTAGTGTCACCAGATGAGTCTGGAAACCGTAGATAGAGACATATTCCTGGGCTGTTGTTTTTTAAAGGACAATATTTCTCCTTATAAGGTGAGACATTTTACAGGGAAAGGGTGTAAATAAAGATAAAGGAAACATCTAGTGCGTGTATGGTTAAGTAGGTTTATTCAGTGGGACAACACCTGGTGGCCTGACTGGCCTGCTTGTTAGGAAATCCACTACGTTGGTGCTGCAGACTGACCTGCAACAGCCCACAGAGAAAACTATTTGCACTTGGGCGTTGTTAATTATTACGGTGATTAGGCAAAATGACTGGAATAGTTTCTAGTTATTTAAAATAATCAAGACAGGAAATCTCACAGAAGCAGAACTGAGAGGCAGAGGAATGTAGTGAAACTTGGATTTTACACTCAGAAAGAGGCACTAAAGTCTACCTTTACAGCTACAAAGGCTTGACACCTGTAAGGTGCTGCTGTTACCCTCCATGGTGGGTTCTCATTAGTTCCCTTGCAGTTTGTACCTTTATAAAAACCAATGTTGCACATCTGGAGACCATCTTGTACCCTGATTTAAATGCAGAAAATATCTCCCATCACAGCCAAAAGGAAGATGATGCCTGTTCTATATGCACACATATCTATGCCAACGAACACATCAGAGAAAATGTAGGGCTCGTCGCCTTGCCCAAGGTGTCAAGCCTGGGTTTAAAAAACAAAAATGTACAAGTATAAAAACTGCACAATAAATCCATCAAGTTAAACCTTCCTTTAATGTAGATGAGTAGTGAAACCATTTTATCAGAGTAAAGCTGAAAGAACCACGCTGTTTACTTTGGTTTCGCACAGAAATGTTTGTCCCGTCTGCTGGTGCGAAATGCTGCAGCGCGTCTGTTGACAGACAACATGTTTATTTTAGCCCCACTGCACTGGCTGCCTGTTCTTTTAGGATTCATTTTATAAGTCTATAAAAGACCTCTGAGCTGCTACACATGTACCCCCCTTCCCATGGCGTCCGGTCAGCAGATCAGCTCTTCCTGAAGGTCCTGAGGAAGCGAAGGAAGCTCAGAGGAGCTGTTTCTGTGGCGGGTCAGACAGGCTTCATCACTGTCCAGTTCTAAATCCTTCCCTCCTCTTTTCACTGGGATTTTACCCAGTTTGCTTTTTTTTTTTTTTCTAAATTGGTTTAATTGTTTTTAAACAATTTAAATTTAAATTTATGTTCAACTTGTTGTTCAACAGTAGCTGTCAGAAAGTGCTTTATAAATAAAGTTGGCCTGGCTGAATTTACTCCCATGCTTTCTTTCTTTCTTGCCTGAAATGGGTAAAAATAGTTACCCTGAGGTCCGGTTGTGAGTCTTTATTGGTGCATAACTGTAACACCCCTCAGATTAAATACGGACACAAGGCGTTCTTCAGTTACTGGCATTTATTTTGCACAGACCATGACAAACTTATAGCAATTATGTTTCATAAATGCAACAGGTTGAGCGTCACATGAATTCGGCTAAGAGATAAAGAAAAACAACACAAGATGACGTACCTTATTGGCCGCATTAAACAGAAAGGGGGGTTAAAATAAATGTTCAAGTGCATGAATCCCAAGCGATAATTACCGTTATTCAAACATTTCTTCGATCACATGCAGCCTCTCGTCGCTGCTTAAAGAGCTCGACCAAAATATATCCGGACTTCAACAGCATTGAAACTTTGGTTCCCCCTTAAATATTAAATGGCTCTTAAGCAGTTCAATACAATTACAACTGAAATAACATAAAATAAATTTCTTCTTAACAAATGTATATTGTAATTTACAACTCAAATGATAACTGACTTAAACTCTGCTACTGAGAGCAGCTACAATAAGACCAGATTGTGTCCTAAAAGGGATTTTCCAGTGTCCAACCGACTGATTGATTGATTGATTAAATTTAATTGAATTTATTTCAAACATGTAAAAATCAAATAATCGTCAAACAGTATTAAACAGACAAAAATAGTAATGCACAGATGAAGCAAACATAATGGATATTCTTTATACATATCTGAAAAGTAGTAGGAGGAAGTAAATAAACATATAATATCCCACCCCCCCCCCCTCCTCATGAATCATTAATAATCTATTTCTTTTCTTCCTATCAATATGATAATTTTAATGATATATCATTACCTTTAGTCATAACAATATTCTATAACATTTTCACTAACATATACATAACTGAAGATAACGTCAAAGTAACTTAATAACAAGATACTTTGATAAACTTTAGATGTCACTTTGGATAAAAGCGTCTGCTCAATGACTGTAAAATAGAATAGAATAGAATAGAATAGAATAGTAGTATGAGTTGTGTTTCATTGACAGGTGCTTTTTATAAATACTTCTTGTTTTAACTGGTCTGTACACAAATACTACACATTTTCTTAAATGCTGAAGAGGAAACTTTCTGGCAGAAACACACTAGCACACTGTTTAGTTATAAATGATGTAGTTGCTCCGTTTTAAGTCGGTTACATGTGTTCAGAGTCCAAGGGTTTTGTTCACAGCACAGTAATGAGAAGCGTGTGTGCACTGAGTTTGAGCTTATGGGTAGTATGTGACTCCTGGCCTGACTTTGTGTCCAGGTCCAGCCTGCAGGAGTGGTAACCCCCGTCAACACTGATAAACACAGCTGGCTCTGCACGCTTCATCCAGGCAAACACACACGCTGCTCCTCCTCAACATCTGCAGGTTTGATGCTGTTTTTCCAGAAATCAACACGTTCTCTGGGAATAAAACCGCAGATCTTCTTCACGTGATAACCGTCTGATCTGGAAGCCGCTTTATCTGCGGATTTCACATCCAGCTATTGTCAAACCGAGTGTTTTACTGACACGCATCACACTCATTGACTTGGGATTTGTGACACAAATCTGCCATCAGCCATGGGGAAGGATGATGGAAGATGAAGGCTAAGACGAGGTTGTTCATCCCCTTTTCCACTCTTTCCACTGTGTGATGTTTTTGGATTAAACTGAGACATAAATCTCCATTTACTAGTGACGTTTAAACGCATCTAATGCACATGTATGAAAATCAGACTCCTTTTAGAGATGCTTCTGATGTTAAACCATTTCATACTGACAGTAAGCATTTTGTCTGCCTTGTTTTTTACCCCGCTGGGATGTTGACAAACATTGTGACAAGCATGTTGCTGTCGGAGCTGCTCGCTGCCCGTTTGCTTATTAGATTATATATTTAGTGAGACTTAATGTTTTCCAGATCTGTCTCAGAATCACATTATTTCAATATGTCCTTCCAATAAGAGGCTATCATGCTAAAATGCTAACAAGCTTGACTAGCATTAAAGCTGCTGGACACTCACCCCTCCCAACCCCCGTCCATCTGAGTCCTTCAGGAAAATGGAAAATAAATAAAAAATGTGATTCATAAACTTTTATCTTCAGGTCTCATTAAAATACAGAAAATGGGAACAACATTGGGTAACATTGAAACGCTGACAGAGCAGCGCAGCTGGGCCAGAACTACATGAATAACAGAAGTTCATCACTAACATGGATCAGGATTATGATTAACTAGTTAGTAAAACGACACACTGACTGGAGTTAACCTTAGGGTGCAACGTCACGGCCTGAAGCGGTGTTTGTTAGTCCAGGATCTGTTGCACCGCATGTCTAGGGTGACCAGATCTTCTTTCACCAAATGTGGGACAATGTGAGATTCCACCCACGACAAAGTTTAAAAAAAATAAACTTTCTATTCTGCTCTTTGATAATAGAATTACTATCCAAACATAACAAATCAGTGATCATAAAGCCTCCCACTGAGTAGCGCGCTTTTTGTGACTCTTTTTGTGCCGTTCCACGTCATTTTCCCCGCCGTATGACACGGAAACATTACTTTGACAAACCCTCTTACAGTCTCCTGGAACAGGTTTAACCCAGGAATAAATGCTTTTCCAGTCTTTGTTGTAACAAAACTTTCTTTTCTTCGCTGCGGTCGTCTCCCTGTTCTCCATGATCAATCTGTGTATTTATTTATGTTTGTTCGTGGCTGCACCGGTGTATCCTAGCTGTGTATTAAGTCCCGCCTCCTAGTTTGATTGACATGAGTGTAACTCAAATCCGCAGGCGGCGTGATGTGACAGACGCCAAATGTTTTGCCACACAATCAGTAAAAGCCAGTTTTGTTTTATTTTTTTTCCCTTGACATAAGTGAAGCCTGGTTGTAACAATGTGGGACAGCGCCCCGTTTTGTGGGATGTGTGAAAAGTGATAGAAATGCGGGACGATCCCGCATAAAGTGTGACATCTGGCCACCCTACGCATGTCTGATTAAACCAAAACGCTGACACAGTTAAAATGTCATGGCATGTTTCATCTTCTAGTTTCCTGTTTTATTTTGGTAGTATTTTGTCTTGTTTCCTGTTTTACTTTTCCGTCCGTCAGTTTTCACCTGGACTCTTAGTTGACATATAACACCTGTTCTGTTTCTGCCAGTATTTATAGTCCTCAGTTTTAGTTCTGTTAGCCTCTTCTTTCTGCTTGCCTTCAGATTAGTGATTTTTAATTAAAACGTCTAGTTTCTGCATTTTGGCTCCACATCTCCACCACACCCTGTACAAAAAACAGGTTTTGTGTCCTGGACTCTTGTTTACACGGTTTTATTAGATAAAACCAACGACAAGACCCTCGAGAATGACATTTTCTTGCAACACCAGGCGAGTGTTTTGTCCCTTTCTTTTAATCTTCTGGCTTTTCTTTGTGGAATCAGCGACATGGTTGCTCAAAACATCCAGTGTGTTTCCATAAACTCTGCTGCAACGTCGAGGAATGTTCTGGATGTAAGAGTTGTAGTTTTCCAGCCTCAGGACGCTGCTGGGCGGCAGCTGCTCACGAAACGCTCATAACAAATGTCACTGTGTCATCACGCAAGTCCAGAACTCAGAGTTTTAAGGTCAGAAGGTGAAGTAACTCGTCCTTAAAGCAGCTTAACTTCTAAAACATGCAGGGCAGTGGGTCCAGGATGGAGAAACACTCGTCTCTGCTCAACGAGAACAAACGTTTTTTGTGTGTCTTGTCCAGCATTTAGGTAAGCAGATCGTCTGGATGCTGTGCTCTGCTGAGCGAATTTACTTTGCTTTATAGATATAATAATCCCCTTGACTTTGTGGAATTTTATTTTATTTTCTATTTATTTTGCTTTATTGTTTGCATTGTAGAGTTTGTACTGCTGGACCGGAGAGGACAGAAGAGAGACAGAAAGAGAAAGAAGAGAAAATGCCTCACAGAGAAAGAGATAAAGACAGAAGGAAAAAAAAAACCCTAAATAAAACATATACATATATACAAATACATATATATATATATATATATATATATATATATATATATATATATATATATATATATATATATGCACAAACACATACAAGCCAACTTTAGATTCATAGTAACTAAACTATGCATCTAACAAGTTAAATATAAATGAGAAACACACAGAGAAAACTGGCTGCTGTTAGTGAATAAACCTGCAGACGACTCAGTGACTGTGTCACATGTAGAACATGCAGACAGACAAGAACTAAATAAAATACAATACAACTTTATTTATAATGCACTTTAAAAACAGCGTTAAACAAAGTGCCACATTGTGGCAGGTTAAAAAAATAACACAATACATAACATACATGAGGACAATTAAAAAAAACAACATTCATCTAAAAACAATAAAAGAAAATAAAAGCAATCAAATTAAAACAATCGAAATAAAATCAGTTCTAAGAAGTCAACTCATTGTGCAAAAAAAGCAGCTTAAACAAATCGGTCTTCAGATACAGAGGAGGCCGGTCTAATGTGTAAAACTCAGCAGTTTTAAATCCGTTTTCCAATCTTTTATCAAAACCAAATGTTGATTCTTTTATTTCTTTCTTTTAATATTATTCTATTTACTGAGTATATTTATTTAACCTTTGTTTCTTACATTTTCCCGTAAAGTTTGGTTTTATTTTGATGTTTCTTCTGCACCCTGATGTAATGCTTTTTATTTTAAAGTTAAGGACTTTCGATGGTCTTGAACATGTCATGAGAAATAAGCCTTCAGACTTCTGAAGAAATGTGGACTGAAGTGTCCTGACGACCTCTGAATGCGTTACCGATCTGTCCTGACTGTGTTTAAAACAACATTTTTCTTTGGAGACGTCAAAAAATAGTTTGATCGAGCAAAAATTAGATAAACATTGCCTAAAATAAGACAAATTAACTGCCAACAGAACAAGAAAATTTGGCTTGTCAAGACTTCCCAAAACAAGTAAAAAATACTCTTAAAATAAGAGGAATTCTCTGGCATAAAAACTAAGAATTATCTTACCTTTAAAAAAATTAGCATATGTGTATTAAATTTAAGATTTTTAATCTTACTTAGATTTCAGTTTTTGCCGTGTACATGTAGTAAACTAATACAGCTAACCAAGCTCTTTCTCCCACGTTGTTGTCTTTATAAGTACGTAAATCGTGCACGAAGAGAAGCGTATGCAACGGTTTAGAACTGGATGGATAAAATAACAGGATTGTTTTTTAGTCCTGTCTCATTTTGTGTTTGAAACTTTAGATTAATTGGCTGGAATTGTGGTGTGAACGGGATTTTAAGAGCTACAATAAAAACATATCCTATCCTGCCTTTAAGAACAAGATTGAAGGGGACCTACGAGATTTTTTTCTTTAAGAAGGAGACGAACTTTAGCATGTTATAATCCCCGTACGTCATACGATGACAAACTAAGACTCTGCCATGGAGTTTCTTCTTTCTGCTCTCTGATATCCAGCGCCTCAGGCTCTACTACAAGGAATTACTAGAATTATCATCCCTGAGAGATGCTGTTAAGGTAATCTGGAGCGAGTGCAGATTTGTGCCGACTGGCTGTGCTCGACTAACCTCATTCCAGATGGCGGCACGCCGACCACATCAGGTCAGACTCGGTCGGCTCTTTCCTCAGGCCCGGCAATATGAATACACTGGTGTGGATATCCAACATCTGATTGTACTTATTGCATAAACCTACTTAACATGAACATTTATGAAGCAATTTGTCAGAGAAAAATTGGATTTTTTTGTTCAAGTTAAAACTTTTTCCCCCCAGTTTTATTCCCTGAAGTATAAAATCTCCAGCGACAAACGAGCTCACTGACTCAAAGAGCAGTCAGATGTGTGTGTTTTTTACTTCAGCTGAGTTCTACAAGTAGATTTATTCATTTAGCAGATGTCTTTTTTTTATCCACAAAGGAGGTTCAGCAGCACAGATATTCCAATAATCCTCCTTAAAAAAACACACAGGAACATTTAAATCCTGGCTAAATGAATAAACCCAAAAATATCCCAGGAGGTGGAGGAGGTTGGAAGCTGTGCAGAAACGTGTCTACGTTAGCAGAGTAATGGTGGTAGGAAGGTGATTTTATGATGGTAAGAAACATGATTGGTTGGTAATCATCATCTTGTTGTCAAGGCGCCCAGGAAAAGATGAGAAAGATGAATGAATGGTCCGTCTGAAGTAATACTGTGCCCTGTTTTCCCTAGTTTCACTCATTTTAAAGATAAACACCTTAAAAACATCAACTTTAACACTCCAAGTTCTTATTAAATTTTAATTGAAGTATTTTGAGCAGCTTAAGTATTCTTGGGAGGTTTATTAAGCCATTTTGTTCTAAATCTGTAATTGTATACTGAGAAAGTTTATTTGCATGTGAAGACAGCAACCGGTCTTCCCAGCAGTGGATGTCCCAGTAAGTTTAGTCCAAAGTCAGACGATACGATGCTCATTGAAACAGCAACAAACCCAGGAGCTGCATTTCAGGCTCTGCACACCTCAGCTAGCATGTTTTATGTTAAAGTGAAGGACCAAATGATGAGAAAAAGACTGAACAAGTTTGGCTCGTTTGGAAGGACAGAAGTCGAGATGCTTGTTCACAATCTGTCGATATCAAGTACAACATGTCACCACAAGACACGTAAGAAAGATGCATGTGTGTGAATGCATGCTGCGTTGTGATATTTATGCTCTGTTTAGTAAAGGAAGGAAGATTTGTTCACTAAAACAGACAACGTCTCCAGAGTCTCAAGATGTTAAAACACAATGATTGAGTTCTACTTTCGGGATGTTTGCTGTGTGATATCATCTACAACTTTAACCATCTAAGGCTTCATATTCATTCCCACATGAGAGTTCAGTCCCTGTAACACACATTTCTGTCCCCACAATGCCACGAGGGCTAAACACTCACCAACACACACACTCGGCACGGCACAGAGTGAGTAAAGGCTGCGCTGCAGGACTTCAGCAGAATGTAGGTTAATGCACACTTTGCTGCACCTCCTCTCCTTTTGGCCGCAGCATCCTCCGGAGAGATGCTGCGTGTGAAACTGGAGTAAAGCCAGTGTGTTTTCAGAGTGTGTGTGTGTGTTTTCTGGCGTCTATTTTTGGTAGCAGAGCGAGCACCGACGCCAGAACTCTGAGGAGAGTCCTGCAGCGGAACAACGAGTGTTGTTACCATGGTTACGCGTGGTTGCTCATTCATCAGGACCGTGAAATGAAACAGCAGATCATAAAAGCGCGGCGTCTTGTCTACGTTTCTACCGGCGTCTTTTATTCGTCACGTCTGAGATGGAAAACTGAGCAGGAGTCCCGTGGGAGGTCTTTATAAAGTTGTTATCCCCAAAAAAACCTCATTGGAACAAATTTTGTGACGATTATGCCCCAGCGAGCGCTACCTACCCTCAGCATTTATAAATACAGAAGGTTCTTGGATCAATTATTGATTAGAGGGGCTGTTCTTCTTTGCTCTGCAGCACATTTGTTGCCTCGGCGTTCTCTCTTTAGAAGCTAACCCCATGAGCGCAAGCCAGCCACTAGTTCTGTCTTTAATAACTGTTCCCTGCTGACATCTGTGAAGAAAGTCATTACTCAAGTGAGAATGTGTCGCCTACTGGTTGGAGAGAATCCAGGGATCCATTATAGGGTGGAAGCACAGAGAGCGTTTTAATCTGTTTTCTCTGTGTCTTATTTCGTGAAGAATTAACTTGAACTTTTTTTCTTACTTTAGGCTACGTTCAGACTGCAGGTTGAAGCGACCAGATCTGCTGTTTTATGCAAACTGGATGAACAAAACAGATGTGATTTCTTTCAAATGTGACCCAGGCCACTTGGATATGTGGTCCTAAACCTGATACATGACTGATCTTTCAGTCTGAAGAACTGGGTCGCATTAATCTGACCTACAAGTCAACAATAAATAAGCACCTTATCAGTAAAGTTGCTAGTATGACTCCCACCACTCCTGGCTGCAACTCCGTACCCACAAGTCATGGCCAAACATCTAACTCTCCTCCCTGTAAAAGTAATCAGTTCCTACACCTATAGGGTCAATATTTACCTGAAAGTTTTTCGTGTTTTTCCTCAAACTCTGAGATTTTCTTGTTTTTTTAGCAGAGATTTGTGTATTTTCTGAGTCTATTTTTCCAAGCAAGGCAACATAAAACTCTAACTTTATCCTCCTATAGGTGGACAGGACGCTATTTTATATGTTCAGACAAAATATCAGATGATTATTACATAAATCTTTTGAATGACACCAGAAATTATTTTCAAAACGGCATAAATATTTTAAAAATGAAGGCTTTTGATCAAAATAATGATGTGTTTACTACGTTCGGATGCAGGTCTGTGGGGAGGCATCTATAATTTCAAACAAACTAGAAAAACACAAAAAATATTCAGAGCTGCACGCATATATTATACCAAATGCTAATTATGTTGTTTACAGCCTGTAGTAGAAAACTTTAGGTCTTAATCTGCACAATAACATCCGACTGACTTCTGAAGAATAACATCATCTTCATCTAAATGTTACCTCGTCGGTACTTTTCACGTCAGATAACAGAGGAATGTTCACAACCCCAGCAAACTAATTGTTTTACAATCTTTATTTTCAGTAGGAGAAAATGATCAACTGAGCATTCATGTCACATAAAACAGGCCTACACGAGTGAGAAGGATCACATCTCCCTGACCAGGTAGTCATGGTGACCACCTTAAAGATGGTCACCAAGTCTAGTCTTTCTTATATACGGATGTATAACTCCAGAATCCAGAACTGCTCAGTAAATGTTTTTATTTGGAGCAGCTCGTAGGCTTCGCGATGATGTCATGGCAATAATCAGAACAATGCATTTTAATCGTGTGTCGGTCACGCATGCCGGTAACCTGAAGGTCAGAAAGCTTAGATGTCTTTAAATCTCCACAGAGAGCCGTCTTTACCAGGAGAATTAAAAACAATGCGAGAGTTGTTGCGTGTTTAACTGAAGAAATGAAGCCGGCGGCAGAGGTGGCAACTCCTGGTCCAGAAAGTAGAAGTCCTGCCATGTTTTTACATCTAGAACAGGTGTTTCCACCAACAGGCTGCTTTACCTGGTAAATAAACTCTGCTCATCAAATCCAGCTGGTTTGGTGACTGGTCGGAACAGGACTTCTACTTTCTGGACCAGGAAGTTCCACCTCTGGCAGGCGGTTGGGTGTTAGTTTGGCTGCTGATCTATGGAGTATCATGAACCAGTGAGACCGATAAACACCCAGTTGGCCCCAGCACCAGGAAAAGGCCTGCTAGGCCAGATGGCCAGTCTGTCTCTGTACGGGGTTAAATGGGCAGAAATGACATTTTACACCAAACACTGCATGAGCTGAACATGGAAAATAAATAAGTATTTTCCTGAAAGGAAAGGAAATAGAAACAGATTTTTGGTGTTTTCATTAAAAGAGCGAAGGCGACTTGGAGTCTCTGAGATCTCCCGCTGAGGGAGACGTTTGGCAGCTTGATGGAAAGCCTTGAAGGTCAGGCGGGCTGGTTAAGCTGACAAAACTGACATTATAGATGTTCTAGATGCTTCTTCAGCAGGTTAGAATTACCTTTGGCAAAAACTAAAGTTCCCTTTTCTTCAGCGTCTTTAAATCTGCTTTAATGTAAAAACAAAAAACAAAAAAACAAAAACAACTCGTTCAGTTGGAAAATCCGGTGCAGGTAAACTCCTCTGTTGTCATGAGCAGGGTTTTTTCCACCTTTGTACAGCACTGAAAACTCACAAGGTACACCACAAACCAAAATGTTTTTTTTTTTTTTAAACCCTTATAA
The DNA here is from genome assembly GCF_933228915.1 of Telmatherina bonti. Classification (NCBI taxonomy): domain Eukaryota; kingdom Metazoa; phylum Chordata; class Actinopteri; order Atheriniformes; family Telmatherinidae; genus Telmatherina; species Telmatherina bonti. The sequence goes on along the minus strand of NC_136614.1, from coordinate 10,502,123 downwards.
TATTTATATAAAGTCATCTTGTCAAAGTGTCTTAAATAGAAATAAGACAAACACAAGAAAAGGGAATTTTATTATCTTTCACCCGGTTCATCTTCAGATGAACACTTTGCTGCTTTTTAGACCAATCAGGTGAAATTTGATCATTTCTCATGGCACACCTGGTGATCTCTCACGGCACACTAGTGTGAGCATGTGTGAGGAATGTATGCATAAATTACAAATCTATCGGCGTGATATCTTATTAATGGAGAGTTAGAGAGGTCAGGTGAATACAAGCAGCACTATCTAAACAGGTCAAAGCTCTTAACTTTATCTCATATTGTGTGAAATGAAGTGACTTCAGGATCGAACTGCAAAGGAAATTGCTTTTATATACATATACTATACTTTTGCATTCAGTTTTGAAAGTATTTAAAGATATTTTAATGATTAAATTGACATGCAAACATATTTTATGTTCAGTAAACTATTGTTTTTCCAGCTTTGTGAGCATCTTTTTCTTCTATTGTTGTATTGTGAGTCTGGCATTTAACATGTAGCTCATGCTGCAGGTGTTGATGCAGAGCTGCTGCTCACTGTGGTGTGTTCGCTTTAAAATGGCTGTTTAGCAGAGCAGCAGAGGATTGGGTGGCTGAGCGACTGTAGATGAAAAGATGAAGAGGAGAAAGGGGGAAACAGATTGGTTTTGACCTCCACCGCGCAGCTTGAGGAGGCTGAGGAGGAAGGCTGATTGTTCTGCAGCGCTGCAACGTGTGCTGCAGTAAAACCGGACAGATAAATGGAAATGTTTGCTTTGTCAACACATTTTTCCCTGCAGTAATGTTGAATTTGGATTCAACGAAAAAGAGATGGAGACGAGTTCGTTACTGATTCTTTTCAGATGCAGAAATGTCTGAATATGGTTCATTTAGTTAGAAACACAAATAAAAATGTGACAGATTATCCAGCAACTTTGATTTAAACTTAACCAAAAATCCTGGTTTTACAGTTCAAATCAGACATTAGGTATAAAAGAGATTTAGATTTATAAAAGTGTGAGTAATTGTTGTGTAATATGTATAATGTTTATCATGTAAATTCCTGAACTGACTTGGATTAAAATCAATGCAAACCTAATTATACAGCACATTTCATGCAAGACATTATATTCATAAAGGGTTTTATATTTAAAAATTTAAGATTAAATATAAAACTATTTAAAAATGACTAAAAATGCATTTAAGTAGCAATAAAACACCAGTAAAGAGGGGTAAAAATGAATGAAATGAACTTTAAATGGACAGGAAAGCTGCATTGAACTGTGTTAGCCCTGATTTTAATGAGTTGGAACTCAGGGATGCCTCAGGGAGCAAAAATCATGACCTCTGTCTTTTCTGCATGGAGTTGGAGGAAATTCTGGCTCATCAGCTCATTGATGTGTTGGTAAGGCTTTAGTCATAAGAAGAGAGTTGAACAGAAAAAAGCCTGTGGACGGACACGACTTCCTAAGAACTCATGTTTATGTTCTCCACACTTTCCTCCTCCTTTGAGTCAATGTTTTCACCACAGATACTAATGGAGGGAACAGAGCTAGTGGTTATAGATGAAGGCTGAAACCAATAACACAACGAGACTCAGAGACAGGAGACGCTGGATGTCCTGCTGGGGTGTGTTTCCAGTGATTTACTCATCATTCGCTTCATTATTAGGCCCGAGCACCTTGGCAGTGCGAAGGCCTATTGTAATTGCAGTGTTTATTATTAGGCCCGAGCACCTTGGCGGTGCGAAGGCCTATTGTAATTGCAGTGTTTATTATTATTATTATTATTATTATTAGGCCCGAGCACCTTGGCGGTGCGAAGGCCTATTGTAATTGCAGCGTTTATTATTATTATTATTATTATTATTAGGCCCGAGCACCTTGGCGGTGCGAAGGCCTATTGTAATTGCAGTGTTTATTATTATTATTATTAGGCCCGAGCACCTTGGCGGTGCGAAGGCCTATTGTAATTGCAGCGTTTATTATTATTATTATTATTATTATTATTATTATTATTATTCTCCTAATAAATGAATTGCTTTTTTGGAGGCCTGAACATGCTCAAAAACTCACCAAATTTTGCGTACCCCCCCAAGGGAATGCGAAAAATTTGATATTTTGAGGTGCTCCAGAATGTTTGGGCGAAACTGAATGAGAGCGCCACCTATTTTAGGTGCCCCGCCACTGCATGTCATTAATCTTTATGAAAATTCATACACATGATCTACATGCTAGGGCGAACAAAAAATCCTCTTAATGTCATGGTGAAATGTCGACAGGAAGGCGGCCATTTTAGGTCAAAGTCAATATTTTGGCGTTTTAGCACCTCGCATTTTAACGAACTCGTCCTAGAGCTTTTATCCCACTGAGCCACAAATTGCTCAGGATGTTCAGGAGGCATGTGTGATTAAATGTTGTGTTATTTCTTCTAATAGGAGACTTAGTTTACGAGGGGCGGGGCCTCAAAGTTTGATGTCTCGCCAGGAAAAATTAAACGGATATAACTCCCACATAAAGCAACATTTCTGCACCAAATTTGCTAGATATGATGGCAGTCCCCTCCTACAGAGTTCTATATGTCAATATTTTGATTATGAAATAGCCACGCCCCCTGGAGGTCAAAAGTGTTGTTTTTTGCTCACACACCCATAACTCTGGCTTGGTGGACACCACATGGCCCAAATTCACTCAGGCATCACAAAACATGTTGGTGAAGAGATCTTATAAAGGACGTTGCTCTACGCTGCACGGCGTGCCCGTGACGCCATGGCGAAGTTCCATGCGGCGGCGTGACATCATAAATCACTATAAAATTGTCAATTTTGATCTGATCACCCTAAAACTTATAGGGATTAATAAGGGATCAGTCCTGAACAGATTAATGTGACCATTGCTGGTGTAGACCTCAGCCCCGCCCACTTACAACAGGAAGTGGTTTTTTCCACGTTTGAGGATCATGCTTCTAAGCAAATGATCCCAAACACTTGAGCCTCCTCCAAAACATGTCAAACCCTTTCATGATGCCACAATAAAAACCTCAAGTCGCTACGCTAAACGGGACATGGCGAATGGCGGTCCAACGCCATGAAACAGGAAGTACCTGTGACCAAGCCATGGAACCTTGGACCGCAACCATACTTGCCATGACTGATGACAGTAAGGCCCTGAACTAAGCCCCATTGAAACATAATGGAATACATGGAGCATGTCTCTATAGCGCCCCCTACAAAATTTCAATCAATCAGCCCCGCCCACTACATGGACCGACATGGATAAAATTCAGCACAGTTGGAGAACCTTCCAGTACCTTCAAAAAAGTCTCTTGGACATATGGGCTAAATTCAACAGGAAGTCGGCCATTTTGAAAAAGGTGCCATTTTTGGGGTCATTTCTTTGCCATGCATTTTAAACAACTCCTCCTAGGGATATTGTCCAACTGACACCCAACTTGCACAGGATGCTCAGTAGGCATGTGTGATTTAAAGTTGTGTTATTTCTTCTAATAGAAGATTTAGTTTAGGAGGGGCGGGCCCTCAAAGTTTGATGTCTTATTAACAAAGACTTATTGCTAAACCTCCCACATAAAACAACATATCAGCACAGGAATCGCCACATTTGATGCCAGTCCCATGATGAACAAAATCTACAATGCAATAATGGGACTATGAATTAGCCCCACCCCTTGGCAACAACAAGTGTCTGATATCGTGAACCAGGAAGTACCTGTAACAAAGCCATGAAACCTTTGATCTTCACCATACTTGCCATGACTTATGACAGTAAAGTCCTTAATAGAGTAAAATTACAATATAGTGGAGAAGATAGTAAATGGCTCCATAGCGCCCCCTACAATATTTTAATTAATTAGCCCCGCCCACTACATTGACTGACATGGTTATGATTCGGGAAACTTGTAGACGCTCCCAGTACCTTCAAAAAAGTCTCTTGGACATATGGGCTAAATCAAACAGGGAGTCGGCCATTTTGAAAAAGGTGCCATTTTTGGGGTCATTTCTGTCATTTTCTTTGCCATGCATTTTGAGGAACTTCTCCTAAGAATTTTGTCCAACTTTAACCCAAATGAGTCAGGATGCTCAAGAGGCATGTGTGATTAGAAGCTGTGCTATTTCTTTTAATAGGGGATATCATTTAGGAGAGGCGGGGCAGCAAAGCAGATGTGATGCAACAAAAAGAAAAACTGACATAAATCCCCCAAAAAACAACCAACCTGCACCAAATTTGCTACAGATGATGCCAGTCATATCCTTCACATTTGTGCATGTCAATAATTAGATGATAAGTTAGCCCCGCCCCTTGGTGACAGGAAGTGACCCTTCATAAAACCTAAATGGTCTGAAGTGCAGTCTGGCTGCACTTTAGGTTGAGAGAGGCATGGGAAGGATGTTGCCAGGGGAGGCGGTGGCATGATGCCGAGCGGCGCCATGGTGCGAGGGCCTATATCACCGCCTGCGGTTTTAATTATTATTATTATTTTTATTCGGACACTTCGCGTGCTTTTTTGGAGGCCTGAACGTGCTCGAAAACTCACCAAATTTTGCGTACCCCCCCAAGGGAATACGAAAAATTTGATATTTTGAGGTGCTCCAGAATGTTTGGGCGAAACTGAATGAGAGCGCCACCTATTTTAGGTGCCCCGCCACTGCATGTCGTTTATCTTTATGAAAATTTATACACATGATCTACATGCTAGGGCGAACAAAAAATCCTCTTAATGTCATGGTGAAATGTCGACAGGAAGGCGGCCATTTTAGGTCAAAGTCAATATTTTGGCGTTTTAGCACCTCGCATTTTAACGAACTCGTCCTAGAGCTTTTATCCCACTGAGCCACAAATTGCTGAGGATGTTCAGGAGGCATGTGTGATTAAATGTTGTGTTATTTCTTCTAATAGGAGACTTAGTTTACGAGGGGCGGGGCCTCAAAGTTTGATGTCTCGCCATGAAAAATTAAACGGATATAACTCCCACATAAAGCAACATTTCTGCACCAAATTTGCTAGATATGATGGCAGTCCCCTCCTACAGAGTTCTATATGTCAATATTTTGATTATGAAATAGCCACGCCCCCTGGAGGTCAAAAGTGTTGTTTTTTGCTCACAGACCCATAACTCTGGCTTGGTGGACACCACATGGCCCAAATTCACTCAGGCATCACAAAACATGTTGGTGAAGAGATCTTATAAAGGACGTTGCTCTACGCTGCACGGCGTGCCCGTGACGCCATGGCGAAGTTCCATGCGGCGGCGTGACATCATAAATCACTATAAAATTGTCAATTTTGATCTGATCACCCAAAAACTTATAGGGATTAATAAGGGATCAGTCCTGAACAGATTACTGTGACCATTGCTGGTCTAGACCTAAGCCCCGCCCACTTACAACAGGAAGTGTTTTTTTCCACATTTGAGGGTCATGCTTCTAAGGAAATGGTCCCAAACACTTGAGACTCCTCCAAAACATGTCAAACCCTTTCATGATGCCACAATAAAAACCTCAAGTTGCTACGCTAAACGGGACATGGCGAATGGCGGTCCAACGCCATGAAACAGGAAGTACCTGTGACAAAGCCATGGAACCTTGGACAGCCACCAAACTTGCCATGACTGATGACAGTAAGGCCCTGAACTAAGCCCCATTGAAACATTATGGAATAAATGGAGCATGTCTCCATAGCGCCCCCTACAATATTTCAATCAATCAGCCCCGCCCACTACATGGACCGACATGGATAAAATTCAGCACAGTTGGAGAACCTGCCAGTACCTTCAAAAAAGTCTCTTGGACATATGGGCTAAATTCAACAGGAAGTCGGCCATTTTGAAAAAGGTGCCATTTTTGGGGTCATTTCTTTGCCATGCATTTTAAACAACTCCTCCTAGGGATCTTGTCCAACTGACACCCAACTTGCACAGGATGCTCAGGAGGCATGTGTGATTTAAAGTTGTGTTATTTCTTCTAATAGAAGATTTAGTTTAGGAGGGGCGGGCCCTCAAAGTTTGATGTCTCATTAACAAAGACTTATTGCTAAATCTCCCACATAAAACAACATATCAGCACAGGAATCGACACATTTGATGCCAGTCCCATGATGAACAAAATCTAAAATGCAATGATATGACTATGAACTAGCCCCACCCCTTGGCAACAACAAGTGTCTGATATCATGAACCAGGAAGTACCTGTAACAAAGCCATGAAATTGTTGATCTTCACCATACTTGCCATGAGTCATGACAGTTATGTACTTAATAGAGTAAAATTACAATATAGTGGAAAATATAGTAAATGGCTCCATAGCGCCCCCTACAATATTTCAATCAATCAGCCCCGCCCACTACATCGACTGACATGGATATGATTCGGCACACTTGTAGACTCTCCCATTGCCTTCAAAAAAGACTCTTGGACATATGGGCTAAATTTAACAGGAAGTGGGCCATTTTGAAAAAGGTTCCATTTTTGGGGTCATTTCTGTCATTTTCTTTGTCATGCATTTTGAGAAGTTCCTTCTAAGAATTTTATCTAACTTTAACCCAAATGAGTCAGGATGCTCAAGAGGCATGTGTGATTAAAAGTTGTGCTATTTCTTTTAATAGGGGATATCATTTAGGAGAGGCGGGGCAGCAAAGCAGATGTGATGCAATGAAAAGGAAAACTGACATAACTCCCACAAAAAACAACCAACCTGCATCAAATTTGCTACAGATGATGCCAGTCATATCCTTCACATTTGTGCTTGTCAATAATTAGATCATAAATTAGCCCCGCCCCTTGTTGACAGGAATTAACCCTTCATAAGGCCTAAATGGCCTGAAGTGCAGTCTGGCTGCACTTTAGGTTGAGAGAGGCATGGGAAGGATGTTGCCAAGGGAGGCGGTGGCATTATGCCAAGCGGCGCCATGGTGCGAGGGCCTATATCACCGCCTGCGGTTTTAATTATTATTATTTTTATTCGGACACTTCGCGTGCTTTTTTGGAGGCCTGAACGTGCTCGAAAACTCACCAAATTTTGCGTACCCCCCCAAGGGAATACGAAAAATTTGATATTTTGAGGTGCTCCAGAATGTTTGGGCGAAACTGAACGAGAGCGCCACCTATTTTAGGTGCCCCGCCACTGCATGTCGTTAATCTTTATGAAAATTCATACACATGATCTACATGCAAGGGTGAACAAAAAATCCTCTTAATGTCATGGTGAAATGTTGACAGGAAGGCGGCCATTTTAGGTCAAAGTCAATATTTTGGCGTTTTAGCACCTCGCATTTTAACGAACTCGTCCTAGAGCTTTTATCCCACTGAGCCACAAATTGCTCAGGATGTTCAGGAGGCATGTGTGATTAAATGTTGTGTTATTTCTTCTAATAGGAGACTTAGTTTACGAGGGGCGGGGCCTCAAAGTTTGATGTCTCGCCAGGAAAATTTTAACGGATATAACTCCCACATAAAGCAACATTTCTGCACCAAATTTGCTAGATATGATGGCAGTCCCCTTCTACAGAGTTCTATATGTCAATATTTTGATTATGAAATAGCCACGCCCCCTGGAGGTCAAAAGTGTTGTTTTTTGCTCACACACCCATAACTCTGGCTTGGTAGACACCACATGGCCCAAATTCACTCAGGCATCACAAAACATGTTGGTGAAGAGATCTGATAAAGGACGTTGCTCTACGCTGCACGGCGTGCCCGTGACGCCATGGCGAAATTCCATGCGGCGGCGTGACATCATAAATCACTATAAAATTGTCAATTTTGATCTGATCACCCTAAAACTTATAGGGATTAATAAGGGATCAGTCCTGAACAGATTAATGTGACCATTGCTGGTGTAGACCTAAGCCCCGCCCACTTACAACAGGAAGTGTTTTTTTCCACGTTTGAGGGTCATGCTTCTAAGCAAATGGTCCAAAACACTTGAGCCTCCTCCAAAACATGTCAAACCCTTTCATGATGCCACAATAAAAACCTCAAGTTGCTACGCTAAACGGGACATGGCGAATGGCGGTCCAACGCCATGAAACAGGAAGTACCTGTGACCAAGCCATGGAACCTTGGACCGCCACCATACTTGCCATGAATGATGACAGCAAGGCCCTGAACTAAGCCCCATTGAAACATTATGGAATAAATGGAGCATGTCTCCATAGCGCCCCCTACAAAATTTCAATCAATCAGCCCCGCCCAGTACATGGACCGACATGAATAAAATTCAGCACAGTTGGAGAACCTGCCAGTACCTTCAAAAAAGTCTCTTGGACATATGGGCTAAATTCAACAGGAAGTCGGCCATTTTGAAAAAGGTGCCATTTTTGGGGTCATTTCTTTGCCATGCATTTTAAACAACTCCTCCTAGGGATATTGTCCAACTGACACCCAACTTGCACAGGATGCTCAGGAGGCATGTGTGATTTAAAGTTGTGTTATTTCTTCTAATAGAAGATTTAGTTTAGGAGGGGCGGGCCCTCAAAGTTTGATGTCTCATTAAGAAAGACTTATTGCTAAATCTCCCACATAAAACAACATATCAGCACAGGAATCGCCACATTTGATGCCAGTCCCATGATGAACAAAATCTACAATGCAATAATGGGACTATGAATTAGCCCCACCCCTTGGCAACAACAAGTGTCTGATATCATGAACCAGGAAGTACCTGTAACAAAGCCATGAAACCTTTGATCTTCACCATACTTGCCATGAGTCATGAAAGTTATGCCCTTAATAGAGTAAAATTAAAATATAGTGGAGAAGATAGTAAATGGCTCCATAGCGCCCCCTAAAAAATTTCAATCAATCAGCCCCGCCCACTACATTGACTGACATGGATATGATTCGGGAAACTTGTAGACCCTCCCAGTACCTTCAAAAACGTCTCTTGGACATATGGGCTAAATTCAACAGGAAGTCGGCCATTTTGAAAAAGGTGCCATTTTTGGGGTCATTTCTTTGCCATGCATTTTAAACAACTCCTCTTAGGGATATTGTCCAACTGACACCCAACTTGCACAGGATGCTCAGGAGGCATGTGTGATGTAAAGTTGTGTTATTTCTTCTAATAGAAGATTTAGTTTAGGAGGGGCGGGCCCTCAAAGTTTTATGTCTTATTAACAAAGACTTATTGCTAAAACTCCCACATAAAACAACATATCAGCACAGGAATCGACACATTTGATGCCAGTCCCATGATGAACAAAATCTGCAATGCAATAATGGGACTATGAATTAGCCCCACCCCTTGGCAACAAGAAGTGTCTGATATCATGAACCAGGAAGTACCTGTAACAAAGCCATGAAACCTTTGATCTTCACCATACTTGCCATGAGTCATGAAAGTTATGCCCTTAATAGAGTAAAATTACAATATAGTGGAAAAGATAGTAAATGGCTCTATAGCGCCCCCTCCAATATTTCAATCAATCAGCCCCGCCCACTATATTGACTGACATGGATAAAATTCAGCATACTTGTAGACCCTTCCAGCGCCTTCAAAAAAGTCTCTTGGACATATGGGCTAAATCAAACAGGAAGTCGGCCATTTTGAAAAAGGTGCCATTTTTGGGGTCATTTCTGTCATTTTCTTTGCCATGCATTTTGAGAAGGTCCTCCTAAGAATTTTCTCCAACTGTAACCCAAATGAGTCAGGATGCTCAAGCTGCATATCTGATTAAAAGTTGTGTTATTTCTTTAAATAGGGGATATCGTTTAGGAGAGGCGGGGCAGCGAAGCAGATGTGATCCAATAAAAGGAAAACTGACATAACTCCCACAAAAAACAACCAACCATATTTATAGACATGTATGTACAGATGAACATGCAGGTCCATCTGAAGGAATTATTAATTATGTGAATCAGTTTCATATGTGTTTTCTTGTTTAGAAGCAGACTGATTGCTCTTTGATTTATAGACATTTGTTCGGATTCTTGGATAGAGTGGTATTGGATCAGCTCTGTTGATGGATTGATTAAAACATCCAGTGCGGCTAATACTTACAACAATAAGTTACTGAAAACTATATTTATGTAAATGATGTTAACAGTTTTTAACAAATGTCACAGGCATGTTAATAAGCATAATGAATTAAAACTAAACTTGAAGCATTTATGTATTATTCCTCCCTGTTGCTCTTTGTCTGTACTGTGGGGGATTACATGAAAAAGAAAAAATCTGAGGCTTTGGTTCTGAGAATGAGCAGCTAATTCTTGTTTTGAATAAAGTAAAAATAATGTAACATCCATTTATGGAAAACTGGTGGGATTTTTTTTTCAATTTCATTAAACACTGTGGCATATTTGATCCACTTTTAGATTATTTTTTTCAATTTATTGAAGCCAGAGTATGTAAGATTTCAAAGTGATTCTTTCCAACACTAGGTGGCAAACACCATGTAGTGAGCAAAACCACACAACTGCTACCTCTACAAACCACCACAGGGCGGAAGTAGTGAGCTAAACTTGCTCCTCACCCCTCCCATCCTCTAAATACAGCGGAACCGTCACCGTCCACAAGACTCAAAGTTTATTTACAAACTGTGTGATGACATCCAGTATTTCAGCTCCACATGAACCGGTAAGTAACTGTTAACACAACAGGCTCTTCGTCATGCTGAAAATGATACTCTCTTATGGTGTTTTTTTTGCAAAGTAGTGCGTAAAAATGACAATATCGCGTATGGAATAAACGGTGGTACTAAGAAGAGGCTAAGCTACGTGCTAAGCTAGCTATAGTTGTTAGGCTAATTCTAACTTGATTAATATTTCTGCATATATTCAGCTGATGTTAGACTGAATCAGCCTAACACAGGCAGTCAGACACTGACATAATGCAGAATTTACATGTTTGAATGTTGTTACAGCGATGATCCGTGTACACACTTGTTTTCAGTGATGAATATGACATGTTAAGGTTGCCAGGAAGGCCGAGGCAGGGCTGGTGGACGGTCCGAGGACAAGCGGGTCAGTCTGAGGAAGACGAGCTGCAGCTTCCAGAGATGTGACTGGCTAGCTGTAGTACAGGTAAAATGCAGTTTCATGTTCACTGTTTTGTCTCAAGATATTACTGATAAAAAACATTTATTACAGGAATTCCACAGTATTCCAATAACCAACAATGGTAAACGAGGCTGAAGTTAGCTTCCGATTCGCAATATGTGTAAAGGGCAATTCCACTGAATTTTTCGGAAACACCACATTAGACCAGGTCCTGACAAAAAACTACAACACTTGGACTCTTAAAACCTGGGTTAAAATATTCCACATACTATGCAGATTCAATAAAACATAGTGTCTGATTTGTGAAATCTTTATTCTATTTGTGAAAATGCAAATAAGGGTCATTTCATGACTTTTTTGGCATCTGGACCACATTACATCAGGTCCTGACAAAAAACTAAAACACTTAGACTCTTCAAATGTGGGCTAAAATATTCCACATACTATACTAGTTTTTTGTCAGTACCTGGTCTAATGTGGTGGTGTTTCCAAAAAATTCAGTGTAATTGCCCTTTACACATATTGCAGCCATAAGCTGCGGATCGGAAGCTAACTTCAGCCTCGTCAATGGTAACTGTTTTATGTATTATTTGTTGTTGTAACATAAATGTAATTTTATATTTGAGCTTGTTACCTACTGCTCTGTCTTCCATATGTTACTTGTTGCTTTGGCATCCAGACATTAGTTTTAGATATTACAGTAATATATTAACTTAGTCTCTGAACAAAGTTGGTAGACACAGACCTTCACTAAAAAATCTGATCTTTCACTTTTCACTTTGTTTTCCATCAGTTAGTAAAATGTGGCTCTATTTATCTAACCAATCTTTTGTATAATTTTGCAGAGACGTCTTGATGACATAAATGTGAAGGACCTAAGAAGACTCACATCCCAGCTCCTCAGAAGGAAACAAGGCTTGATTCCCAGTTGCTGTGTGGCTACTGAAGAGCAGTTTCCTGATCTGCACAGACACAACATTGGTTTTGTTTTTGGTGTTTGATTCTTTTTTTTTTTCTAGTAAACCACAATTTAATAGCATTTCTGTGGAATCTATTGTTTACATGTTCGTTGATTGTATTGTTTCTTACTTATAACTTTGTGTTACTAATTAAGTAATTTGAGCTACTTTGTACACTTTGAAGCGTTTTTAAAATAAAGAAATTTAAATGCTTTTCCCCATTTATTCAATACATTCAAGTCATCTAAATAACTGCAGTAGGATGTGATCATACAGGAACAAGATAAAAGTTTATTACAATTTATGACTGTAATAAATACAGATCTAACAGTGTATAAACACACCACAAATCCCACAGAGAAAAGTCTATGATCCACAAACAGAAGACACAACTATATACAAAAGATCAACCAACCTGCACCAAATTCACTACAGATGATGCCAGTCATATTCTTCACATTTGTGCATGTCAATAATTAGATTATAAGTTAGCCCCGCCCTTTGGTGACAGGAAGTGACCGTTCATAAGGCCTAAATGGCCTGAAGTGCAGTCTGGCTGCACTTTAGGTTGAGAGAGGTATGGGAAGGATGTTGCCAGGGGAGGCGGTGGCATTATGCCGAGCGGCGCCATGGTGCGAGGGCCTATATCACCGCTTGCGGTTTTAATTAGGCCCGAGCACCTTGGCGGTGCGAAGGCCTATTGTAATTGCAGTGTTTATTATTAGGCCCGAGCACCTTGGCGGTGCGAAGGCCTATTGTAATTGCAGCGTTTATTATTATTATTATTATTATTATTATTATTATTATTATTCTCCTAATAAATGAATTGCTTTTTTGGAGGCCTGAACGTGCTCGAAAACTCACCAAATTTTGCGTACCCCCCCAAGGGAATACGAAAAATTTGATATTTTGAGGTGCTCCAGAATGTTTGGGTGAAACTGAATGAGAGCGCCACCTATTTTAGGTGCCCCGCCACTGCATGTCGTTAATCTTTATGAAAATTCATACACGTGATCTACATGCTAGGGCGAACAAAAAATCCTCTTAATGTTATGGTGAAATGTTGACAGGAAGGCGGCCATTTTAGGTCAAAGTCAATATTTTGGCGTTTTAGCACCTCGCATTTTAACGAACTCGTCCTAGAGCTTTTATCCCACTGAGCCACAAATTGCTCAGGATGTTCAGGAGGCATGTGTGATTAAATGTTGTGTTATTTCTTCTAATAGGAGACTTAGTTTACGAGGGGCGGGGCCTCAAAGTTTGATGTCTCGCCATGAAAAATTAAACGGATATAACTCCCACATAAAGCAACATTTCTGCACCAAATTTGCTAGATATGATGGCAGTCCCCTCCTACAGAGTTCTATATGTCAATATTTTGATTATGAAATAGCCACGCCCCCTGGAGGTCAAAAGTGTTGTTTTTTGCTCACACACCCATAACTCTGGCTTGGTGGACACCACATGGCCCAAATTCACTCAGGCATCACAAAACATGTTGGTGAAGAGATCTGATAAAGGACGTTGCTCTACGACGCACGGCGTGCCCGTGACGCCATGGCAAAGTTCCATGCGGCGGCGTGACATCATAAATCACTATAAAATTGTCAATTTTGATCTGATCACCCTAAAACTTATAGGGATTAATAAGGGATCAGTCCTGAACAGATTAATGTGACCATTGCTGGTGTAGACCTAAGCCCCGCCCACTTACTACAGGAAGTGGTTTTTTCCACATTTGAGGGTCATGCTTCTAAGCAAATGGTCCCAAACACTTGAGACTCCTCCAAAACATGTCAAACCCTTTCATGATGCCACAATAAAAACCTCAAGTCGCTACACTAAACGGGACATGGCGAATGGCGGTCCAACGCCATGAAAAAGGAAGTACCTGTGACCAAGCCATGGAACCTTGGACCGCCACCATACTTGCCATGACTGATGACAGTAAGGCCCTGAACTTAACCCCATTGAAACATTATGGAATAAATGGAGCATGTCTCCATAGCGCCCCCTACAAAATTTCAATCAATCAGCCCCGCCCACTACATGGACCGACATGGATAAAATTCAGCACAGTTGGAGAACCTTCCAGTACCTTCAAAAAAGTCTCTTGGACATATGGGCTAAATTCAACAGGAAGTCGGCCATTTTGAAAAAGGTGCCATTTTTGGGGTCATTTCTTTGCCATGCATTTTAAACAACTCCTCCTAGGGATATTGTCCAACTGACACCCAACTTGCACAGGATGCTCAGGAGGCATGTGTGATGTAAAGTTGTGTTATTTCTTCTAATAGAAGATTTAGTTTAGGAGGGGCGGGCTCTCAAAGTTTGATGTCTCATTATCAAAGACTTATTGCTAAAACTCCCACATAAAACAACATATCAGCACGGGAATCGCCACATTTAATGCCAGTCCCATGATGAACAAAATATACAATGCAATAATATGACTATGAATTAGCCCCACCCCTTGGCAACAACAAGTGTCTGATATCATGAACCAGGAAGTACCTGTAACAAAGCCATGAAATTGTTGATCTTCACCATACTTGCCATGACTCATGACAGTTATGTCCTTAATAGAGTAAAATTAAAATATAATGGAGAAGATAGTAAATGGCTCCATAGCGCCCCCTACAATATTTCAATCAATCAGCCCCGCCCACTACATGGACCGACATGGATAAAATTCAGCACAGTTGGAGAACCTTCCAGTACCTTCAAAAAAGTCTCTTGGACATATGGGCTAAATCAAACAGGAAGTCGGCCATGTTGAAAAAGGTGCCATTTTTGGGGTCATTTCTGTCATTTTCTTTGCCATGCATTTGGAGGAACTTGTCCTAAGAATTTTGTCCAACTTTAACCCAAATGAGTCAGGATGCTCAAGAGACATGTGTGATTAAAAGTTGTGCTATTTCTTTTAATAGGGGATATCGTTTAGGAGAGGCGGGGCAGCAAAGCAGATGTGATGCAATGAAAAGGAAAACTGACATAACTGCCACAAAAAACAACCAACCATATTTATAGACATGTATGTACAGATGAACATGCAGGTCCATCTGAAGGAATTATTAATTATGTGAATCAGTTTCATATGTGTTTTCTTGTTTAGAAGCAGACTGATTGCTCTTTGATTTATAGACATTTGTTCGGATTCTTGGATAGAGTGGTATTGGATCAGCTCTGTTGATGGATTGATTAAAACATCCAGTGCGGCTAATACTTACAACAATAAGTTACTGAAAACTATATTTATGTAAATGATGTTAACAGTTTTTAACAAATGTCACAGGCATGTTAATAAGCATAATGAATTAAAACTAAACTTGAAGCATTTATGTATTATTCCTCCCTGTTGCTCTTTGTCTGTACTGTGGGGGATTACATGAAAAAGAAAAAATCTGAGGCTTTGGTTCTGAGAATGAGCAGCTAATTCTTGTTTTGAATAAAGTAAAAATAATGTAACATCCATTTATGGAAAACTGGTGGGATTTTTTTTTCAATTTCATTAAACACTGTGGCATATTTGATCCACTTTTAGATTATTTTTTTCAATTTATTGAAGCCAGAGTATGTAAGATTTCAAAGCGATTCTTTCCAACACTAGGTGGCAAACGCCATGTAGTGAGCAAAACCACACAACTGCTACCTCTACAAACCACCACAGGGCGGAAGTAGTGAGCTAAACTTGCTCCTCACCCCTCCCATCCTCTAAATACAGCGGAACCGTCACCGTCCACAAGACTCAAAGTTTATTTACAAACTGTGTGATGACATCCAGTATTTCATCTCCACATGAACCGGTAAGTAACTGTTAACACAACAGGCTCTTCGTCATGCTGAAAATGATACTCTCTTATGGTGTTTTTTTTGCAAAGTAGTACGTAAAAATGACAATATCGCGTATGGAATAAACGGTGGTACTAAGAAGAGGCTAAGCTACGTGCTAAGCTAGCTATAGTTGTTAGGCTAATTCTAAATTGATTAATATTTCTGCATATATTCAGCTGATGTTAGACTGAATCAGCCTAACACAGGCAGTCAGACACTGACATAATGCAGAATTTACATGTTTGAATGTTGTTACAGCGATGATCCGTGTACACACTTGTTTTCAGTGATGAATATGACATGTTAAGGTTGCCAGGAAGGCCGAGGCAGGGCTGGTGGACGGTCTGAGGACAAGCGGGTCAGTCTGAGGAAGAGATGTGACTGGCTAGCTGTAGTACAGGTAAAATGCAGTTTCATGTTCACTGTTTTGTCTCAAGATATTACTGATAAAAAATATTTATTACAGGAATTCCACAGTATTCCAATAACCAACAATGGTAAACGAGGCTGAAGTTAGCTTCCGATTCGCAATATGTGTAAAGGGCAATTCCACTGAATTTTTCGGAAACACCACATTAGACCAGGTCCTGACAAAAAACTACAACACTTGGACTCTTAAAACCTGGGTTAAAATATTCCACATACTATGCAGATTCAATAAAACATAGTGTCTGATTTGTGAAATCTTTATTCTATTTGTGAAAATGCAAATAAGGGTCATTTCATGACTTTTTTGGCATCTGGACCACATTACATCAGGTCCTGACAAAAAACTAAAACACTTAGACTCTTCAAATGTGGGCTAAAATATTCCACATACTATACCAGTTTTTTGTCAGTACCTGGTCTAATGTGGTGGTGTTTCCAAAAAATTCAGTGTAATTGCCCTTTACACATATTGCAGCCATAAGCTGCGGATCGGAAGCTAACTTCAGCCTCGTCAATGGTAACTGTTTTATGTATTATTTGTTGTTGTAACATAAATGTAATTTTATATTTGAGCTTGTTACCTACTGCTCTGTCTTCCATATGTTACTTGTTGCTTTGGCATCCAGACATTAGTTTTAGATATTACAGTAATATATTAACTTAGTCTCTGAACAAAGTTGGTAGACACAGACCTTCACTAAAAAATCTGATCTTTCACTTTTCACTTTGTTTTCCATCAGTTAGTAAAATGTGGCTCTATTTATCTAACCAATCTTTTGTATAATTTTGCAGAGACGTCTTGATGACATAAATGTGAAGGACCTAAGAAGACTCACATCCCAGCTCCTCAGAAGGAAACAAGGCTTGATTTCCAGTTGCTGTGTGGCTACTGAAGAGCAGTTTCCTGATCTGCACAGACACAATATTGGTTTTGTTTTTGGTGTTTGATTCTTTTTTTTTTTTTTCTAGTAAACCATAATTTAATAGCATTTCTGTGGAATCTATTGTTTACATGTTCGTTGATTGTATTGTTTCTTACTTATAATTTTGTGTTACTAATTAAGTAATTTGAGCTACTTTGTACACTTTGAAGCGTTTTTAAAATAAAGAAATTTAAATGCTTTTCCCCATTTATTCAATACTTTCAAGTCATCTAAATAACTGCAGTAGGATGTGATCATACAGGAACAAGATAAAAGTTTATTACAATTTATGACTGTAATAAATACAGATCTAACAGTGTATAAACACACCACAAATCCCACAGAGAAAAGTCTATGATCCACAAACAGAAGACACAACTATATACAAAAGTTCAACCAACCTGCACCAAATTCACTACAGATGATGCCAGTCATATTCTTCACATTTGTGCATGTCAATAATTAGATGATAAGTTAGCCCCGCCCCTTGGTGACAGGAAGTGACCGTTCATAAGGCCTAAATGGCCTGAAGTGCAGTCTGGCTGCACTTTAGGTTGAGAGAGGCATGGGAAGGATGTTGGCAGGGGAGGCGGTGGCATTATGCCGAGCGGCGCCATGGTGCGAGGGCCTATATCACCGCCTGCGGTTTTAATTATTATTATTATTATTATTATTTTTATTCGGACACTTCGCGTGCTTTTTTGGAGGCCTGAACGTGCTCGAAAACTCACCAAATTTTGCCTACCCCCCCAAGGGAATACGAAAAATTTGATATTTTGAGGTGCTCCAGAATGTTTGGGCGAAACTGAACGAGAGCGCCACCTATTTTAGGTGCCCCGCCACTGCATGTCATTAATCTTTATGAAAATTCATACACATGATCTACATGCTAGGGCGAACAAAAAATCCTCTCAATGTCATGGTGAAATGTCGACAGGAAGGCGGCCATTTTAGGTCAAAGTCAATATTTTGGCGTTTTAGCACCTCGCATTTTAACGAACTCGTCCTAGAGCTTTTATCCCACTGAGCCACAAATTGCTCAGGATGTTCAGGAGACATGTGTGATTAAATGTTGTGTTATTTCTTCTAATAGGAGACTTAGTTTACGAGGGGCGGGGCCTCAAAGTTTGATGTCTCGCCATGAAAAATTAAACGGATATAACTCCCACATAAAGCAACATTTCTGCACCAAATTTGCTAGATATGATGGCAGTCCCCTCCTACAGAGTTCTATATGCCAATATTTTGATTATGAAATAGCCACGCCCCCTGGAGGTCAAAAGTGTTGTTTTTTGCTCACACACCCATAACTCTGGCTTGGTGGACACCACATGGCCCAAATTCACTCAGGCATCACAAAACATGTTGGTGAAGAGATCTGGTAAAGGACGTTGCTCTACGCTGCACGGCGTGCCCGTGACGCCATGGCGAAGTTCCATGCGGCGGCGTGACATCATAAATCACTATAAAATTGTCAATTTTGATCTGATCACCCTAAAACTTATAGGGATTAATAAGGGATCAGTCCTGAACAGATTAATGTGACCATTGCTGGTGTAGACCTAAGCCCCGCCCACTTACAACAGGAAGTGGTTTTTTTCCACGTTTGAGGGTCATGCTTCTAAGCAAATGGTCCCAAACACTTGAGACTCCTCCAAAACATGTCAAACCCTTTCATGATGCCACAATAAAAACCTCAAGTTGCTACGCTAAACGGGACATGGCGAATGGCGGTCCAACGCCATGAAACAGGAAGTACCTGTGACCAAGCCATGGAACCTTGGACCGCCACCAAACTTGCCATGACTGATGACAGTAAGGCCCTGAACTTAGCCCCATTGAAACATAATGGAATAAATGGAGCATGTCTCCATAGCGCCCCCTACAAAATTTCAATCAATCAGCCCCGCCCACTACGTGGACCGACATGGATAAAATTCAGCACAGTTGGAGAACCTTCCAGTACCTTCAAAAAAGTCTCTTGGACATATGGGCTAAATTCAACAGGAAGTCGGCCATTTTGAAAAAGGTGCCATTTTTGGGGTCATTTGCTTTCCATGCATTTTAAACAACTCCTCCTAGGGATATTGTCCAACTGACACCCAACTTGCACAGGATGCTCAGGAGGCATGTGTGATGTAAAGTTGTGTTATTTCTTCTAATAGAAGATTTAGTTTAGGAGGGGCGGGCCCTCAAAGTTTGATGTCTCATTAACAAAGACTTATTGCTAAAACTCCCACATAAAACAACATATCAGCACAGGAATCGACACATTTGATGCCAGTCCCATGATGAACAAAATCTAAAATGCAATGATATGACTATGAACTAGCCCCACCCCTTGGCAACAACAAGTGTCTGATATCATGAACCAGGAAGTACCTGTAACAAAGCCATGAAATTGTTGATCTTCACCATACTTGCCATGAGTCATGACAGTTATGTACTTAATAGAGTAAAATTACAATATAGTGGAAAAGATAGTAAATGGCTCCATAGCGCCCCCTACAATATTTCAATCAATCAGCCCCGCCCACTACATTGACTGACATGGATAAAATTCAGCATACTTGTAGACCCTCCCAGTACCTTCAAAAAAGTCTCTTGGACATATGGGCTAAATCAAACAGGAAGTCGGCCATGTTGAAAAAGGTGCCATTTTTGGGGTCATTTCTGTCATTTTCTTTGCCATGCATTTTGAGAAGGTCCTCCTAAGAATTTTCTCCAACTGTAACCCAAATGAGTCAGGATGCTCAAGCTGCATATCTGATTAAAAGTTGTGTTATTTCTTTTAATAGGGGATATCGTTTAGGAGAGGTGGGGCAGCGAAGCAGATGTGATCCAATGAAAAGGAAAACTGACATAACTCCCACAAAAAACAACCAACCATATTGATAGACATGTATGTACAGATGAACATGCAGGTCCATCTGAAGGAATTATTAATTATGTGAATCAGTTTCATATGTGTTTTCTTGTTTAGAAGCAGACTGATTGCTCTTTGATTTATAGACATTTGTTCGGATTCTTGGATAGAGTGGTATTGGATCAGCTCTGTTGATGGATTGATTAAAACATCCAGTGCGGCTAATACTTACAACAATAAGTTACTGAAAACTATATTTATGTAAATGATGTTAACAGTTTTTAACAAATGTCACAGGCATGTTAATAAGCATAATGAATTAAAACTAAACTTGAAGCATTTATGTATTATTCCTCCCTGTTGCTCTTTGTCTGTACTGTGGGGGATTACATGAAAAAGAAAAAATCTGAGGCTTTGGTTCTGAGAATGAGCAGCTAATTCTTGTTTTGAATAAAGTAAAAATAATGTAACATCCATTTATGGAAAACTGGTGGGATTTTTTTTTCAATTTCATTAAACACTGTGGCATATTTGATCCACTTTTAGATTATTTTTTTCAATTTATTGAAGCCAGAGTATGTAAGATTTCAAAGCGATTCTTTCCAACACTAGGTGGCAAACACCATGTAGTGAGCAAAACCACACAACTGCTACCTCTACAAACCACCACAGGGCGGAAGTAGTGAGCTAAACTTGCTCCTCACCCCTCCCATCCTCTAAATACAGCGGAACCGTCACCGTCCACAAGACTCAAAGTTTATTTACAAACTGTGTGATGACATCCAGTATTTCAGCTCCACATGAACTGGTAAGTAACTGTTAACACAACAGCCTCTTCGTCATGCTGAAAATGATACTCTCTTATGGTGTTTTTTTTGCAAAGTAGTACGTAAAAATGACAATATCGCGTATGGAATAAACGGTGGTACTAAGAAGAGGCTAAGCTACATGCTAAGCTAGCTATAGTTGTTAGGCTAATTCTAACTTTATTAATATTTCTGCATATATTCAGCTGATGTTAGACTGAATCAGCCTAACACAGGCAGTCAGACACTGACATAATGCAGAATTTACATGTTTGAATGTTGTTACAGCGATGATCCGTGTACACACTTGTTTTCAGTGATGAATATGACATGTTAAGGTTGCCAGGAAGGCCGAGGCAGGGCTGGTGGACGGTCCGAGGACAAGCGGGTCAGTCTGAGGAAGACGAGCTGCAGCTTCCAGAGATGTGACTGGCTAGCTGTAGTACAGGTAAAATGCAGTTTCATGTTCACTGTTTTGTCTCAAGATATTACTGATAAAAAACATTTATTACAGGAATTCCACAGTATTCCAATAACCAACAATGGTAAACGAGGCTGAAGTTAGCTTCCGATTCGCAATATGTGTAAAGGGCAATTCCACTGAATTTTTCGGAAACACCACATTAGACCAGGTCCTGACAAAAAACTACAACACTTGGACTCTTAAAACCTGGGTTAAAATATTCCACATACTATGCAGATTCAATAAAACATAGTGTCTGATTTGTGAAATCTTTATTCTATTAGTGAAAATGCAAATAAGGGTCATTTCATGACTTTTTTGGCATCTGGACCACATTACATCAGGTCCTGACAAAAAACTAAAACACTTAGACTCTTCAAATGTGGGCTAAAATATTCCACATACTATACCAGTTTTTTGTCAGTACCTGGTCTAATGTGGTGGTGTTTCCAAAAAATTCAGTGTAATTGCCCTTTACACATATTGCAGCCATAAGCTGCGGATCGGAAGCTAACTTCAGCCTCGTCAATGGTAACTGTTTTATGTATTATTTGTTGTTGTAACATAAATGTAATTTTATATTTGAGCTTGTTACCTACTGCTCTGTCTTCCATATGTTACTTGTTGCTTTGGCATCCAGACATTAGTTTTAGATATTACAGTAATATATTAACTTAGTCTCTGAACAAAGTTGGTAGACACAGACCTTCACTAAAAAATCTGATCTTTCACTTTTCACTTTGTTTTCCATCAGTTAGTAAAATGTGGCTCTATTTATCTAACCAATCTTTTGTATAATTTTGCAGAGACGTCTTGATGACATAAATGTGAAGGACCTAAGAAGACTCACATCCCAGCTCCTCAGAAGGAAACAAGGCTTGATTCCCAGTTGCTGTGTGGCTACTGAAGAGCAGTTTCCTGATCTGCACAGACACAACATTGGTTTTGTTTTTGGTGTTTGATTCTTTTTTTTTTTTTTTTCTAGTAAACCACAATTTAATAGCATTTCTGTGGAATCTATTGTTTACATGTTCGTTGATTGTATTGTTTCTTACTTATAACTTTGTGTTACTAATTAAGTAATTTGAGCTACTTTGTACACTTTGAAGCGTTTTTAAAATAAAGAAATTTAAATGCTTTTCCCCATTTATTCAATACATTCAAGTCATCTAAATAACTGCAGTAGGATGTGATCATACAGGAACAAGATAAAAGTTTATTACAATTTATGACTGTAATAAATACAGATCTAACAGTGTATAAACACACCACAAATCCCACAGAGAAAAGTCTATGATCCACAAACAGAAGACACAACTATATACAAAAGATCAACCAACCTGCACCAAATTCACTACAGATGATGCCAGTCATATTCTTCACATTTGTGCATGTCAATAATTAGATGATAAGTTAGCCCCGCCCCTTGGTGACAGGAAGTGACCGTTCATAAGGCCTAAATGGCCTGAAGTGCAGTCTGGCTGCACTTTAGGTTGAGAGAGGCATGGGAAGGATGTTGGCAGGGGAGGCGGTGGCATTATGCCGAGCGGCGCCATGGTGCGAGGGCCTATATCACCGCTTGCGGTTTTAATTATTATTATTATTATTATTATTTTTATTCGGACACTTCGCGTGCTTTTTTGGAGGCCTGAACGTGCTCGAAAACTCACCAAATTTTGCGTACCCCCCCAAGGGAATACGAAAAATTTGATATTTTGAGGTGCTCCAGAATGTTTGGGCGAAACTGAATGAGAGCGCCACCTATTTTAGGTGCCCC
The DNA here is from genome assembly GCF_933228915.1 of Telmatherina bonti. Lineage (NCBI taxonomy): Eukaryota > Metazoa > Chordata > Actinopteri > Atheriniformes > Telmatherinidae > Telmatherina > Telmatherina bonti. Next base: position 10,479,039 of record NC_136614.1, on the reverse strand, counting down.
GCCACTGCATGTCATTAATCTTTATGAAAATTCATACACATGATCTACATGCTAGGGCGAACAAAAAATCCTCTTAATGTCATGGTGAAATGTCGACAGGAAGGCGGCCATTTTAGGTCAAAGTCAATATTTTGGCGTTTTAGCACCTCGCATTTTAACGAACTCGTCCTAGAGCTTTTATCCCACTGAGCCACAAATTGCTCAGGATGTTCAGGAGACATGTGTGATTAAATGTTGTGTTATTTCTTCTAATAGGAGACTTGGTTTACGAGGGGCGGGGCCTCAAAGTTTGATGTCTCGCCATGAAAAATTAAACGGATATAACTCCCACATAAAGCAACATTTCTGCACCAAATTTGCTAGATATGATGGCAGTCCCCTCCTACAGAGTTCTATATGCCAATATTTTGATTATGAAATAGCCACGCCCCCTGGAGGTCAAAAGTGTTGTGTTTTGCTCACACACCCATAACTCTGGCTTGGTGGACACCACATGGCCCAAATTCACTCAGGCATCACAAAACATGTTGGTGAAGAGATCTGGTAAAGGACGTTGCTCTACGCTGCACGGCGTGCCCGTGACGCCATGGCGAAGTTCCATGCGGCGGCGTGACATCATAAATCACTATAAAATTGTCAATTTTGATCTGATCACCCTAAAACTTATAGGGATTAATAAGGGATCAGTCCTGAACAGATTAATGTGACCATTGCTGGTGTAGACCTAAGCCCCGCCCACTTACAACAGGAAGTGGTTTTTTCCACGTTTGAGGGTCATGCTTCTAAGCAAATGGTCCCAAACACTTGAGCCTCCTCCAAAACATGTCAAACCCTTTCATGATGCCACAATAAAAACCTCAAGTCGCTACGCTAAACGGGACATGGCGAATGGCGGTCCAACGCCATGAAACAGGAAGTACCTGTGACCAAGCCATGGAACCTTGGACCGCCACCATACTTGCCATGACTGATGACAGTAAGGCCCTGAACTAAGCCCCATTGAAACATTATGGAATAAATGGAGCATGTCTCCATAGCGCCCCCTACAAAATTTCAATCAATCAGCCCCGCCCACTACATGGACCGACATGAATAAAATTCAGCACAGTTGGAGAACCTTCCAGTACCTTCAAAAAAGTCTCTTGGACATATGGGCTAAATTCAACAGGAAGTCGGCCATTTTGAAAAAGGTGCCATTTTTGGGGTCACTTCTTTGCCATGCATTTTAAACAACTCCTCCTAGGGATATTGTCCAACTGACACCCAACTTGCACAGGATGCTCAGGAGGCATGTGTGATTTAAAGTTGTGTTATTTCTTCTAATAGAAGATTTAGTTTAGGAGGGGCGGGCCCTCAAAGTTTTATGTCTTATTAACAAAGACTTATTGCTAAAACTCCCACATAAAACAACATATCAGCACAGGAATCGCCACATTTGATGCCAGTCCCATGATGAACAAAATCTACAATGCAATAATGGGACTATGAATTAGCCCCACCCCTTGGCAACAACAAGTGTCTGATATCATGAACCAGGAAGTACTTGTAACAAAGCCATGAAATTGTTGATCTTCACCATACTTGCCATGAGTCATGACAGTTATGTCCTTAATAGAGTAAAATTAAAATATAGTGGAGAAGATAGTAAATGGCTCCATAGCGCCCCCTACAATATTTTAATTAATCAGCCCCGCCCACTACATCGACTGACATGGATATGATTCGGGAAACTTGTAGACCATCCCAGTACCTTCAAAAAAGTCTCTTGGACATATGGGCTAAATCAAACAGGAAGTCGGCCATTTTGAAAAGGGTGCCATTTTTGGGGTCATTTCTGTCATTTTCTTTGCCATGCATTTTGAGGAACTTCTCCTAAGAATTTTGTCCAACTTTAACCCAAATGAGTCAGGATGCTCAAGAGGCATGTGTGATTAAAAGTTGTGCTATTTCTTTTAATAGGGGATATCGTTTAGGAGAGGCGGGGCAGCAAAGCAGATGTGATGCTACAAAAAGAAAAACTGACATAAATCCCCCAAAAAACAACCAACCTGCACCAAATTTGCTACAGATGATGCCAGTCATATCCTTCACATTTGTGCATGTCAATAATTAGATGATAAGTTAGCCCCGCCCCTTGGTGACAGGAAGTGACCCTTCATAAAACCTAAATGGTCTGAAGTGCAGTCTGGCTGCACTTTAGGTTGAGAGAGGCATGGGAAGGATGTTGCCAGGGGAGGCGGTGGCATGATGCCGAGCGGCGCCATGGTGCGAGGGCCTATATCACCGCCTGCGGTTTTAATTATTATTATTATTATTCTCCTAATAAATGAATTGCTTTTTTGGAGGCCTGAACATGCTCAAAAACTCACCAAATTTTGCGTACCCCCCCAAGGGAATGTGAAAAATTTGATATTTTGAGGTGCTCCAGAATGTTTGGGTGAAACTGAATGAGAGCGCCACCTATTTTAGGTGCCCCGCCACTGCATGTCGTTAATCTTTATGAAAATTCATACACATGATCTACATGCTAGGGCGAACAAAAAATCCTCTTAATGTCATGGTGAAATGTCGACAGGAAGGCGGCCATTTTAGGTCAAAGTCAATATTTTGGCGTTTTAGCACCTCGCATTTTAACGAACTCGTCCTAGAGCTTTTATCCCACTGAGCCACAAATTGCTGAGGATGTTCAGGAGGCATGTGTGATTAAATGTTGTGTTATTTCTTCTAATAGGAGACTTAGTTTACGAGGGGCGGGGCCTCAAAGTTTGATGTCTCGCCAGGAAAAATTAAACGGATATAACTCCCACATAAAGCAACATTTCTGCACCAAATTTGCTAGATATGATGGCAGTCCCCTCCTACAGAGTTCTATATGTCAATATTTTGATTATGAAATAGCCACGCCCCCTGGAGGTCAAAAGTGTTGTTTTTTGCTCACACACCCATAACTCTGGCTTGGTAGACACCACATGGCCCAAATTCACTCAGGCATCACAAAACATGTTGGTGAAGAGATCTGGTAAAGGACGTTGCTCTACGCTGCACGGCGTGCCCGTGACGCCATGGCAAAGTTCCGTGCGGCGGCGTGGCATCATAAATCACTATAAAATTGTCAATTTTGATCTGATCACCCTAAAACTTATAGGCATTAATAAGGGATCAGTCCTGAACAGATTAATGTGACCATTGCTGGTGTAGACCTAAGCTCCGCCCACTTACAACAGGAAGTGGTTTTTTCCACGTTTGAGGGTCATGCTTCTAAGCAAATGGTCCAAAACACTTTAGCCTCCTCCAAAACATGTCAAACCCTTTCATGATGCCACAATAAAAACCTCAAGTCGCTACGCTAAACAGGACATGGCGAATGGCGGTCCAACGCCATGAAACAGGAAGTACCTGTGACCAAGCCATGGAACCTTGGACCGCCACCAAACTTGCCATGACTGATGACAGTAAGGCCCTGAACTAAGCCCCATTGAAACATTATGGAATAAATGGAGCATGTCTCCATAGCGCCCCCTACAAAATTTCAATCAATCAACCCCGCCCACTACATGGACCGACATGAATAAAATTCAGCACAGTTGGAGAACCTTCCAGTACCTTCAAAAAAGTCTCTTGGACATATGGGCCACATCCAACAGGAAGTCGGCCATTTTGAAAAAGGTGCCATTTTTGGGGTCATTTCTTTGCCATGCATTTTAAACAACTCCTCCTAGGGATATTGTCCAACTGACACCCACAGAGCACAGGATGCTCAGGAGGCATGTGTGATTTAAAGTTGTGTTATTTCTTCTAATAGAAGATTTAGTTTAGGAGGGGCGGGCCCTCAAAGTTTGATGTCTTATTAACAAAGACTTATTGCTAAAACTCCCACATAAAACAACATATCAGCACAGGAATCACCACATTTGATGCCAGTCCCATGATGAACAAAATCTACAATGCAATAATATGACTCTGAATTAGCCCCACCCCTTGGCAACAACAAGTGTCTGATATCATGAACCAGGAAGTACCTGTGACAAAGCCGTGAAATTGTTGATCTTCACCATACTTGCCATGAGTCATGACAGTTATGTCCTTAATAGAGTAAAATTACAATATAGTGGAGAAGATCGTAAATGGCTCCATAGCGCCCCCTACAATATTTCAATCAATCAGCCCCGCCCACTGTATTGACTGACATGGATATGATTCGGGAAACTTGTAGACCCTCCCAGTACCTTGAAAAACGTCTCTTGGACATATGGCCTAAATCCAACAGGAAGTCAGCCATTTTGAAAAAGTTGTCATTTTCGGGGTCATTTCTGTCATTTGCTTTGCCATGCATTTTGAGGAAGTCCTGCTAAGAATTTTATCTAACTTTAACCCAAATGAGTCAGGATGCTCAAGAGGCATGTGTGATTAAAAGTTGTGTTGTTTCTTTTAATAGGGGATATCGTTTAGGAGAGGCGGGGCAGAAAAACAGCTGTGATGCAATGAAAAGGAAAACTGACATAACTCCCACAAAAAACAACCAACATGCACCAAATTTGCTACAGATGATGTCAGTCATATCCTTCACATTTCTGCATGTCAATAATTAGATTATTAGTTAGCCCCGCCCCTTGGTGACAGGAAGTGACCGTTCATAAGGCCTTAACAGCCTGAAGTGCAGTCTGGCTGCACTTTAGGTTGAGAGAGGCATGGGAAGGATGTTTGCAGGGGAGGCGGTGGCATTATGCCGAGCGGCGCCATGGTGCGAGGGCCTATATCACCGCCTGCGGTTTTAATTAGGCCCGAGCACCTTGGCGGTGCGAAGGCCTATTGTAATTGCAGCGTTTATTATTAGGCCCGAGCACCTTGGCGGTGCGAAGGCCTATTGTAATTGCAGTGTTTATTATTATTATTATTATTATTATTATTTTTATTCGGACACTTCGCGTGCTTTTTTGGAGGCCTGAACGTGCTCGAAAACTCACCAAATTTTGCGTACCCCCCCAAGGGAATACGAAAAATTTGATATTTTGAGGTGCTCCAGAATGTTTGGGCGAAACTGAATGAGAGCGCCACCTATTTTAGGTGCCCCGCCACTGCATGTCGTTTATCTTTATGAAAATTTATACACATGATCTACATGCTAGGGCGAACAAAAAATCCTCTTAATGTCATGGTGAAATGTCGACAGGAAGGCGGCCATTTTAGGTCAAAGTCAATATTTTGGCGTTTTAGCACCTCGCATTTTAACGAACTCGTCCTAGAGCTTTTATCCCACTGAGCCACAAATTGCTGAGGATGTTCAGGAGGCATGTGTGATTAAATGTTGTGTTATTTCTTCTAATAGGAGACTTAGTTTACGAGGGGCGGGGCCTCAAAGTTTGATGTCTCGCCATGAAAAATTAAACGGATATAACTCCCACATAAAGCAACATTTCTGCACCAAATTTGCTAGATATGATGGCAGTCCCCTCCTACAGAGTTCTATATGTCAATATTTTGATTATGAAATAGCCACGCCCCCTGGAGGTCAAAAGTGTTGTTTTTTGCTCACAGACCCATAACTCTGGCTTGGTGGACACCACATGGCCCAAATTCACTCAGGCATCACAAAACATGTTGGTGAAGAGATCTTATAAAGGACGTTGCTCTACGCTGCACGGCGTGCCCGTGACGCCATGGCGAAGTTCCATGCGGCGGCGTGACATCATAAATCACTATAAAATTGTCAATTTTGATCTGATCACCCAAAAACTTATAGGGATTAATAAGGGATCAGTCCTGAACAGATTACTGTGACCATTGCTGGTCTAGACCTAAGCCCCGCCCACTTACAACAGGAAGTGTTTTTTTCCACATTTGAGGGTCATGCTTCTAAGGAAATGGTCCCAAACACTTGAGACTCCTCCAAAACATGTCAAACCCTTTCATGATGCCACAATAAAAACCTCAAGTTGCTACGCTAAACGGGACATGGCGAATGGCGGTCCAACGCCATGAAACAGGAAGTACCTGTGACAAAGCCATGGAACCTTGGACAGCCACCAAACTTGCCATGACTGATGACAGTAAGGCCCTGAACTAAGCCCCATTGAAACATTATGGAATAAATGGAGCATGTCTCCATAGCGCCCCCTACAATATTTCAATCAATCAGCCCCGCCCACTACATGGACCGACATGGATAAAATTCAGCACAGTTGGAGAACCTGCCAGTACCTTCAAAAAAGTCTCTTGGACATATGGGCTAAATTCAACAGGAAGTCGGCCATTTTGAAAAAGGTGCCATTTTTGGGGTCATTTCTTTGCCATGCATTTTAAACAACTCCTCCTAGGGATCTTGTCCAACTGACACCCAACTTGCACAGGATGCTCAGGAGGCATGTGTGATTTAAAGTTGTGTTATTTCTTCTAATAGAAGATTTAGTTTAGGAGGGGCGGGCCCTCAAAGTTTGATGTCTCATTAACAAAGACTTATTGCTAAATCTCCCACATAAAACAACATATCAGCACAGGAATCGACACATTTGATGCCAGTCCCATGATGAACAAAATCTAAAATGCAATGATATGACTATGAACTAGCCCCACCCCTTGGCAACAACAAGTGTCTGATATCATGAACCAGGAAGTACCTGTAACAAAGCCATGAAATTGTTGATCTTCACCATACTTGCCATGAGTCATGACAGTTATGTACTTAATAGAGTAAAATTACAATATAGTGGAAAATATAGTAAATGGCTCCATAGCGCCCCCTACAATATTTCAATCAATCAGCCCCGCCCACTACATCGACTGACATGGATATGATTCGGCACACTTGTAGACTCTCCCATTGCCTTCAAAAAAGACTCTTGGACATATGGGCTAAATTTAACAGGAAGTGGGCCATTTTGAAAAAGGTTCCATTTTTGGGGTCATTTCTGTCATTTTCTTTGTCATGCATTTTGAGAAGTTCCTTCTAAGAATTTTATCTAACTTTAACCCAAATGAGTCAGGATGCTCAAGAGGCATGTGTGATTAAAAGTTGTGCTATTTCTTTTAATAGGGGATATCATTTAGGAGAGGCGGGGCAGCAAAGCAGATGTGATGCAATGAAAAGGAAAACTGACATAACTCCCACAAAAAACAACCAACCTGCATCAAATTTGCTACAGATGATGCCAGTCATATCCTTCACATTTGTGCTTGTCAATAATTAGATCATAAATTAGCCCCGCCCCTTGTTGACAGGAATTAACCCTTCATAAGGCCTAAATGGCCTGAAGTGCAGTCTGGCTGCACTTTAGGTTGAGAGAGGCATGGGAAGGATGTTGCCAAGGGAGGCGGTGGCATTATGCCAAGCGGCGCCATGGTGCGAGGGCCTATATCACCGCCTGCGGTTTTAATTATTATTATTTTTATTCGGACACTTCGCGTGCTTTTTTGGAGGCCTGAACGTGCTCGAAAACTCACCAAATTTTGCGTACCCCCCCAAGGGAATACGAAAAATTTGATATTTTGAGGTGCTCCAGAATGTTTGGGCGAAACTGAACGAGAGCGCCACCTATTTTAGGTGCCCCGCCACTGCATGTCGTTAATCTTTATGAAAATTCATACACATGATCTACATGCAAGGGTGAACAAAAAATCCTCTTAATGTCATGGTGAAATGTTGACAGGAAGGCGGCCATTTTAGGTCAAAGTCAATATTTTGGCGTTTTAGCACCTCGCATTTTAACGAACTCGTCCTAGAGCTTTTATCCCACTGAGCCACAAATTGCTCAGGATGTTCAGGAGGCATGTGTGATTAAATGTTGTGTTATTTCTTCTAATAGGAGACTTAGTTTACGAGGGGCGGGGCCTCAAAGTTTGATGTCTCGCCAGGAAAATTTTAACGGATATAACTCCCACATAAAGCAACATTTCTGCACCAAATTTGCTAGATATGATGGCAGTCCCCTTCTACAGAGTTCTATATGTCAATATTTTGATTATGAAATAGCCACGCCCCCTGGAGGTCAAAAGTGTTGTTTTTTGCTCACACACCCATAACTCTGGCTTGGTAGACACCACATGGCCCAAATTCACTCAGGCATCACAAAACATGTTGGTGAAGAGATCTGATAAAGGACGTTGCTCTACGCTGCACGGCGTGCCCGTGACGCCATGGCGAAATTCCATGCGGCGGCGTGACATCATAAATCACTATAAAATTGTCAATTTTGATCTGATCACCCTAAAACTTATAGGGATTAATAAGGGATCAGTCCTGAACAGATTAATGTGACCATTGCTGGTGTAGACCTAAGCCCCGCCCACTTACAACAGGAAGTGTTTTTTTCCACGTTTGAGGGTCATGCTTCTAAGCAAATGGTCCAAAACACTTGAGCCTCCTCCAAAACATGTCAAACCCTTTCATGATGCCACAATAAAAACCTCAAGTTGCTACGCTAAACGGGACATGGCGAATGGCGGTCCAACGCCATGAAACAGGAAGTACCTGTGACCAAGCCATGGAACCTTGGACCGCCACCATACTTGCCATGAATGATGACAGCAAGGCCCTGAACTAAGCCCCATTGAAACATTATGGAATAAATGGAGCATGTCTCCATAGCGCCCCCTACAAAATTTCAATCAATCAGCCCCGCCCAGTACATGGACCGACATGAATAAAATTCAGCACAGTTGGAGAACCTGCCAGTACCTTCAAAAAAGTCTCTTGGACATATGGGCTAAATTCAACAGGAAGTCGGCCATTTTGAAAAAGGTGCCATTTTTGGGGTCATTTCTTTGCCATGCATTTTAAACAACTCCTCCTAGGGATATTGTCCAACTGACACCCAACTTGCACAGGATGCTCAGGAGGCATGTGTGATTTAAAGTTGTGTTATTTCTTCTAATAGAAGATTTAGTTTAGGAGGGGCGGGCCCTCAAAGTTTGATGTCTCATTAAGAAAGACTTATTGCTAAATCTCCCACATAAAACAACATATCAGCACAGGAATCGCCACATTTGATGCCAGTCCCATGATGAACAAAATCTACAATGCAATAATGGGACTATGAATTAGCCCCACCCCTTGGCAACAACAAGTGTCTGATATCATGAACCAGGAAGTACCTGTAACAAAGCCATGAAACCTTTGATCTTCACCATACTTGCCATGAGTCATGAAAGTTATGCCCTTAATAGAGTAAAATTAAAATATAGTGGAGAAGATAGTAAATGGCTCCATAGCGCCCCCTAAAAAATTTCAATCAATCAGCCCCGCCCACTACATTGACTGACATGGATATGATTCGGGAAACTTGTAGACCCTCCCAGTACCTTCAAAAACGTCTCTTGGACATATGGGCTAAATTCAACAGGAAGTCGGCCATTTTGAAAAAGGTGCCATTTTTGGGGTCATTTCTTTGCCATGCATTTTAAACAACTCCTCTTAGGGATATTGTCCAACTGACACCCAACTTGCACAGGATGCTCAGGAGGCATGTGTGATGTAAAGTTGTGTTATTTCTTCTAATAGAAGATTTAGTTTAGGAGGGGCGGGCCCTCAAAGTTTTATGTCTTATTAACAAAGACTTATTGCTAAAACTCCCACATAAAACAACATATCAGCACAGGAATCGACACATTTGATGCCAGTCCCATGATGAACAAAATCTGCAATGCAATAATGGGACTATGAATTAGCCCCACCCCTTGGCAACAAGAAGTGTCTGATATCATGAACCAGGAAGTACCTGTAACAAAGCCATGAAACCTTTGATCTTCACCATACTTGCCATGAGTCATGAAAGTTATGCCCTTAATAGAGTAAAATTACAATATAGTGGAAAAGATAGTAAATGGCTCTATAGCGCCCCCTCCAATATTTCAATCAATCAGCCCCGCCCACTATATTGACTGACATGGATAAAATTCAGCATACTTGTAGACCCTTCCAGCGCCTTCAAAAAAGTCTCTTGGACATATGGGCTAAATCAAACAGGAAGTCGGCCATTTTGAAAAAGGTGCCATTTTTGGGGTCATTTCTGTCATTTTCTTTGCCATGCATTTTGAGAAGGTCCTCCTAAGAATTTTCTCCAACTGTAACCCAAATGAGTCAGGATGCTCAAGCTGCATATCTGATTAAAAGTTGTGTTATTTCTTTAAATAGGGGATATCGTTTAGGAGAGGCGGGGCAGCGAAGCAGATGTGATCCAATAAAAGGAAAACTGACATAACTCCCACAAAAAACAACCAACCATATTTATAGACATGTATGTACAGATGAACATGCAGGTCCATCTGAAGGAATTATTAATTATGTGAATCAGTTTCATATGTGTTTTCTTGTTTAGAAGCAGACTGATTGCTCTTTGATTTATAGACATTTGTTCGGATTCTTGGATAGAGTGGTATTGGATCAGCTCTGTTGATGGATTGATTAAAACATCCAGTGCGGCTAATACTTACAACAATAAGTTACTGAAAACTATATTTATGTAAATGATGTTAACAGTTTTTAACAAATGTCACAGGCATGTTAATAAGCATAATGAATTAAAACTAAACTTGAAGCATTTATGTATTATTCCTCCCTGTTGCTCTTTGTCTGTACTGTGGGGGATTACATGAAAAAGAAAAAATCTGAGGCTTTGGTTCTGAGAATGAGCAGCTAATTCTTGTTTTGAATAAAGTAAAAATAATGTAACATCCATTTATGGAAAACTGGTGGGATTTTTTTTTCAATTTCATTAAACACTGTGGCATATTTGATCCACTTTTAGATTATTTTTTTCAATTTATTGAAGCCAGAGTATGTAAGATTTCAAAGTGATTCTTTCCAACACTAGGTGGCAAACACCATGTAGTGAGCAAAACCACACAACTGCTACCTCTACAAACCACCACAGGGCGGAAGTAGTGAGCTAAACTTGCTCCTCACCCCTCCCATCCTCTAAATACAGCGGAACCGTCACCGTCCACAAGACTCAAAGTTTATTTACAAACTGTGTGATGACATCCAGTATTTCAGCTCCACATGAACCGGTAAGTAACTGTTAACACAACAGGCTCTTCGTCATGCTGAAAATGATACTCTCTTATGGTGTTTTTTTTGCAAAGTAGTGCGTAAAAATGACAATATCGCGTATGGAATAAACGGTGGTACTAAGAAGAGGCTAAGCTACGTGCTAAGCTAGCTATAGTTGTTAGGCTAATTCTAACTTGATTAATATTTCTGCATATATTCAGCTGATGTTAGACTGAATCAGCCTAACACAGGCAGTCAGACACTGACATAATGCAGAATTTACATGTTTGAATGTTGTTACAGCGATGATCCGTGTACACACTTGTTTTCAGTGATGAATATGACATGTTAAGGTTGCCAGGAAGGCCGAGGCAGGGCTGGTGGACGGTCCGAGGACAAGCGGGTCAGTCTGAGGAAGACGAGCTGCAGCTTCCAGAGATGTGACTGGCTAGCTGTAGTACAGGTAAAATGCAGTTTCATGTTCACTGTTTTGTCTCAAGATATTACTGATAAAAAACATTTATTACAGGAATTCCACAGTATTCCAATAACCAACAATGGTAAACGAGGCTGAAGTTAGCTTCCGATTCGCAATATGTGTAAAGGGCAATTCCACTGAATTTTTCGGAAACACCACATTAGACCAGGTCCTGACAAAAAACTACAACACTTGGACTCTTAAAACCTGGGTTAAAATATTCCACATACTATGCAGATTCAATAAAACATAGTGTCTGATTTGTGAAATCTTTATTCTATTTGTGAAAATGCAAATAAGGGTCATTTCATGACTTTTTTGGCATCTGGACCACATTACATCAGGTCCTGACAAAAAACTAAAACACTTAGACTCTTCAAATGTGGGCTAAAATATTCCACATACTATACTAGTTTTTTGTCAGTACCTGGTCTAATGTGGTGGTGTTTCCAAAAAATTCAGTGTAATTGCCCTTTACACATATTGCAGCCATAAGCTGCGGATCGGAAGCTAACTTCAGCCTCGTCAATGGTAACTGTTTTATGTATTATTTGTTGTTGTAACATAAATGTAATTTTATATTTGAGCTTGTTACCTACTGCTCTGTCTTCCATATGTTACTTGTTGCTTTGGCATCCAGACATTAGTTTTAGATATTACAGTAATATATTAACTTAGTCTCTGAACAAAGTTGGTAGACACAGACCTTCACTAAAAAATCTGATCTTTCACTTTTCACTTTGTTTTCCATCAGTTAGTAAAATGTGGCTCTATTTATCTAACCAATCTTTTGTATAATTTTGCAGAGACGTCTTGATGACATAAATGTGAAGGACCTAAGAAGACTCACATCCCAGCTCCTCAGAAGGAAACAAGGCTTGATTCCCAGTTGCTGTGTGGCTACTGAAGAGCAGTTTCCTGATCTGCACAGACACAACATTGGTTTTGTTTTTGGTGTTTGATTCTTTTTTTTTTTCTAGTAAACCACAATTTAATAGCATTTCTGTGGAATCTATTGTTTACATGTTCGTTGATTGTATTGTTTCTTACTTATAACTTTGTGTTACTAATTAAGTAATTTGAGCTACTTTGTACACTTTGAAGCGTTTTTAAAATAAAGAAATTTAAATGCTTTTCCCCATTTATTCAATACATTCAAGTCATCTAAATAACTGCAGTAGGATGTGATCATACAGGAACAAGATAAAAGTTTATTACAATTTATGACTGTAATAAATACAGATCTAACAGTGTATAAACACACCACAAATCCCACAGAGAAAAGTCTATGATCCACAAACAGAAGACACAACTATATACAAAAGATCAACCAACCTGCACCAAATTCACTACAGATGATGCCAGTCATATTCTTCACATTTGTGCATGTCAATAATTAGATTATAAGTTAGCCCCGCCCTTTGGTGACAGGAAGTGACCGTTCATAAGGCCTAAATGGCCTGAAGTGCAGTCTGGCTGCACTTTAGGTTGAGAGAGGTATGGGAAGGATGTTGCCAGGGGAGGCGGTGGCATTATGCCGAGCGGCGCCATGGTGCGAGGGCCTATATCACCGCTTGCGGTTTTAATTAGGCCCGAGCACCTTGGCGGTGCGAAGGCCTATTGTAATTGCAGTGTTTATTATTATTATTATTAGGCCCGAGCACCTTGGCGGTGCGAAGGCCTATTGTAATTGCAGTGTTTATTATTATTATTATTATTTTTATTCGGACACTTCGCGTGCTTTTTTGGAGGCCTGAACGTGCTCGAAAACTCACCAAATTTTGCGTACCCCCCCAAGGGAATACGAAAAATTTGATATTTTGAGGTGCTCCAGAATGTTTGGGCGAAACTGAAGGAGAGCGCCACCTATTTTAGGTGCCCCGCCACTGCATGTCGTTAATCTTTATGAAAATTCATACACATGATCTACATGCTAGGGCGAACAAAAAATCCTTTTAATGTCATGGTGAAATGTCGACAGGAAGGCGGCCATTTTAGGTCAAAGTCAATATTTTGGCGTTTTAGCACCTCGCATTTTAACGAACTCGTCCTAGAGCTTTTAACCCACTGAGCCACAAATTGTTCAGGATGTTCAGGAGGCATGTGTGATTAAATGTTGTGTTATTTCTTCTAATAGGAGACTTAGTTTACGAGGGGCGGGGCCTCAAAGTTTGATGTCTCGCCAGGAAAAATTAAACGGATATAACTCCCACATAAAGCAACATTTCTGCACCACATTTGCTAGATATGATGGCAGTCCGCTCCTACAGAGTTCTATATGCCAATATTTTGATTATGAAATAGCCACGCCCCCTGGAGGTCAAAAGTGTTGTTTTTTGCTCACACACCCATAACTCTGGCTTGGTGGACACCACATGGCCCAAATTCTCTCAGGCATCACAAAACATGTTGGTGAAGAGATCTGGTAAAGGACGTTGCTCTACGCTGCACGGCGTGCCCGTGACGCCATGGCAAAGTTCCATGCGGCGGCGTGACATCATAAATCACTATAAAATTGTCAATTTTGATCTGATCACCCTAAAACTTATAGGGATTAATAAGGGAACGGTCCTGAACAGATTAATGTGACCATTGCTGGTGTAGACCTAAGCTCCGCCCACTTACAACAGGAAGTGGTTTTTTCCACGTTTGAGGGTCATGCTTCTAAGCAAATGGTCCCAAATACTTGAGCCTCCTCCAAAACATGTCAAACCCTTTCATGATGCCACAATAAAAACCTCAAGTCGCTACGCTAAACAGGACATGGCGAATGGCGGTCCAACGCCATGAAACAGGAAGTACCTGTGACCAAGCCATGGAACCTTGGACCGCCACCAAACTTGCCATGATTGATGACAGTAAGGCCCTGAACTAAGCCCCATTGAAACATTATGGAATAAATGGAGCATGTCTCCATAGCGCCCCCTACAATATTTCATTCAATCAGCCCCGCCCACTACATGGACCGACATGGATAAAATTCAGCACAGTTGTAGAAGCTTCCAGTACCTTCAAAAAAGTCTCTTGGACATATGGGCTAAATTCAACAGGAAGTCGGGCATTTAGAAAAAGGTGCCATTTTTGGGGTCATTTCTTTGCCATGCATTTTAAACAACTCCTCCTAGGGATATTGTCCAACTGACACCCAACTTGCACAGGATGCTCAGGAGGCATGTGTGATTTAAAGTTGTGTTATTTCTTCTAATAGAAGATTTAGTTTAGGAGGGGCGGGCCCTCAAATTTTATGTCTCATTAACAAAGACTTATTGCTAAAACTCCCACATAAAACAACATATCAGCACAGGAATCGACCCATTTGATGCCAGTCCCATGATGAACAAAATATACAATGCAATAATATGACTCTGAACTAGCCCCACCCCTTGGGAACAACAAGTGTCTGATATCATGAACCAGGAAGTACCTGTGACAAAGCCGTGAAATTGTTGATCTTCACCATACTTGCCATGAGTCATGACAGTTATGTCCTTAATAGAGTAAAATTACAATATAGTGGAGAAGATCGTAAATGGCTCCATAGCGCCCTCTACAATATTTCAATCAATCAGCCCCGCCCACTACATTGACTGACATGGATATGATTCAGAAAACTTGTAGACCCTCCCAGTACCTTCAAAAAAGTCTCTTGGACATATGGGCTAAATCCAACAGGAAGTCGGCCATTTTGAAAAGAGTGCCATTTTTGGGGTCATTTCTGTCATTTTCTTTGCCATGCATTTTGAGGAACTTCTCCTAAGAATTTTGTCCAACTTTAACCCAAATGAGTCAGGATGCTCAAGAGACATGTGTGATTAAAAGTTGTGCTATTTCTTTTAATAGGGGATATCGTTTAGGAGAGGCGGGGCAGCAAAGCTGATGTGATGCAATGAAAAGGAAAACTGACATAACTCCCACAAAAAACAACCGACCTGCACCAAATTCACTACAGATGATGCCAGTCATATCCTTCACATTTGTGCATGTCAATAATTAGATTATAAGTTAGCCCCGCCCCTTGGTGACAGGAAGTGTCCCTTCATAAGGCCTAAATGGCCTGAAGTGCAGTCTGGCTGCACTTTAGGTTGAGAGAGGCATGGGAAGGATGTTGGCAGGGGAGGCGGTGGCATTATGCCGAGCGGCGCCATGGTGCGAGGGCCTATATCACCGCTTGCGGTTTTAATTATTATTATTATTTTTATTCGGACACTTCGCGTGCTTTTTTGGAGGCCTGAACGTGCTCGAAAACTCACCAAATTTTGCCTACCCCCCCAAGGGAATACGAAAAATTTGATATTTTGAGGTGCTCCAGAATGTTTGGGCGAAACTGAACGAGAGCGCCACCTATTTTAGGTGCCCCGCCACTGCATGTCATTAATCTTTATGAAAATTCATACACATGATCTACATGCTAGGGCGAACAAAAAATCCTCTCAATGTCATGGTGAAATGTCGACAGGAAGGCGGCCATTTTAGGTCAAAGTCAATATTTTGGCGTTTTAGCACCTCGCATTTTAACGAACTCGTCCTAGAGCTTTTATCCCACTGAGCCACAAATTGCTCAGGATGTTCAGGAGACATGTGTGATTAAATGTTGTGTTATTTCTTCTAATAGGAGACTTAGTTTACGAGGGGCGGGGCCTCAAAGTTTGATGTCTCGCCATGAAAAATTAAACGGATATAACTCCCACATAAAGCAACATTTCTGCACCAAATTTGCTAGATATGATGGCAGTCCCCTCCTACAGAGTTCTATATGCCAATATTTTGATTATGAAATAGCCACGCCCCCTGGAGGTCAAAAGTGTTGTTTTTTGCTCACACACCCATAACTCTGGCTTGGTGGACACCACATGGCCCAAATTCACTCAGGCATCACAAAACATGTTGGTGAAGAGATCTGGTAAAGGACGTTGCTCTACGCTGCACGGCGTGCCCGTGACGCCATGGCGAAGTTCCATGCGGCGGCGTGACATCATAAATCACTATAAAATTGTCAATTTTGATCTGATCACCCTAAAACTTATAGGGATTAATAAGGGATCAGTCCTGAACAGATTAATGTGACCATTGCTGGTGTAGACCTAAGCCCCGCCCACTTACAACAGGAAGTGGTTTTTTTCCACGTTTGAGGGTCATGCTTCTAAGCAAATGGTCCCAAACACTTGAGACTCCTCCAAAACATGTCAAACCCTTTCATGATGCCACAATAAAAACCTCAAGTTGCTACGCTAAACGGGACATGGCGAATGGCGGTCCAACGCCATGAAACAGGAAGTACCTGTGACCAAGCCATGGAACCTTGGACCGCCACCAAACTTGCCATGACTGATGACAGTAAGGCCCTGAACTTAGCCCCATTGAAACATAATGGAATAAATGGAGCATGTCTCCATAGCGCCCCCTACAAAATTTCAATCAATCAGCCCCGCCCACTACGTGGACCGACATGGATAAAATTCAGCACAGTTGGAGAACCTTCCAGTACCTTCAAAAAAGTCTCTTGGACATATGGGCTAAATTCAACAGGAAGTCGGCCATTTTGAAAAAGGTGCCATTTTTGGGGTCATTTGCTTTCCATGCATTTTAAACAACTCCTCCTAGGGATATTGTCCAACTGACACCCAACTTGCACAGGATGCTCAGGAGGCATGTGTGATGTAAAGTTGTGTTATTTCTTCTAATAGAAGATTTAGTTTAGGAGGGGCGGGCCCTCAAAGTTTGATGTCTCATTAACAAAGACTTATTGCTAAAACTCCCACATAAAACAACATATCAGCACAGGAATCGACACATTTGATGCCAGTCCCATGATGAACAAAATCTAAAATGCAATGATATGACTATGAACTAGCCCCACCCCTTGGCAACAACAAGTGTCTGATATCATGAACCAGGAAGTACCTGTAACAAAGCCATGAAATTGTTGATCTTCACCATACTTGCCATGAGTCATGACAGTTATGTACTTAATAGAGTAAAATTACAATATAGTGGAAAAGATAGTAAATGGCTCCATAGCGCCCCCTACAATATTTCAATCAATCAGCCCCGCCCACTACATTGACTGACATGGATAAAATTCAGCATACTTGTAGACCCTCCCAGTACCTTCAAAAAAGTCTCTTGGACATATGGGCTAAATCAAACAGGAAGTCGGCCATGTTGAAAAAGGTGCCATTTTTGGGGTCATTTCTGTCATTTTCTTTGCCATGCATTTTGAGAAGGTCCTCCTAAGAATTTTCTCCAACTGTAACCCAAATGAGTCAGGATGCTCAAGCTGCATATCTGATTAAAAGTTGTGTTATTTCTTTTAATAGGGGATATCGTTTAGGAGAGGTGGGGCAGCGAAGCAGATGTGATCCAATGAAAAGGAAAACTGACATAACTCCCACAAAAAACAACCAACCATATTGATAGACATGTATGTACAGATGAACATGCAGGTCCATCTGAAGGAATTATTAATTATGTGAATCAGTTTCATATGTGTTTTCTTGTTTAGAAGCAGACTGATTGCTCTTTGATTTATAGACATTTGTTCGGATTCTTGGATAGAGTGGTATTGGATCAGCTCTGTTGATGGATTGATTAAAACATCCAGTGCGGCTAATACTTACAACAATAAGTTACTGAAAACTATATTTATGTAAATGATGTTAACAGTTTTTAACAAATGTCACAGGCATGTTAATAAGCATAATGAATTAAAACTAAACTTGAAGCATTTATGTATTATTCCTCCCTGTTGCTCTTTGTCTGTACTGTGGGGGATTACATGAAAAAGAAAAAATCTGAGGCTTTGGTTCTGAGAATGAGCAGCTAATTCTTGTTTTGAATAAAGTAAAAATAATGTAACATCCATTTATGGAAAACTGGTGGGATTTTTTTTTCAATTTCATTAAACACTGTGGCATATTTGATCCACTTTTAGATTATTTTTTTCAATTTATTGAAGCCAGAGTATGTAAGATTTCAAAGCGATTCTTTCCAACACTAGGTGGCAAACACCATGTAGTGAGCAAAACCACACAACTGCTACCTCTACAAACCACCACAGGGCGGAAGTAGTGAGCTAAACTTGCTCCTCACCCCTCCCATCCTCTAAATACAGCGGAACCGTCACCGTCCACAAGACTCAAAGTTTATTTACAAACTGTGTGATGACATCCAGTATTTCAGCTCCACATGAACTGGTAAGTAACTGTTAACACAACAGCCTCTTCGTCATGCTGAAAATGATACTCTCTTATGGTGTTTTTTTTGCAAAGTAGTACGTAAAAATGACAATATCGCGTATGGAATAAACGGTGGTACTAAGAAGAGGCTAAGCTACATGCTAAGCTAGCTATAGTTGTTAGGCTAATTCTAACTTTATTAATATTTCTGCATATATTCAGCTGATGTTAGACTGAATCAGCCTAACACAGGCAGTCAGACACTGACATAATGCAGAATTTACATGTTTGAATGTTGTTACAGCGATGATCCGTGTACACACTTGTTTTCAGTGATGAATATGACATGTTAAGGTTGCCAGGAAGGCCGAGGCAGGGCTGGTGGACGGTCCGAGGACAAGCGGGTCAGTCTGAGGAAGACGAGCTGCAGCTTCCAGAGATGTGACTGGCTAGCTGTAGTACAGGTAAAATGCAGTTTCATGTTCACTGTTTTGTCTCAAGATATTACTGATAAAAAACATTTATTACAGGAATTCCACAGTATTCCAATAACCAACAATGGTAAACGAGGCTGAAGTTAGCTTCCGATTCGCAATATGTGTAAAGGGCAATTCCACTGAATTTTTCGGAAACACCACATTAGACCAGGTCCTGACAAAAAACTACAACACTTGGACTCTTAAAACCTGGGTTAAAATATTCCACATACTATGCAGATTCAATAAAACATAGTGTCTGATTTGTGAAATCTTTATTCTATTAGTGAAAATGCAAATAAGGGTCATTTCATGACTTTTTTGGCATCTGGACCACATTACATCAGGTCCTGACAAAAAACTAAAACACTTAGACTCTTCAAATGTGGGCTAAAATATTCCACATACTATACCAGTTTTTTGTCAGTACCTGGTCTAATGTGGTGGTGTTTCCAAAAAATTCAGTGTAATTGCCCTTTACACATATTGCAGCCATAAGCTGCGGATCGGAAGCTAACTTCAGCCTCGTCAATGGTAACTGTTTTATGTATTATTTGTTGTTGTAACATAAATGTAATTTTATATTTGAGCTTGTTACCTACTGCTCTGTCTTCCATATGTTACTTGTTGCTTTGGCATCCAGACATTAGTTTTAGATATTACAGTAATATATTAACTTAGTCTCTGAACAAAGTTGGTAGACACAGACCTTCACTAAAAAATCTGATCTTTCACTTTTCACTTTGTTTTCCATCAGTTAGTAAAATGTGGCTCTATTTATCTAACCAATCTTTTGTATAATTTTGCAGAGACGTCTTGATGACATAAATGTGAAGGACCTAAGAAGACTCACATCCCAGCTCCTCAGAAGGAAACAAGGCTTGATTCCCAGTTGCTGTGTGGCTACTGAAGAGCAGTTTCCTGATCTGCACAGACACAACATTGGTTTTGTTTTTGGTGTTTGATTCTTTTTTTTTTTTTTTTCTAGTAAACCACAATTTAATAGCATTTCTGTGGAATCTATTGTTTACATGTTCGTTGATTGTATTGTTTCTTACTTATAACTTTGTGTTACTAATTAAGTAATTTGAGCTACTTTGTACACTTTGAAGCGTTTTTAAAATAAAGAAATTTAAATGCTTTTCCCCATTTATTCAATACATTCAAGTCATCTAAATAACTGCAGTAGGATGTGATCATACAGGAACAAGATAAAAGTTTATTACAATTTATGACTGTAATAAATACAGATCTAACAGTGTATAAACACACCACAAATCCCACAGAGAAAAGTCTATGATCCACAAACAGAAGACACAACTATATACAAAAGATCAACCAACCTGCACCAAATTCACTACAGATGATGCCAGTCATATTCTTCACATTTGTGCATGTCAATAATTAGATGATAAGTTAGCCCCGCCCCTTGGTGACAGGAAGTGACCGTTCATAAGGCCTAAATGGCCTGAAGTGCAGTCTGGCTGCACTTTAGGTTGAGAGAGGCATGGGAAGGATGTTGGCAGGGGAGGCGGTGGCATTATGCCGAGCGGCGCCATGGTGCGAGGGCCTATATCACCGCTTGCGGTTTTAATTATTATTATTATTATTATTATTTTTATTCGGACACTTCGCGTGCTTTTTTGGAGGCCTGAACGTGCTCGAAAACTCACCAAATTTTGCGTACCCCCCCAAGGGAATACGAAAAATTTGATATTTTGAGGTGCTCCAGAATGTTTGGGCGAAACTGAATGAGAGCGCCACCTATTTTAGGTGCCCCGCCACTGCATGTCATTAATCTTTATGAAAATTCATACACATGATCTACATGCTAGGGCGAACAAAAAATCCTCTTAATGTCATGGTGAAATGTCGACAGGAAGGCGGCCATTTTAGGTCAAAGTCAATATTTTGGCGTTTTAGCACCTCGCATTTTAACGAACTCGTCCTAGAGCTTTTATCCCACTGAGCCACAAATTGCTCAGGATGTTCAGGAGACATGTGTGATTAAATGTTGTGTTATTTCTTCTAATAGGAGACTTGGTTTACGAGGGGCGGGGCCTCAAAGTTTGATGTCTCGCCATGAAAAATTAAACGGATATAACTCCCACATAAAGCAACATTTCTGCACCAAATTTGCTAGATATGATGGCAGTCCCCTCCTACAGAGTTCTATATGCCAATATTTTGATTATGAAATAGCCACGCCCCCTGGAGGTCAAAAGTGTTGTGTTTTGCTCACACACCCATAACTCTGGCTTGGTGGACACCACATGGCCCAAATTCACTCAGGCATCACAAAACATGTTGGTGAAGAGATCTGGTAAAGGACGTTGCTCTACGCTGCACGGCGTGCCCGTGACGCCATGGCGAAGTTCCATGCGGCGGCGTGACATCATAAATCACTATAAAATTGTCAATTTTGATCTGATCACCCTAAAACTTATAGGGATTAATAAGGGATCAGTCCTGAACAGATTAATGTGACCATTGCTGGTGTAGACCTAAGCCCCGCCCACTTACAACAGGAAGTGGTTTTTTCCACGTTTGAGGGTCATGCTTCTAAGCAAATGGTCCCAAACACTTGAGCCTCCTCCAAAACATGTCAAACCCTTTCATGATGCCACAATAAAAACCTCAAGTCGCTACGCTAAACGGGACATGGCGAATGGCGGTCCAACGCCATGAAACAGGAAGTACCTGTGACCAAGCCATGGAACCTTGGACCGCCACCATACTTGCCATGACTGATGACAGTAAGGCCCTGAACTAAGCCCCATTGAAACATTATGGAATAAATGGAGCATGTCTCCATAGCGCCCCCTACAAAATTTCAATCAATCAGCCCCGCCCACTACATGGACCGACATGAATAAAATTCAGCACAGTTGGAGAACCTTCCAGTACCTTCAAAAAAGTCTCTTGGACATATGGGCTAAATTCAACAGGAAGTCGGCCATTTTGAAAAAGGTGCCATTTTTGGGGTCACTTCTTTGCCATGCATTTTAAACAACTCCTCCTAGGGATATTGTCCAACTGACACCCAACTTGCACAGGATGCTCAGGAGGCATGTGTGATTTAAAGTTGTGTTATTTCTTCTAATAGAAGATTTAGTTTAGGAGGGGCGGGCCCTCAAAGTTTTATGTCTTATTAACAAAGACTTATTGCTAAAACTCCCACATAAAACAACATATCAGCACAGGAATCGCCACATTTGATGCCAGTCCCATGATGAACAAAATCTACAATGCAATAATGGGACTATGAATTAGCCCCACCCCTTGGCAACAACAAGTGTCTGATATCATGAACCAGGAAGTACTTGTAACAAAGCCATGAAATTGTTGATCTTCACCATACTTGCCATGAGTCATGACAGTTATGTCCTTAATAGAGTAAAATTAAAATATAGTGGAGAAGATAGTAAATGGCTCCATAGCGCCCCCTACAATATTTTAATTAATCAGCCCCGCCCACTACATCGACTGACATGGATATGATTCGGGAAACTTGTAGACCATCCCAGTACCTTCAAAAAAGTCTCTTGGACATATGGGCTAAATCAAACAGGAAGTCGGCCATTTTGAAAAGGGTGCCATTTTTGGGGTCATTTCTGTCATTTTCTTTGCCATGCATTTTGAGGAACTTCTCCTAAGAATTTTGTCCAACTTTAACCCAAATGAGTCAGGATGCTCAAGAGGCATGTGTGATTAAAAGTTGTGCTATTTCTTTTAATAGGGGATA
Source organism: Telmatherina bonti (assembly GCF_933228915.1). Classification (NCBI taxonomy): domain Eukaryota; kingdom Metazoa; phylum Chordata; class Actinopteri; order Atheriniformes; family Telmatherinidae; genus Telmatherina; species Telmatherina bonti. The sequence goes on along the minus strand of NC_136614.1, from coordinate 10,456,181 downwards.
TCGTTTAGGAGAGGCGGGGCAGCAAAGCAGATGTGATGCTACAAAAAGAAAAACTGACATAAATCCCCCAAAAAACAACCAACCTGCACCAAATTTGCTACAGATGATGCCAGTCATATCCTTCACATTTGTGCATGTCAATAATTAGATGATAAGTTAGCCCCGCCCCTTGGTGACAGGAAGTGACCCTTCATAAAACCTAAATGGTCTGAAGTGCAGTCTGGCTGCACTTTAGGTTGAGAGAGGCATGGGAAGGATGTTGCCAGGGGAGGCGGTGGCATGATGCCGAGCGGCGCCATGGTGCGAGGGCCTATATCACCGCCTGCGGTTTTAATTATTATTATTAGGCCCGAGCACCTTGGCGGTGCGAAGGCCTATTGTAATTGCAGCGTTTATTATTATTATTATTATTATTATTATTATTATTATTCTCCTAATAAATGAATTGCTTTTTTGGAGGCCTGAACATGCTCAAAAACTCACCAAATTTTGCGTACCCCCCCAAGGGAATGCGAAAAATTTGATATTTTGAGGTGCTCCAGAATGTTTGGGCGAAACTGAACGAGAGCGCCACCTATTTTAGGTGCCCCACCACTGCATGTCATTAATCTTTATGAAAATTCATACACATGATCTACATGCTAGGGCGAACAAAAAATCCTCTTAATGTCATGGTGAAATGTCGACAGGAAGGCGGCCATTTTAGGTCAAAATCAATATTTTGGCGTTTTAGCACCTCGCATTTTAACGAACTCGTCCTAGAGCTTTTATCCCACTGAGCCACAAATTGCTGAGGATGTTCAGGAGGCATGTGTGATTAAATGTTGTGTTATTTCTTCTAATAGGAGACTTAGTTTACGAGGGGCGGGGCCTCAAAGTTTGATGTCTCGCCAGGAAAAATTAAACGGATATAACTCCCACATAAAGCAACATTTCTGCACCAAATTTGCTAGATATGATGGCAGTCCCCTCCTACAGAGTTCTATATGTCAATATTTTGATTATGAAATAGCCACGCCCCCTGGAGGTCAAAAGTGTTGTTTTTTGCTCACACACCCATAACTCTGGCTTGGTAGACACCACATGGCCCAAATTCACTCAGGCATCACAAAACATGTTGGTGAAGAGATCTGGTAAAGGACGTTGCTCTACGCTGCACGGCGTGCCCGTGACGCCATGGCAAAGAACCGTGCGGCGGCGTGGCATCATAAATCACTATAAAATTGTCAATTTTGATCTGATCACCCTAAAACTTATAGGGATTAATAAGGGATCAGTCCTGAACAGATTAATGTGACCATTGCTGGTGTAGACCTAAGCCCCGCCCACTTACAACAGGAAGTGGTTTTTTCCACGTTTGAGGGTCATGCTTCTAAGCAAATGGTCCAAAACACTTGAGCCTCCTCCAAAACATGTCAAACCCATTCATGATGCCACAATAAAAACCTCAAGTTGCTACGCTAAACAGGACATGGCGAATGGCGGTCCAACGCCATGAAACAGGAAGTACCTGTGACCAAGCCATGGAACCTTGGACCGCCACCAAACTTGCCATGACTGATGACAGTAAGGCCCTGAACTAAGCCCCATTGAAACATTATGGAATAAATGGAGCATGTCTCCATAGCGCCCCCTACAAAATTTCAATCAATCAGCCCCGCCCACTACATGGACCGACATGAATAAAATTCAGCACAGTTGGAGAACCTTCCAGTACCTTCAAAAAAGTCTCTTGGACATATGGGCCACATCCAACAGGAAGTCGGCCATTTTGAAAAAGGTGCCATTTTTGGGGTCATTTCTTTGCCATGCATTTTAAACAACTCCTCCTAGGGATATTGTCCAACTGACACCCAACTTGCACAGGATGCTCAGGAGGCATGTGTGATTTAAAGTTGTGTTATTTCTTCTAATAGAAGATTTAGTTTAGGAGGGGCGGGCCTTCAAAGTTTTATGTCTCATTAACAAAGACTTATTGCTAAAACTCCCACATAAAACAACATATCAGCACAGGAATCGACCCATTTGATGCCAGTTCCATGATGAACAAAATCTACAATGCAATAACATGACTATGAACTAGCCCCGCCCCTTGGCAACAACAAGTGTCTGATATCATGAACCAGGAAGTACCTGTAACAAAGCCATGAAATTGTTGACCTTCACCATACTTGTCATGAGTCATGACAGTTATGTCCTTAATAAAATAAAATTACAATATAATGGAAAAGATAGTAAATGGCTCCATAGCGCCCCCTACAATATTTCAATCAATCAGCCCCGCCCACTGCATTGACTGACATGGATATGATTCGGGAAACTTGTAGACCCTCCCAGTACCTTGAAAAACGTCTCTTGGACATATGGCCTAAATCCAACAGGAAGTCAGCCATTTTGAAAAAGTTGTCATTTTCGGGGTCATTTCTGTCATTTGCTTTGCCATGCATTTTGAGGAAGTCCTGCTAAGAATTTTATCTAACTTTAACCCAAATGAGTCAGGATGCTCAAGAGGCATGTGTGATTAAAAGTTGTGTTGTTTCTTTTAATAGGGGATATCGTTTAGGAGAGGCGGGGCAGCAAAGCAGCTGTGATGCAATGAAAAGGAAAACTGACATAACTCCCACAAAAAACAACCAACATGCACCAAATTTGCTACAGATGATGTCAGTCATATCCTTCACATTTCTGCATGTCAATAATTAGATTATTAGTTAGCCCCGCCCCTTGGTGACAGGAAGTGACCGTTCATAAGGCCTTAACAGCCTGAAGTGCAGTCTGGCTGCACTTTAGGTTGAGAGAGGCATGGGAAGGATGTTTGCAGGGGAGGCGGTGGCATTATGCCGAGCGGCGCCATGGTGCGAGGGCCTATATCACCGCCTGCGGTTTTAATTATTATTATTTATTATTATTAGGCCCGAGCACCTTGGCGGTGCGAAGGCCTATTGTAATTGCAGCGTTTATTATTATTATTATTATTATTATTATTATTCTCCTAATAAATGAATTGCTTTTTTGGAGGCCTGAACATGCTCAAAAACTCACCAAATTTTGCGTACCCCCCCAAGGGAATGCGAAAAATTTGATATTTTGAGGTGCTCCAGAATGTTTGGGCAAAACTGAACGAGAGCGCCACCTATTTTAGGTGCCCCGCCACTGCATGTCGTTAATCTTTATGAAAATTCATACACATGATCTACATGCTAGGGCGAACAAAAAATCCTCTTAATGTCATGGTGAAATGTCGACAGGAAGGCGGCCATTTTAGGTCAAAGTCAATATTTTGGCGTTTTAGCACCTCGCATTTTAACGAACTCGTCCTAGAGCTTTTATCCCACTGAGCCACAAATTGCTCAGGATGTTCAGGAGGCATGTGTGATTAAATGTTGTGTTATTTCTTCTAATAGGAGACTTAGTTTACGAGGGGCGGGGCCTCAAAGTTTGATGTCTCGCCATGAAAAATTAAACAGATATAACTCCCACATAAAGCAACATTTCTGCACCAAATTTGCTAGATATGATGGCAGTCCCCTCCTACAGAGTTCTATATGTCAATATTTTGATTATGAAATAGCCACGCCCCCTGGAGGTCAAAAGTGTTGTTTTTTGCTCACACACCCATAACTCTGGCTTGGTGGACACCACATGGCCCAAATTCACTCAGGCATCACAAAACATGTTGGTGAAGAGATCTTATAAAGGACGTTGCTCTACGCTGCACGGCGTGCCCGTGACTCCATGGCGAAGTTCCATGCGGCGGCGTGACATCATAAATCACTATAAAATTGTCAATTTTGATCTGATCACCCTAAAACTTATAGGGATTAATAAGGGATCAGTCCTGAACAGATTAATGTGACCATTGCTGGTCTAGACCTAAGCCCCGCCCACTTACAACAGGAAGTGGTTTTTTCCACATTTGAGGGTAATGCTTCTAAGCAAATGGTCCAAAACACTTTAGCCTCCTCCAAAACATGTCAAACCCATTCATGATGCCACAATAAAAACCTCAAGTCGCTACGCTAAACGGGACATGGCGAATGGCGGTCCAACACCATGAAACAGGAAGTACCTGTGACCAAGCCATGGAACCTTGGACCGCCACCATACTTGCCATGACTGATGACAGTAAGGCCCTGAACTAAGCCCCATTGAAACATTATGGAATACATGGAGCATGTCTCCATAGCGCCCCCTACAATATTTCAATCAATCAGCCCCGCCCACTACATGGACCGACATGGATAAAATTCAGCACAGTTGGAGAACCTTCCAGTACCTTCAAAAAAGTCTCTTGGACATATGGGCTAAATCAAACAGGAAGTCGGCCATTTTGAAAAAGGTGCCATATTTGGGGTCATTTCTTTGCCATGCATTTTAAACAACTCCTCCTAGGGATATTGTCCAACTGACACCCAACTTGCACAGGATGCTCATGAGGCATGTGTGATTTAAAGTTGTGTTATTTCTTCTAATAGAAGATTTAGTTTAGGAGGGGCGGGCCCTCAAAGTTTGATGTCTCATTAACAAAGACTTATTGCTAAAACTCCCACATAAAACAACATATCAGCACAGGAATCGCCACATTTGATGCCAGTCCCATGATGAACAAAATCTACAATGCAATAATATGACTATGAATTAGCCCCACCCCTTGGCAACAACAAGTGTCTGATATCGTGAACCAGGAAGTAGCTGTAACAAAGCCATGAAATTGTTGATCTTCACCATACTTGCCATGAGTCATGAAAGTTATGCCCTTAATAGAGTAAAATTACAATATAGTGGAGAAGATAGTAAATGGCTCCATAGCGCCCCCTACAATATTTTAATTAATCAGCCCCGCCCACTACATTGACTGACATGGATATGATTCGGGACACTTGTAGACCCTTCCTGTACCTTCAAAAAAGTCTCTTGGACATATGGGCTAAATCAAACAGGGAGTCGGCCATTTTGAAAAAGGTGACATATTTGGGGTCATTTTGTCATTTTCTCTGCCATGCATTTTGAGGAACTCCTCCAAAGAATTTTATCCAACTTTAACCTAAATGAGTCAGGATGCTGAAGAGACATGTGTGATTAAAAGTTGTGTTATTGCTTTTAATTAGGGATATCATTTAGGAGAGGCGGGGCAGCAAAGCAGATGTGATGCAACGAAAAGGAAAACTGACATAACTCCCACAAAAAACAACCAACCTGCACCAAATTTGCTACAGATGATGCCAGGCATGTCCTTCACATTTGTGCATGTCAATAATTAGATGATAAGTTAGCCCCGCCCCTTGGTGACAGGAAGTGACCCTTCATAAGGCCTAAATGGCCTGAAGTGCAGTCTGGCTGCACTTTAGGTTGAGAGAGGCATGGGAAGGATGTTGCCAGGGGATGCGGTGGCATTATGCCGAGCGGCGCCATGGTGCGAGGGCCTATATCACCGCTTGCGGTTTTAATTAGGCCCGAGCACCTTGGCGGTGCGAAGGCCTATTGTAATTGCAGCGTTTATTATTATTAGGCCCGAGCACCTTGGCGGTGCGAAGGCCTATTGTAATTGCAGCGTTTATTATTAGGCCCGAGCACCTTGGCGGTGCGAAGGCCTATTGTAATTGCAGCGTTTATTATTATTATTATTATTATTATTATTATTATTATTATTAGGCCCGAGCACCTTGGCGGTGCGAAGGCCTATTGTAATTGCAGTGTTTATTATTATTATTATTATTAGGCCCGAGCACCTTGGCGGTGCGAAGGCCTATTGTAATTGCAGCGTTTATTATTATTATTATTATTATTATTATTATTCTCCTAATAAATGAATTGCTTTTTTGGAGGCCTGAACATGCTCAAAAACTCACCAAATTTTGCGTACCCCCCCAAGGGAATGCGAAAAATTTGATATTTTGAGGTGCTCCAGAATGTTTGGGCAAAACTGAACGAGAGCGCCACCTATTTTAGGTGCCCCGCCACTGCATGTCGTTAATCTTTATGAAAATTCATACACATGATCTACATGCTAGGGCGAACAAAAAATCCTCTTAATGTCATGGTGAAATGTCGACAGGAAGGCGGCCATTTTAGGTCAAAGTCAATATTTTGGCGTTTTAGCACCTCGCATTTTAACGAACTCGTCCTAGAGCTTTTATCCCACTGAGCCACAAATTGCTCAGGATGTTCAGGAGGCATGTGTGATTAAATGTTGTGTTATTTCTTCTAATAGGAGACTTAGTTTACGAGGGGCGGGGCCTCAAAGTTTGATGTCTCGCCATGAAAAATTAAACAGATATAACTCCCACATAAAGCAACATTTCTGCACCAAATTTGCTAGATATGATGGCAGTCCCCTCCTACAGAGTTCTATATGTCAATATTTTGATTATGAAATAGCCACGCCCCCTGGAGGTCAAAAGTGTTGTTTTTTGCTCACACACCCATAACTCTGGCTTGGTGGACACCACATGGCCCAAATTCACTCAGGCATCACAAAACATGTTGGTGAAGAGATCTTATAAAGGACGTTGCTCTACGCTGCACGGCGTGCCCGTGACTCCATGGCGAAGTTCCATGCGGCGGCGTGACATCATAAATCACTATAAAATTGTCAATTTTGATCTGATCACCCTAAAACTTATAGGGATTAATAAGGGATCAGTCCTGAACAGATTAATGTGACCATTGCTGGTCTAGACCTAAGCCCCGCCCACTTACAACAGGAAGTGGTTTTTTCCACATTTGAGGGTAATGCTTCTAAGCAAATGGTCCAAAACACTTTAGCCTCCTCCAAAACATGTCAAACCCATTCATGATGCCACAATAAAAACCTCAAGTCGCTACGCTAAACGGGACATGGCGAATGGCGGTCCAACACCATGAAACAGGAAGTACCTGTGACCAAGCCATGGAACCTTGGACCGCCACCATACTTGCCATGACTGATGACAGTAAGGCCCTGAACTAAGCCCCATTGAAACATTATGGAATACATGGAGCATGTCTCCATAGCGCCCCCTACAATATTTCAATCAATCAGCCCCGCCCACTACATGGACCGACATGGATAAAATTCAGCACAGTTGGAGAACCTTCCAGTACCTTCAAAAAAGTCTCTTGGACATATGGGCTAAATCAAACAGGAAGTCGGCCATTTTGAAAAAGGTGCCATATTTGGGGTCATTTCTTTGCCATGCATTTTAAACAACTCCTCCTAGGGATATTGTCCAACTGACACCCAACTTGCACAGGATGCTCATGAGGCATGTGTGATTTAAAGTTGTGTTATTTCTTCTAATAGAAGATTTAGTTTAGGAGGGGCGGGCCCTCAAAGTTTGATGTCTCATTAACAAAGACTTATTGCTAAAACTCCCACATAAAACAACATATCAGCACAGGAATCGCCACATTTGATGCCAGTCCCATGATGAACAAAATCTACAATGCAATAATATGACTATGAATTAGCCCCACCCCTTGGCAACAACAAGTGTCTGATATCGTGAACCAGGAAGTAGCTGTAACAAAGCCATGAAATTGTTGATCTTCACCATACTTGCCATGAGTCATGAAAGTTATGCCCTTAATAGAGTAAAATTACAATATAGTGGAGAAGATAGTAAATGGCTCCATAGCGCCCCCTACAATATTTTAATTAATCAGCCCCGCCCACTACATTGACTGACATGGATATGATTCGGGACACTTGTAGACCCTTCCTGTACCTTCAAAAAAGTCTCTTGGACATATGGGCTAAATCAAACAGGGAGTCGGCCATTTTGAAAAAGGTGACATATTTGGGGTCATTTTGTCATTTTCTCTGCCATGCATTTTGAGGAACTCCTCCAAAGAATTTTATCCAACTTTAACCTAAATGAGTCAGGATGCTGAAGAGACATGTGTGATTAAAAGTTGTGTTATTGCTTTTAATTAGGGATATCATTTAGGAGAGGCGGGGCAGCAAAGCAGATGTGATGCAACGAAAAGGAAAACTGACATAACTCCCACAAAAAACAACCAACCTGCACCAAATTTGCTACAGATGATGCCAGGCATGTCCTTCACATTTGTGCATGTCAATAATTAGATGATAAGTTAGCCCCGCCCCTTGGTGACAGGAAGTGACCCTTCATAAGGCCTAAATGGCCTGAAGTGCAGTCTGGCTGCACTTTAGGTTGAGAGAGGCATGGGAAGGATGTTGCCAGGGGATGCGGTGGCATTATGCCGAGCGGCGCCATGGTGCGAGGGCCTATATCACCGCTTGCGGTTTTAATTAGGCCCGAGCACCTTGGCGGTGCGAAGGCCTATTGTAATTGCAGCGTTTATTATTATTAGGCCCGAGCACCTTGGCGGTGCGAAGGCCTATTGTAATTGCAGCGTTTATTATTAGGCCCGAGCACCTTGGCGGTGCGAAGGCCTATTGTAATTGCAGCGTTTATTATTATTATTATTATTATTATTATTATTATTATTATTAGGCCCGAGCACCTTGGCGGTGCGAAGGCCTATTGTAATTGCAGTGTTTATTATTATTATTATTATTATTATTATTATTATTATTATTATTAGGCCCGAGCACCTTGGCGGTGCGAAGGCCTATTGTAATTGCAGTGTTTATTATTATTATTATTATTATTATTATTATTATTATTATTATTATTTTTATTCGGACATTTCGCGTGCTTTTTTGGAGGCCTGAACGTGCTCGAAAACTCACCAAATTTTGCGTACCCCCCCAAGGGAATGCGAAAAATTTGATATTTTGAGGTGCTCCAGAATGTTTGGGCGAAACTGAACGAGAGCGCCACCTATTTTAGGTGCCCCGCCACTGCATGTCGTTAATCTTTATGAAAATTCATACACATGATCTACATGACAGTACAAACAAAAAATCCTCTTAATGTCATGGTGAAATGTCGACAGGAAGGCGGCCATTTTAGGTCAAAGTCAATATTTTGGCGTTTTAGCACCTCGCATTTTAACGAACTCGTCCTAGAGCTTTTATCCCACTGAGCCACAAATTGCTCAGGATGTTCAGGAGACATGTGTGATTAAATGTTGTGTTATTTCTTCTAATAGGAGACTTAGTTTACGAGGGGCGGGGCCTCAAAGTTTGATGTCTCGCCATGAAAAATTAAACGGATATAACTCCCACATAAAGCAACATTTCTGCACCACATTTGCTAGATATGATGGCAGTCCCCTCCTACAGAGTTCTATATGTCAATATTTTGATTATGAAATAGCCACGCCCCCTGGAGGTCAAAAGTGTTGTTTTTTGCTCACACACCCATAACTCTGGCTTGGTGGACACCACATGGCCCAAATTCACTCAGGCATCACAAAACATGTTGGTGAAGAGATCTGATAAAGGACGTTGCTCTACGCTGCACGGCGTGCCCGTGACGCCATGGCGAAGTTCCATGCGGCGGCGTGACATCATAAATCACTATAAAATTCTCAATTTTTATCTGATCACCCTAAAACTTATAGGGATTAATAAGGGATCAGTCCTGAAAAGATTAATGTGACCATTGCTGGTCTAGACCTAAGCCCCGCCCACTTACAACAGGAAGTGGTTTTTTCCACGTTTGAGGGTCATGCTTCTAAGCAAATGGTCCAAAACACTTGAGCCTCCTCCAAAACATGTCAAACCCTTTCATGATGCCACAATAAAAACCTCAAGTCGCTACGCTAAACGGGACATGGCGAATGGCGGTCCAACGCCATGAAACAGGAAGTACCTGTGACCAAGCCATGGAACCTTGGACCGCCATCAAACTTGCCATGACTGATGACAGTAAGGCCCTGAACTAAGCCCCATTGAAACATTATGGAATAAATGGAGCATGTCTCCATAGCGCCCCCTACAATATTTCAATCAATCAGCCCCGCCCACTACATTGATCAACATGGATAAAATTCAGCACAGTTGGAGAACCTGCCAGTACCTTCAAAAAAGTCTCTTGGACATATGGGCTAAATTCAACAGGAAGTCGGCCATTTTGAAAAAGGTGCCATTTTTGGGGTCATTTCTTTGCCATGCATTTTAAAAAACTCCTCCTAGGGATATTGTCCAACTGACACCCAACTTGCACAGGATGCTCAGGAGGCATGTGTGATGTAAAGTTGTGTTATTTCTTCTAATAGAAGATTTAGTTTAGGAGGGGCGGGCCCTCAAAGTTTTATGTCTCATTAACAAAGACTTATTGATAAAACTCCCACATAAAACAACATATCAGCACAGGAATCGACACATTTGATGCCAGTCCCATGATGAACAAAATCTCCAATGCAATAATGGGACTATGAATTAGCCCCACCCCTTGGCAACAAGAAGTGTCTGATATCATGAACCAGGAAGTACCTGTAACAAAGCCATGAAACCTTTGATCTTCACCATACTTGCCATGAGTCATGAAAGTTATGCCCTTAATAGAGTAAAATTAAAATATAGTGGAGAAGATAGTAAATGGCTCCATAGCGCCCCCTACAATATTTTAATTAATCAGCCCCGCCCACTACATTGACTGACATGGATATGATTCGGGAAACTTGTAGACCCTCCCAGTACCTTCAAAAAAGTCTCTTGGACATATGGGCTAAATCCAACAGGAAGTCGGCCATTTTGAAAAGGGTGACATTTTTGGGGTCATTTCTGTCATTTTCTTTGCCATGCATTTGGAGGAACTTGTCCTAAGAATTTTGTCCAACTTTAACCCAAATAAGTCAGGATGCTCAAGAGGCATGTGTGATTAAAAGTTGTGCTATTTCTTTTAATAGGGGATATCATTTAGGAGAGGCGGGGCAGCAAAGCAGATGTGATGCAATGAAAAGGAAAACTGACATAACTCCCACAAAAAACAACCAACCTGCACCAAATTTGCTACAGATGATGCCAGTCATATCCTTCACATTTCTGTATTTCAATAATTAGATTATAAATTAGCCCCGCCCCTTGGTGACAGGAAGTGACCGTTCATAAGGTCTAAATGGCCTGAAGTGCAGTCTGGCTGCATTTTAGGTTGAGAGAGGCATGGGAAGGATGTTGCCAGGGGAGGCGGTGGCATTATGCCGAGTGGCGCCATGGTGCGAGGGCCTATATCACCGCTTGCGGTTTTAATTATTATTATTATTATTATTATTATTAGGCCCGAGCACCTTGGCGGTGCGAAGGCCTATTGTAATTGCAGTGTTTATTATTATTATTATTATTATTATTATTATTATTAGGCCCGAGCACCTTGGCGGTGCGAAGGCCTATTGTAATTGCAGCGTTTATTATTATTATTATTATTATTATTATTATTCTCCTAATAAATGATTTGCTTTTTTGGAGGCCTGAACATGCTCAAAAACTCACCAAATTTTGCGTACCCCCCCAAGGGAATGCGAAAAATTTGATATTTTGAGGTGCTCCAGAATGTTTGGGCGAAACTGAATGAGAGCGCCACCTATTTTAGGTGCCCCGCCACTGCATGTCATTAATTTTTATGAAAATTCATACGCATGATCTACATGCTAGGGCGAACAAAAAATCCTCTTAATGTCATGGTGAAATGTCGACAGGAAGGCGGCCATTTTAGGTCAAAGTCAATATTTTGGCGTTTTAGCACCTCGCATTTTAACGAACTCGTCCTAGAGCTTTTATCCCACTGAGCCACAAATTGCTCAGGATGTTCAGGAGACATGTGTGATTAAATGTTGTGTTATTTCTTCTAATAGGAGACTTAGTTTACGAGGGGCGGGGCCTCAAAGTTTGATGTCTCGCCATGAAAAATTAAACGGATATAACTCCCACATAAAGCAACATTTCTGCACCAAATTTGCTAGATATGATGGCAGTCACCTCCTACAGAGTTCTATATGCCAATATTTTGATTATGAAATAGCCACGCCCCCTGGAGGTCAAAAGTGTTGTTTTTTTGCTCACACACCCGTAACTCTGGCTTGGTGGACACCACATGGCCCAAATTCACTCAGGCATCACAAAACATGTTGGTGAAGAGATCTGGTAAAGGACGTTGCTCTACGCTGCACGGCGTGCCCGTGACGCCATGGCGAAGTTCTATGCGGCGGCGTGACATCATAAATCACTATAAAATTGTCAATTTTGATCTGATCACCCTAAAACTTATAGGGATTAATAAGGGATCAGTCCTGAACAGATTACTGTGACCATTGCTGGTGTAGACCTAAACTCCGCCCACTTACAACAGGAAGTGTTTTTTTGCACGTTTGAGGGTCATGCTTCTAAGCAAATGGTCCAAAAGACTTGAGCCTCCTCCAAAACATGTCAAACCCTTTCATGATGCCACAATAAAAACCTCAAGTCGCTACGCTAAACGGGACATGGCGAATGGCGGTCCAACGCCATGAAACAGGAAGTACCTGTGACCAAGCCATGGAACCTTGGACCGCAACCATACTTGCCATGACTGATGACAGTAAGGCCCTGAACTAAGCCCCATTGAAACATAATGGAATACATGGAGCATGTCTCTATAGCGCCCCCTACAAAATTTCAATCAATCAGCCCCGCCCACTACATGGACCGACATGGATAAAATTCAGCACAGTTGGAGAACCTTCCAGTACCTTCAAAAAAGTCTCTTGGACATATGGGCTAAATTCAACAGGAAGTCGGCCATTTTGAAAAAGGTGCCATTTTTGGGGTCATTTCTTTGCCATGCATTTTAAACAACTCCTCCTAGGGATATTGTCCAACTGACACCCAACTTGCACAGGATGCTCAGGAGGCATGTGTGATGTAAAGTTGTGTTATTTCTTCTAATAGAAGATTTAGTTTAGGAGGGGCGGGCCCTCAAAGTTTTATGTCTCATTAACAATGACTTATTGCTAAAACTCCCACATAAAACAACATATCAGCACAGGAATCGACACATTTGATGCCAGTCCCATGATGAACAAAATATGCAATGCAATAATGGGACTATGAATTAGCCCCACCCCTTGGCAACAACAAGTGTCTGATATCATGAACCAGGAAGTACCTGTAACAAAGCCATGAAACCTTTGATCTTCACCATACTTGCCATGAGTCATGAAAGTTATGCCCTTAATAGAGTAAAATTAAAATATAGTGGAGAAGATAGTAAATGGCTCCATAGCGCCCCCTACAATATTTTAATTAATCAGCCCCGCCCACTACATTGACTGACATGGATATGATTCGGGAAACTTGTAGACCCTCCCAGTACCTTCAAAAAAGTCTCTTGGACATATGGGCTAAATCCAACAGGAAGTCGGCCATTTTGAAAAGGGTGCCATTTTTGGGGTCATTTCTGTCATTTTCTTTGCCATGCATTTGGAGGAACTTGTCCTAAGAATTTTGTCCAACTTTAACCCAAATGAGTCAGGATGCTCAAGAGGCATGTGTGATTAAAAGTTGTGCTATTTCTTTTAATAGGGGATATCGTTTAGGAGAGGCGGGGCAGCAAAGCAGATGTGATGCAATGAAAAGGAAAACTGACATAACTCCCACAAAAAACAACCAACCTGCACCAAATTTGCTACAGATGATGCCAGTCATATCCTTCACATTTCTGTATGTCAATAATTAGATTATAAATTAGCCCCGCCCCTTGGTGACAGTAAGTGACCGTTCATAAGGTCTAAATGGCCTGAAGTGAAGTCTGGCTGCACTTTAGGTTGAGAGAGGCATGGGAAGGATGTTGCCAGGGGAGGCGGTGGCATTATGCCGAGTGGCGCCATGGTGCGAGGGCCTATATCACCGCTTGCGGTTTTAATTATTATTATTATTTTTATTCGGACACTTCGCGTGCTTTTTTGGAGGCCTGAACGTGCTCGAAAACTCACCAAATTTTGCGTACCCCCCCAAGGGAATGCGAAAAATTTGATATTTTGAGGTGCTCCAGAATGTTTGGGCGAAACTGAACGAGAGCGCCACCTATTTTAGGTGCCCCGCCACTGCATGTCGTTAATCTTTATGAAAATTCATACACATGATCTACATGACAGTACAAACAAAAAATCCTCTTAATGTCATGGTGAAATGTCGACAGGAAGGCGGCCATTTTAGGTCAAAGTCAATATTTTGGCGTTTTAGCACCTCGCATTTTAACGAACTCGTCCTAGAGCTTTTATCCCACTGAGCCACAAATTGCTCAGGATGTTCAGGAGACATGTGTGATTAAATGTTGTGTTATTTCTTCTAATAGGAGACTTAGTTTACGAGGGGCGGGGCCTCAAAGTTTGATGTCTCGCCATGAAAAATTAAACGGATATAACTCCCACATAAAGCAACATTTCTGCACCACATTTGCTAGATATGATGGCAGTCCCCTCCTACAGAGTTCTATATGTCAATATTTTGATTATGAAATAGCCACGCCCCCTGGAGGTCAAAAGTGTTGTTTTTTGCTCACACACCCATAACTCTGGCTTGGTGGACACCACATGGCCCAAATTCACTCAGGCATCACAAAACATGTTGGTGAAGAGATCTGATAAAGGACGTTGCTCTACGCTGCACGGCGTGCCCGTGACGCCATGGCGAAGTTCCATGCGGCGGCGTGACATCATAAATCACTATAAAATTCTCAATTTTTATCTGATCACCCTAAAACTTATAGGGATTAATAAGGGATCAGTCCTGAAAAGATTAATGTGACCATTGCTGGTCTAGACCTAAGCCCCGCCCACTTACAACAGGAAGTGGTTTTTTCCACGTTTGAGGGTCATGCTTCTAAGCAAATGGTCCAAAACACTTGAGCCTCCTCCAAAACATGTCAAACCCTTTCATGATGCCACAATAAAAACCTCAAGTCGCTACGCTAAACGGGACATGGCGAATGGCGGTCCAACGCCATGAAACAGGAAGTACCTGTGACCAAGCCATGGAACCTTGGACCGCCATCAAACTTGCCATGACTGATGACAGTAAGGCCCTGAACTAAGCCCCATTGAAACATTATGGAATAAATGGAGCATGTCTCCATAGCGCCCCCTACAATATTTCAATCAATCAGCCCCGCCCACTACATTGATCAACATGGATAAAATTCAGCACAGTTGGAGAACCTGCCAGTACCTTCAAAAAAGTCTCTTGGACATATGGGCTAAATTCAACAGGAAGTCGGCCATTTTGAAAAAGGTGCCATTTTTGGGGTCATTTCTTTGCCATGCATTTTAAAAAACTCCTCCTAGGGATATTGTCCAACTGACACCCAACTTGCACAGGATGCTCAGGAGGCATGTGTGATGTAAAGTTGTGTTATTTCTTCTAATAGAAGATTTAGTTTAGGAGGGGCGGGCCCTCAAAGTTTTATGTCTCATTAACAAAGACTTATTGATAAAACTCCCACATAAAACAACATATCAGCACAGGAATCGACACATTTGATGCCAGTCCCATGATGAACAAAATCTCCAATGCAATAATGGGACTATGAATTAGCCCCACCCCTTGGCAACAAGAAGTGTCTGATATCATGAACCAGGAAGTACCTGTAACAAAGCCATGAAACCTTTGATCTTCACCATACTTGCCATGAGTCATGAAAGTTATGCCCTTAATAGAGTAAAATTAAAATATAGTGGAGAAGATAGTAAATGGCTCCATAGCGCCCCCTACAATATTTTAATTAATCAGCCCCGCCCACTACATTGACTGACATGGATATGATTCGGGAAACTTGTAGACCCTCCCAGTACCTTCAAAAAAGTCTCTTGGACATATGGGCTAAATCCAACAGGAAGTCGGCCATTTTGAAAAGGGTGACATTTTTGGGGTCATTTCTGTCATTTTCTTTGCCATGCATTTGGAGGAACTTGTCCTAAGAATTTTGTCCAACTTTAACCCAAATAAGTCAGGATGCTCAAGAGGCATGTGTGATTAAAAGTTGTGCTATTTCTTTTAATAGGGGATATCATTTAGGAGAGGCGGGGCAGCAAAGCAGATGTGATGCAATGAAAAGGAAAACTGACATAACTCCCACAAAAAACAACCAACCTGCACCAAATTTGCTACAGATGATGCCAGTCATATCCTTCACATTTCTGTATTTCAATAATTAGATTATAAATTAGCCCCGCCCCTTGGTGACAGGAAGTGACCGTTCATAAGGTCTAAATGGCCTGAAGTGCAGTCTGGCTGCATTTTAGGTTGAGAGAGGCATGGGAAGGATGTTGCCAGGGGAGGCGGTGGCATTATGCCGAGTGGCGCCATGGTGCGAGGGCCTATATCACCGCTTGCGGTTTTAATTATTATTATTATTCTCCTAATAAATGAATTGCTTTTTTGGAGGCCTGAACATGCTCAAAAACTCACCAAATTTTGCGTACCCCCCCAAGGGAATGCGAAAAATTTGATATTTTGAGGTGCTCCAGAATGTTTGGGCGAAACTGAATGAGAGCGCCACCTATTTTAGGTGCCCCGCCACTGCATGTCATTAATCTTTATGAAAATTCATACACATGATCTACATGCTAGGGCGAGCAAAAAATCCTCTAAATGTCATGGTGAAATGTCGACAGGAAGGCGGCCATTTTAGGTCAAAGTCAATATTTTGGCGTTTTAGCACCTCGCATTTTAACGAACTCGTCCTAGAGCTTTTATCCCACTGAGCCACAAATTGCTCAGGATGTTCAGGAGGCATGTGTGATTAAATGTTGTGTTATTTCCTCTAATAGGAGACTTAGTTTACGAGGGGCGGGGCCTCAAAGTTTGATGTCTCGCCATGAAAAATTAAACGGATATAACTCCCACATAAAGCAACATTTCTGCACCAAATTTGCTAGATATGATTGCAGTCCCCTCCTACAGAGTTCTATATGTCAATATTTTGATTATGAAATAGCCACGCCCCCTGGAGGTCAAAAGTGTTGTTTTTTTCTCACACACCCATAACTCTGGCTTGGTGGACACCACATGGCCCAAATTCACTCAGGCATCACAAAACATGTTGGTGAAGAGATCTTATAAAGGACGTTGCTCTACGCTGCACAGCGTGCCCGTGACGCCATGGCGAAGTTCCATGCGGCGGCGTGACATCATAAATCACTATAAAATTGTCAATTTTGATCTGATCACCCTAAAACTTATAGGGATTAATAAGGGATCAGTCCTGAACAGATTACTGTGACCATTGCTGGTGTAGACCTAAACTCCGCCCACTTACAACATGAAGTGTTTTTTTGCACGTTTGAGGGTCATGCTTCTAAGCAAATGGTCCAAAACACTTGAGCCTCCTCCAAAACATGTCAAACCCTTTCATGATGCCACAATAAAAACCTCAAGTCGCTACGCTAAACGGGACATGGCGAATGGCGGTCCAACGCCATGAAACAGGAAGTACCTGTGACCAAGCCATGGAACCTTGGACCGCAACCATACTTGCCATGACTGATGACAGTAAGGCCCTGAACTAAGCCCCATTGAAACATAATGGAATACATGGAGCATGTCTCTATAGCGCCCCCTACAAAATTTCAATCAATCAGCCCCGCCCACTACATGGACCGACATGGATAAAATTCAGCACAGTTGGAGAACCTTCCAGTACCTTCAAAAAAGTCTCTTGGACATATGGGCTAAATTCAACAGGAAGTCGGCCATTTTGAAAAAGGTGCCATTTTTGGGGTCATTTCTTTTCCATGCATTTTAAACAACTCCTCCTAGGGATATTGTCCAACTGACACCCAACTTGCACAGGATGCTCAGGAGGCATGTGTGATTTAAAGTTGTGTTATTTCTTCTAATAGAAGATTTAGTTTAGGAGGGGCGGGCCCTCAAAGTTTGATGTCTTATTAACAAAGACTTATTGCTAAACCTCCCACATAAAACAACATATCAGCACAGGAATCGCCACATTTGATGCCAGTCCCATGATGAACAAAATCTACAATGCAATAATGGGACTATGAATTAGCCCCACCCCTTGGCAACAACAAGTGTCTGATATCGTGAACCAGGAAGTACCTGTAACAAAGCCATGAAACCTTTGATCTTCACCATACTTGCCATGACTTATGACAGTAAAGTCCTTAATAGAGTAAAATTACAATATAGTGGAGAAGATAGTAAATGGCTCCATAGCGCCCCCTACAATATTTTAATTAATTAGCCCCGCCCACTACATTGACTGACATGGTTATGATTCGGGAAACTTGTAGACGCTCCCAGTACCTTCAAAAAAGTCTCTTGGACATATGGGCTAAATCAAACAGGGAGTCGGCCAATTTGAAAAAGGTGCCATTTTTGGGGTCATTTCTGTCATTTTCTTTGCCATGCATTTTGAGGAACTTCTCCTAAGAATTTTGTCCAACTTTAACCCAAATGAGTCAGGATGCTCAAGAGGCATGTGTGATTAGAAGTTGTGCTATTTCTTTTAATAGGGGATATCGTTTAGGAGAGGCGGGGCAGCAAAGCAGATGTGATGCAACAAAAAGAAAAACTGACATAAATCCCCCAAAAAACAACCAACCTGCACCAAATTTGCTACAGATGATGCCAGTCATATCCTTCACATTTGTGCATGTCAATAATTAGATGATAAGTTAGCCCCGCCCCTTGGTGACAGGAAGTGACCCTTCATAAAACCTAAATGGTCTGAAGTGCAGTCTGGCTGCACTTTAGGTTGAGAGAGGCATGGGAAGGATGTTGCCAGGGGAGGCGGTGGCATGATGCCGAGCGGCGCCATGGTGCAAGGGCCTATATCACCGCCTGCGGTTTTAATTAGGCCCGAGCACCTTGGCGGTGCGAAGGCCTATTGTAATTGCAGTGTTTATTATTATTATTATTATTATTATTATTATTATTATTTTTATTCGGACACTTCGCGTGCTTTTTTGGAGGCCTGAACGTGCTCGAAAACTCACCAAATTTTGCGTACCCCCCCAAGGGAATACGAAAAATTTGATATTTTGAGGTGCTCCAGAATGTTTGGGCGAAACTGAAGGAGAGCGCCACCTATTTTAGGTGCCCCGCCACTGCACGTCGTTAATCTTTATGAAAATTCATACACATGATCTACATGCTAGGGCGAACAAAAAATCCTCTTAATGTCATGGTGAAATGTCGACAGGAAGGCGGCCATTTTAGGTCAAAGTCAATATTTTGGCGTTTTAGCGCCTCACATTTTAACGAACTCGTCCTAGAGCTTTTATCCCACTGAGCCACAAATTGCTCAGGATGTTCAGGAGGCATGTGTGATTAAATGTTGTGTTATTTCTTCTAATAGGAGACTTAGTTTACGAGGGGCGGGGCCTCAAAGTTTGATGTCTCGCCATGAAAAATTAAACGGATATAACTCCCACATAAAGCAACATTTCTGCACCAAATTTGCTAGATATGATGGCAGTCCCCTCCTACAGAGTTCTATATGCCAATATTTTGATTATGAAATAGCCACGCCCCCTGAAGGTCAAAAGTGTTGTTTTTTGCTCACACACCCATAACTCTGGCTTGGTGGACACCACATGGCCCAAATTCACTCAGGCATCACAAAACATGTTGGTGAAGAGATCTGATAAAGGACGTTGCTCTACGCTGCACGGCGTGCCCGTGACGCCATGGCAAAGTTCCATGCGGCGGCGTGACATCATAAATCACTATAAAATTGTCAATTTTGATCTGATCACCCTAAAACTTATAGGGATTAATAAGGGATCAGTCCTGAACAGATTACTGTGACCATTGCTGGTGTAGACCTAAACTCCGCCCACTTACAACAGGAAGTGGTTTTTTCCACGTTTGAGGGTCATGCTTCTAAGCAAATGGTCCCAAACACTTGAGACTCCTCCAAAACATGTCAAACCCTTTCATTATGCCACAATAAAAACCTCAAGTCGCTACGCTAAACGGGACATGGCGAATGGCGGTCCAACGCCATGAAACAGGAAGTACCTGTGACCAAGCCATGGAACCTTGGACCGCCACCATCCTTGCCATGACTGTTGACAGTAAGGCCCTGAACTAAGCCCCATTGAAACATTATGGAATAAATGGAGCATGTCTCCATAGCGCCCCCTACAAAATTTCAATCAATCAGCCCCGCCCACTACATGGACCGACATGAATAAAATTCAGCACAGTTGGAGAACCTTCCAGTACCTTCAAAAAAGTCTCTTGGACATATGGGCTAAATTCAACAGGAAGTCGGCCATTTTGAAAAAGGTGCCATTTTTGGGGTCATTTCTTTGCCATGCATTTTAAACAACTCCTCCTAGGGATATTGTCCAACTGACACCCAACTTGCACAGGATGCTCAGGAGGCATGTGTGATTTAAAGTTGTGTTATTTCTTCTAATAGAAGATTTAGTTTAGGAGGGGCGGGCCCTCAAAGTTTTATGTCTCATTAACAAAGACTTATTGCTAAAACTCCCACATAAAACAACATATCAGCACAGGAATCGACACATTTGATGCCAGTCCCATGATGAACAAAATATACAATGCAATAATATGACTCTGAACTAGCCCCACCCCTTGGCAACAACAAGTGTCTGATATCATGAACCAGGAAGTACCTGTAACAAAGCCATGAAATTGTTGATCTTCACCATACTTGCCATGAGTCATGACAGTTATGTCCTTAATAGAGTAAAATTACAACATAGTGGAAAAGATAGTAAATGGATCCATAGCGCCCCCTACAATATTTCAATCAATCAGCCCCGCCCACTACATTGACTGACATGGATATGATTCGGGACACTTGTAGACCCTCCCAGTACCTTCAAAAAAGTCTCTTGGACATATGGGCTAAATCCAACAGGAAGTCGGCCATGTTGAAAAAGGTGCCATTTTTGGGGTCATTTCTGTCATTTTCTTTGCCATGCATTTTGAGCAACTCCTCCCAAGAATTTTGTCCAACTTTAACCCAAATGATTCAGGATGCTCAAGAGACATGTGTGATTAAAAGTTGTGCTATTTCTTTTAATAGGGGATATCGTTTAGGAGAGGCGTGGCAGCAAAGCAGATGTGATGCAATGAAAAGGAAAACTGACATAACTCCCACAAAAAACAACCAACCTGCACCAAATTTGCTACAGATGATGCCAGGCATATCCTTCACATTTCTGTATGTCAATAATTAGATGATAAGTTAGCCCCGCCCCTTGGTGACAGGAAGTGACCCTTCATAAGGCCTAAATGGCCTGAAGTGCAGTCTGGCTGCACTTTAGGTTGAGAGAGGCATGGGAAGGATGTTGGCAGGGGAGGCGGTGGCATTATGCCGAGCGGCGCCATGGTGCGAGGGCCTATATCACCGCTTGCGGTTTTAATTATTATTATTATTTTTATTCGGACACTTCGCGTGCTTTTTTGGAGGCCTGAACGTGCTCGAAAACTCACCAAATTTTGCGTACCCCCCCAAGGGAATACGAAAAATTTGATATTTTGAGGTGCTCCAGAATGTTTGGGCGAAACTGAACGAGAGCGCCACCTATTTTAGGTGCCCCGCCACTGCATGTAATTAATCTTTATCAAAATTCATACACATGATCTACATGTCAGGACAAACAAAAAATCCTCTTAATGTCATGGTGAAATGTCGACAGGAAGGCGGCCATTTTAGGTCAAAGTCAATATTTTGGCGTTTTAGCACCTCGCATTTTAACGAACTCGTCCTAGGGCTTTTATCCCACTGAGCCACAAATTGCTCAGGATGTTCAGGAGGCATGTGTGATTAAATGTTGTGTTATTTCTTCTAATAGGAGACTTAGTTTACGAGGGGCGGGGCCTCAAAGTTTGATGTCTCGCCATGAAAAATTAAACGGATATAACTCCCACATAAAGCAACATTTCTGCACCAAATTTGCTAGATATGATGGCAGTCCTCTCCTACAGAGTTCTATATGCCAATATTTTGATTATGAAATAGCCACGCCCCCTGGAGGTCAAAAGTGTTGTTTTTTGCTCACACACCCATAACTCTGGCTTGGTGGACACCACATGGCCCATATTCACTCAGGCATCACAAAACATGTTGGTGAAGAGATCTGGCAAAGGACGTTGCTCTACGCTGCACGGCGTGCCCGTGACGCCATGGCGAAGTTCCATGCGGCGGCGTGACATCATAAATCACTATAAAATTGTCAATTTTGATCTGATCACCCTAAAACTTATAGGGATTAATAAGGGATCAGTCCTAAACAGATTAATGTGACCATTGCTGGTGTAGACCTAAGCCCCGCCCACTTACAACAGGAAGTGTTTTTTCCACGTTTGAGGATCATGCTTCTAAGCAAATGGTCCCAAACACTTGAGACTCCTCCAAAACATGTCAAACCCTTTCATGATGCCACAATAAAAACCTCAAGTCGCTACGCTAAACGGGACATGGCGAATGGCGGTCCAACGCCATGAAACAGGAAGTACCTGTGACCAAGCCATGGAACCTTGGACCGCCACCAAACTTGCCATGACTGATGACAGTAAGGCCCTGAACTAAGCCCCATTGAAACATTATGGAATAAATGGAGCATGTCTCCATAGCGCCCCCTACAAAATTTCAATCTATCAGCCCCGCCCACTACATGGACCGACATGGATAAAATTCAGCACAGTTGGAGAACCTTCCAGTACCTTCAAAAAAGTCTCTTGGACATATGGGCTAAATTCAACAGGAAGTCGGCCATTTTGAAAAAGGTGCCATTTTTGGGGTGATTTCTTTGCCATGCATTTTAAACAACTCCTCCTAGGGATATTGTCCAACTGACACCCAACTTGCACAGGATGCTCAGGAGGCATGTGTGATTTAAAGTTGTGTTATTTCTTCTAATAGAAGATTTAGTTTAGGAGGGGCGGGCCCTCAAAGTTTGATGTCTCATTAACAAAGACTTATTGCTAAAACTCCCACATAAAACAACATATCAGCACAGGAATCGACACATTTGATGCCAGTCCCATGATGAACAAAATCTACAATGCAATAATATGACTCTGAACTAGCCCCACCCCTTGGCAACAACAAGTGTCTGATATCATGAACCAGGAAGTACCTGTAACAAAGCCATGAAACCTTTGATCTTCACCATACTTGCCATGAGTCATGACAGTTATGTCCTTAATAGAGTAAAATTACAATATAGTGGAGAAAATCGTAAACAGCTCCATAGCGCCCCCTACAATATTTCAATCAATCAGCCCCGCCCACTGCATTGACTGACATTGATATGATTCGGCACAGTTGTAGAACCTTCCAGTACCTTGAAAAAAGTCTCTTGGACATATGGGCTAAATAAAACAGGAAGTCGGCCATTTTGAAAAAAGGTGTCATTTTTGGGGCAATTTCTGTCATTTTCTTTGCCATGCATTTTGAGAAGTTCCTTCTAAGAATTTTGTCAAACTTTAACCCAAATGAGTCAGGATGCTCAAGAGGCAAGTGTGATTAAAAGTTGTGCTATTTCTTTTAATAGGGGATATCGTTTAGGAGAGGCGGGGCAGCAAAGCAGATGTGATGCAATGAAAAGGAAAACTGACATAACTCCCACAAAAAACAACCAACCTGCACCAAATTTGCTACAGATGATGCCAGTCATATCCTTTACATTTCTGCATGTCAATAATTAGATGATAAGTTAGCCCCGCCCCTTGGTGACAGGAAGTGACCCTTCATAAGGCCTAAATGGCCTGAAGTGCAGTCTGGCTGCACTTTAGGTTGAGAGAGGCATGGGAAGGATGTTGCCAGGGGAGGCAGTGGCATTATGCCGAGCGGCGCCATGGTGCGAGGGCCTATATCACCGCTTGCGGTTTTAATTATTATTATTTTTATTCGGACACTTCGCGTGCTTTTTTGGAGGCCTGAACATGCTCGAAAACTCACCAAATTTTGCGTACCCCCCCAAGGGAATACGAAAAATTTGATATTTTGAGGTGCTCCAGAATGTTTGGGCGAAACTGAAGGAGAGCGCCACCTATTTTAGGTGCCCCGCCACTGCATGTCGTTAATCTTTATGAAAATTCATACACATGATCTACATGCAAGGGCGAACAAAAAATCCTCTTAATGTCATGGTGAAATGTCGACAGGAAGGCGGCCATTTTAGGTCAAAGTCAATATTTTGGCGTTTTAGCACCTCGCATTTTAACGAACTCGTCCTAGAGCTTTTATCCCACTGAGCCACAAATTGCTGAGGATGTTCAGGAGGCATGTGTGATTAAATGTTGTGTTATTTCTTCTAATAGGAGACTTAGTTTACGAGGGGCGGGGCCTCAAAGTTTGATGTCTCGCCATGAAAAATTAAACGGATATAACTCCCACATAAAGCAACATTTCTGCACCAAATTTGCTAGATATGATGGCAGTCCCCTCCTACAGAGTTCTATATGTCAATATTTTGATTATGAAATAGCCACGCCCCCTGGAGGTCAAAAGTGTTGTTTTTTGCTCACACACCCATAACTCTGGCTTGGTGGACACCACATGGCCCAAATTCACTCAGGCATCACAAAACATGTTGGTGAAGAGATCTTATAAAGGACGTTGCTCTACGCTGCACGGCGTGCCCGTGACGCCATGGCGAAGTTCCATGCGGCGGCGTGACATCATAAATCACTATAAAATTGTCAATTTTGATCTGATCACCCTAAAACTTATAGGGATTAATAAGGGATCAGTCCTGAACAGATTACTGTGACCATTGCTGGTGTAGACCTAAACTCCGCCCACTTACAACAGGAAGTGTTTTTTTGCACGTTTGAGGGTCATGCTTCTAAGCAAATGGTCCAAAACACTTGAGCCTCCTCCAAAACATGTCAAACCCTTTCATGATGCCACAATAAAAACCTCAAGTCGCTACGCTAAACGGGACATGGCGAATGGCGGTCCAACGCCATGAAACAGGAAGTACCTGTGACCAAGCCATGGAACCTTGGACCGCAACCATACTTGCCATGACTGATGACAGTAAGGCCCTGAACTAAGCCCCATTGAAACATAATGGAATACATGGAGCATGTCTCTATAGCGCCCCCTACAAAATTTCAATCAATCAGCCCCGCCCACTACATGGACCGACATGGATAAAATTCAGCACAGTTGGAGAACCTTCCAGTACCTTCAAAAAAGTCTCTTGGACATATGGGCTAAATTCAACAGGAAGTCGGCCATTTTGAAAAAGGCGCCATTTTTGGGGTCATTTCTTTGCCATGCATTTTAAACAACTCCTCCTAGGGATATTGTCCAACTGACACCCAACTTGCACAGGATGCTCAGGAGGCATGTGTGATTTAAAGTTGTGTTATTTCTTCTAATAGAAGATTTAGTTTAGGAGGGGCGGGCCCTCAAAGTTTGATGTCTTATTAACAAAGACTTATTGCTAAACCTCCCACATAAAACAACATATCAGCACAGGAATCGACACATTTGATGCCAGTCCCATGATGAACAAAATGTACAATGCAATAATGGGACTATGAATTAGCCCCACCCCTTGGCAACAACAAGTGTCTGATATCGTGAACCAGTAAGTACCTGTAACAAAGCCATGAAACCTTTGATCTTCACCATACTTGCCATGACTTATGACAGTAAAGTCCTTAATAGAGTAAAATTACAATATAGTGGAGAAGATAGTAAATGGCTCCATAGCGCCCCCTACAATATTTTAATTAATTAGCCCCGCCCACTACATTGACTGACATGGTTATGATTCGGCAAACTTGTAGACGCTCCCAGTACCTTCAAAAAAGTCTCTTGGACATATGGGCTAAATCAAACAGGGAGTCGGCCATTTTGAAAAAGGTGCCATTTTTGGGGTCATTTCTGTCATTTTCTTTACCATGCATTTTGAGGAACTTCTCCCAAGAATTTTATCCAACTTTAACCCAAATGAGTCAGGATGCTCAAGAGACATGTGTGATTAAAAGTTGTGCTATTTCTTTTAATAGGGGATATCGTTTAGAAGAGGCGGGGCAGCAAAGCAGATGTGATGCAACAAAAAGAAAAACTGACATAAATCCCCCAAAAAACAACCAACCTGCACCAAATTTGCTACAGATGATGCCAGTCATATCCTTCACATTTGTGCATGTCAATAATTAGATGATAAGTTAGCCCCGCCCTTTGGTGACAGGAAGTGACCCTTCATAAAACCTAAATGGTCTGAAGTGCAGTCTGGCTGCACTTTAGGTTGAGAGAGGCATGGGAAGGATGTTGCCAGGGGAGGCGGTGGCATGATGCCGAGCGGCGCCATGGTGCGAGGGCCTATATCACCGCCTGCGGTTTTAATTCCTCTTGGTTTCATATTACAAAGACAGAACAGAAAACATTGAACTAATATTCTGCTTCAAATCGCAGAAACCCAGAATGTACACAATATGGAAAAACATGACTGATTGTTCAAAATGGAAAAAAAATAAAATAGTATTTTTAATATCTGGTTTTTACAGCCAAAGTAAATTATTACCAAATAGGTCTATTATCTCTTTAGCATGAAGTCCTCTCAAAACCACCTGCAGGTAGACAGAATGGTTAAATACCATATGGAGTGGACTGAAAGGTACCATTAGCTCAGATACTGTGGCTGATGTTGGGATGCTAAAGCTAACCAGGTCTGCGGTTTGTCAGGGAAATTATTATTCATAACCTTTGTTTGTATTAACTGCTAGGTAGGTAGAAACAACCAGACATGCTGAAAATGCATTGATTTGTGTGATTCTGCTGTAGTCTATGCACATAAAGTATGAAACATTTCATTCATTCGAGGGATGTTTGAAATATGCAGAATACAGGAAGGTTTACTCCCTGTCTTGTTAGCATTTTTCCTTCATCTCTCTCTTTTTATCTCTACAAAGTGTTTTCTGTTTTCTCTTCTTCTCGAATCTCTTTCTGTCTCTCTTCTGTCCTCTCCGGTCCGGTCCAACAGTACAAACTTTGTAATGCAGACATTATGCAAAATAAATAGAACAAGAAAATGAAAATCCAGAATATCAAGGGGAGCATTGAATCTATGATGCTTCCCTTGGCAAAGTAAATTCGTTCAGCAGAACACAGCATCCACACACACAAAAAAACGTTTGTTCTCGTTGAGCAGAGACGTGTTTCTCCATCCTGGACCCACTGCCCTGCATGTTTTAGAAGTTAAGCTGCTTTAAGGACGAGTTCTGACCTTAAAACTCTGAGTTCTGGACTTGCTTGATGACACAGTGACATTTGTTATGTGCGTTTCGTGAGCAGCTGCTGGGATGAGACAAAAAAAGACACAAAAAAAGAAAGAATAGCAGGTGTTTTATGTCTAGATACAGCTCAGCTTTGCAGGATTCTTGCCCAGTGACTTGGAGGGGTCAATATAACTTATAATCTTGTGTTACTTCAGAGAGCTCTCTCCACCTGCTTGTGGGATTACATGTAACCACTGGTGTGAATAAAAAACCAACCAAGATAGCTGTGACTTGGCGTCATTTAGCCTCATCCACGAAGATTTTCCAGAACAGTTTCGCCCAAATTCATGTGCCCACCTGAGCCAGTTGGACAGTGGTTGGTACATTATTGTTTCCTTAAAACCACTCAACTGTAAATCCTTCCATACATCCATTATCTTAACCGCTTCATCCAATTCAGTGTTGCAGGAAGCTGGAGTCTTTCCCAGAAATCACTGGGCGAGAGGCAGGGTACACTGAGGACAGGCCGCCAGTCCATCGTTGGGCCAACACAGAGAGAAAGACAACCATTCATGCTCACATTCACTCCTAAAGACAAGTTAGAATAACCAGTTAACCAGTGTGGTTGGACAGTGGGAAGAAGCCAGAAGTGTAAAACCACTCAGTCGCCCTCTTACATTTAGATCTTCTTCAGTTTCTGGAGAACCAAGAAGCCCAAGTTTTACTGTAACTGTCTGTGAGTTTCACATCCGGATGCTGCTGCCATCAGCGTGGGCTTTTTCTATCCTGTTATCAGCAGACACTTTTCAGAGCCGTACAGAAATGACAGCCTAGAAAGTCTATATTTTACTTCATCATGCGGTGAAAATGATTGAGATCCGACACAGAATGGTGTGTGGGAGCCGTGACGCAGAGTGGAGGCGGCTGCTTTCTCTCAAATATATCAAACTCTGTGGGATGCAGACAGACTCTCCCCGCAGTCTGCCTCCGTCTCTGTTTGGCTTTCAGGATTTTTACAGCGGACTCTGCAGAGCGACGTGGTGTCTACATGTGCTTTTTAATTTAAGGTGCTTTATTCATGATTTTGCACAATAAAGCTGTTTGTTGAGTCAGAGGAGGCTTTTCAGAAACTTCTCACATCACCATGCGGCTGGTCTTTTCAGTGAGGAGGAAGCGGTGTGTTCGGCAGGTTGTTCATGAAAGTTCGGCACATTTTGTAGCAGAAAAACAAAAAAACAACTAATACAGGAAAATTTCAAAGCATTTATGGTCACATTTACATGAAAACAGACACAGGACATGTTCAGGCTCATAAATGCAAATGGAAGGAAATTAGAGAGGTTGGAAAGCAAGGCTAAATAAAAAAAAGGGAGGTTCAGCTCCTCCTCCTGCTCCTCTAACGTCCCCCTGGGGTATTAGTTCTGACAAGGTCAACGCTGCAATCAACCAGCTGACAACCACACACACAGGAGCTGCCTATTGTTCTCCTGTGTGGTGTTGCTTTTACCCTGCTCTGTAAAAATGATGCTCAAACTTTGCGGAGCGAGTGTGTGTGCGTGTGTGTGTGTGATACACTTATCTGTAGTTTCAGTGGATATCCTTTGTTAGCGTTGTAGCATGAAGCAGGTTAAGAGTTGTAGGTTTCCTTTGCATTCAAGCAGAAGTAAAGGGGGTGATGACAGTGGTTGAATCTCTTTAACCAGGTCTTTTTGTGTCTTTCAGCTTTTGTACACACTTCCATAAAAGAGGCAGATTTATGACGTCTTGTTGGACTCTTATTGATCATACACAGCTGAGGGACTTCCAACTAACAGCAGGACTTGCTGCAAATAAGAAGAGAGAGGATTAAAGAAATATTTCAATGAACTCTAAATTCATGCTGTTTATAGTATATATATATATATATATATATATATATATATATATATATATATATATATATATATGTTTATATATATAATATATATATATATATATATATATATATATATATGTTTATATATATAAATATATATATATATATATATGTTTATATACATAAATATATATATATATATATATATATATATGTATGTATATATATATATATATATATATATATATATATATGTATGTATATATATATATATATGTATGTATATATATATGTATATGTGTATAAATATATATATGTATATGTGTATAAATATATATATATATATATATATATATATATATATATATATATATGTATGTATATATATATATATGTATATGTGTATATATATATATGTATGTATATGTATATGTGTGTATATATATATATATATATATATATATATATATATATATATATATATATATATATATATATATATATATATATATATATATATATATATATATATATATATATATATATGTATGTATATATTTGTTCATGTTTTATTTATACCCCTTTGTTTCTGTTCATCCTCGCTGGTTCATTTAGTTAGCTTCCTGTGTTCCTCTGTCATGTTCCTGGATGAAACATTAAGATTCAGCATTCCTGCCTCCAGTCCTGCATTTGGCTCCTCCACCACCTCCTCGTAATATTAACATTGTAGGAATCTCTTAGTATTCTATTTTCATTAAATATAATCGATGAGGAGCGTGCTTTATCTGTCTGATCTGTATTTTATTACCTGATGTTTCAGCAGTATTAAACTCCTGACAGCATGTGAGATCCAAGCATAATTCATATGAATGAATTTACTGTTTTAGTGAGTAGGTTGCCATGGCAATGCAACACAAAACATTTGCGCGACTGAAATTTTGCATTTTATTTTGACAGGACTTACATTGTTACATCAACTGACAATGAGAACTGCTTGTAGACAGTTTCATAAGAAAATTAAGATTAAAATTACATAATTTAAGCAGCTCCGAATGGCTGTGATGAGCATTAGTTGCCATGGTGATCTGGCCAGCCATAAACTGGTTTGTATGTTTATATCCTGTATGAAGGGAGGCTGTAGCTCAGCAGGAAGAGTTAGAATCTGTATTTTATCGATATTTATACATCAGGAACGTTAAACTGCTGTGGAAGAGACGTCATCTAACACCTGAAAATCGCTGGATTGATTCCACCCAGTGTGCCCACATGTCTGAGCAAAACACCGAACTCCACGTTGTCTCCCAACAACGTCCATTGGAGTATAAGTGTGAGTGACAGGATAAAAGCACTTATGTAATAATAAAACTGCTGTATGAGTGTGTATAAATGGGTGAATGTCCACGGTGGTGGACAGTATGAAAGGATGAAGGCTAAAGACGGATCAGTTCCCAAAGATGGAATCTTTTGTTTGGATCTTTAACCTGATAGTTTATCAACTCGGCGAGGTGTCGGAATACAGAGACATTGTTGTAATTTATCCCTGAGATTATTGTTGCTTCTACCACTGAGACACGTGGGTTAATCTTCTGCCAGCAGATGCGTTTGTTCCAGATTTTATTTTTATTTTTTTAAAATAATCTTTTATTAAATCATCCCACAGTGAAGCTTCTTGAAGGATTGAGCTCAGCTGAAGGTATTGATCTTCTTGACATTTCAAACCTGTAATTTGAGTAAAATCTAAAGAGAAAATCAAATTAAAAATACAGATTTATTGCATATTTACATGATTAGATTGCAACTTTGAAAAAAAAACATAAACAGAAGAAGTAAAACAAACAAAAAGATCCCTAAACATAGAGTGAAGTTTGTATTTTCTAAGTTTAAATAGTTTTTTACCCCTTATAGCTGGATGTGTCATTCTTGTGACATTTTGCATCACATTGTGGTAAAAACTGCCGTCTGCCCCCTGGTGGACATCTTTTGTACTACAAGACAGCACACAGTAATCAGTAAATACACAACAATTACTTTTGTCCTTTATTTTTTAAATTTTTTTTTATACATTTTATTGAAAAAAATAGAAATAAAGGCTTAAAAAGAGAATTTTCCTTTTAAAAGGTTAAAGTTTTGATCCCACTTGAGGGGTGTAGACTATGTCTCTGCTGCAGGAGCATCTCTTTTAAGACCTGAAGTGGTTTCTGATCCTGAATCAGTTTTCTGCATCCTGCTGTTTGTTAAGCTGAATAATATCCACGAACCATCACAGCTGTGCCTCCATAAATGTCAGCAATCTCTCTGAATGTCACAGCCTGAATAAATGGGCCTGCATTGCTCGTGTAACAACATAATAAGATAATAACACTTGTCTTTGAGAGCAGAGCTGAGGGGTGCTGACGGTGGGGAAAAGAAAAATGACATTCCTCTTTGGAGGAGTTATAAAGGATGTAAAAAGGTCAGGGGGAGGGGAACAAAAGAAACAAAGCAGGGAGAAAAATGGATTTCTGTTCTGCAGACGTGCTTTTGCTGCGATTAAAATCTTTTTCTTTTTCTGTTTTCCATTCATGTTCCAATTTACAAGTTCATATGTTGCTCTTTTGTTCCAAATGTCTTCTCCCGGTCACTGCCTCTGTCCTGCCGGCAGCATGTCACAGTTTCACTGGAGTTTGCTTTGGGCTGACACATTGGGACCAGTGCCAAATTTAGTCCTGGACTCTGCAGCGGCTGAGCGTTCAGGATCAGGAGGTGATGCTACCGGCGGGCGCCAGTCGAGCAGAACCGATTATTTCACACAAGAACATCCCTCCATTACAAAACTGGACGTTTTGGAGGCAGAGTCGTTTCTATTGCTTCTACTTCTAGAATAAAAACAATGAATTTCAGAACAGTCAGTAAATCAATCAGACTTTGTTTTTGCAGCACTTTTCTTAGAAACAGAATTTTACACCATTTTTACCCCATAAAGCCTGAATTTATATAAAATTCTTATGAAACCAAAGTTAATACAGGAAAAAAAAAACAAAAAAACAAAAAAAAATTCTAGAAAAAAAATTAAATATAAATATTAATAAATTAATGACAATAAATAAAGATAAAAAAATATATATATTTAAAAAAAAATCCATGTTTAGGAGTTAATTAGGCAAATGAATTAATACACTAAACGAATTAGCTATAAAGAAATAAAATAAACAAATGCCAGAAGTTGTTTGTCCCCAGTTTGCAACACAAGATTAGTGACAGTAAATAAACAAAAACAAGGAGAAACTGCAAATAAAGAACATAAAAAACCAAATTCCCCAACATACAATCTCTGTTTTCATCTGCTGAGGAGGAACATTGCAGAATAAAATTTTTACAGATTAAAATAAAATGAATCAATAAAAAAACAAACAAACAAACAAAATAAATATAAAAAAGCAAACTAAAAAAAAAAAGGAAAACAGCTTTTATCCTGCAGCCACTGGTTGCATCTGAATCTGTCTTGAATTGTACCTTGATTTGCACCGGTACAAAATCACAATCATTATCATGATTAAACTCATAATTAAAAGGCAGTGAGATGGTTTTATTTAAAATAATTGCACTGTTATTAATACTAAAATAATTAATATTTCCTGACAGAAAACATCTACAACTAGAGACAATCAGAAGTTTGTGCTTTTTTTAATGAAAGTGTGATACATCACATCTTTAAAACGACACCAACCAGCTCATGCAGGGTCCTGAATCCGACATTGTGCATCGGAAAATGCTGTTTGTGAGCAAACACTGGAAAAACTGGATGTGTTCCAAACAGGAAGAGACAATAATGTTGATGGCAGATGGTCCTGAGGATGTGTCTTTATCCTTTCACCTCCAGCTGATTCAGTGTCAAAGAGGTATTTCCATGACGACGTGTTCAGCAGGTTTTATCCTGACAAAGGCCACGTTAGTTCACCCACATGGATCAAACATGAAGTGTCACCTTATCCTCTCATTTAACACCCAAAATCAGACTTTTAAGATGCACATACTGTAAATGTGTTGCGTAAAAGGAGGAACTTGTCCAATCAGAACAGAGGTTGGAGCTTAAAACTGCAAAACATTTTCAAGGATAATGTTCCTGAAAGCATCTTGTTCTGTCATCTGACTCAAAATCTAATGAAAGTTTTCATCCAGCGACAGATTTTTTTGTAAAATGTTAATCTGCCAGTGATGAACTCTGTATGTTGAAAGGACTGCGTGGTTTACAGCAGACGACATAAATGAAAGCCCGTTGACGTGCATGATGGGAAATCTAGTAAGGTCATGCTGCTGTGGAGCAGCTTTACTCAGGTTGCAGAAAGATGGAGGTCAGTCTGCGTTTGACAAAATCAAAATCCCTGCCCCCCTCATCTCTGCAACAGAATAACAGTTACCAGAATCAATACTCTGACAGCCACACTTCCCAG
The DNA here is from genome assembly GCF_933228915.1 of Telmatherina bonti. NCBI lineage: Eukaryota > Metazoa > Chordata > Actinopteri > Atheriniformes > Telmatherinidae > Telmatherina > Telmatherina bonti. The sequence goes on along the minus strand of NC_136614.1, from coordinate 10,422,826 downwards.
CAGGGAGAGTTGAACTACCCGCTCAAGTGCTTCTTTCTTTATTGATTGCACGACAACATGTTATATTTTTGTACAGATTAGCTGTAACTCTGCCTGCATGGAGGGACAGTATATATGCAGTGTGTTCATGGTTTATTATGTTAAACCATGAAACTTTACGAACGCTTCTCTCCTCCACAGTAAGACAGTCATGTATATTAAGACGTTTTTCAATATAAACACGTTTTCTGTGCAACTCTGCATGTTTAGGTACAAAATGAGAAATAAAGTGCAAATATGTTGAGGTGCTTTACTCTGATTTATGGTGCATTCAGATCAGGATAGTCCGCTAGACTCGGTCCGATGGGGGACTTGGCTCAGTTGTAGGGTGGTATACCCATACGTACCGAGGTCGCCTTTATGTTGCACTTTGGTCAAACCAGCCAAACCATTAGAATAATATATCCCCATTCCCACCAAATGGGAATTATGAACTATATTTAGCAAAAGAGGACAAAACATGGAGATTAAACTATGGCTGTTTTGGGTTTTTATTGTGTCTTATGCAAGTATACTGCAGAAATACGCTGCAACAATGGACGCAGTATGAACACCAGGCAAGGCAGAGGACCTTTAACGCCATCGCTATGGACTTACCCACAATGCAACACTATGCCAAATGCAGAAAGTGACTTTTTTTTGTAGTACACTTCCTGCATTTGTTCCACTTGAAACAGACAGAGACCTGTGTTTGTAGGCGGACCGAGTCCGCTGCTTTGATCCGAATCAGAATTAGTTTGGCGTGTTCACATTTCTCCAAATGACGCGACTTTCCGAGCAAATGGACTCGGATTTAGATCAAAAGGCCGACGTCAACGTGCTCTTATTATCATTTTCATATTTTGTTTGATGAACGGTCGCTTCGTAACGAGCCCCAACATGCGATCAGCCAGATGTTCATGTTGTTGCCGTTCACGTTGTTGCCGTTCACGTTGTTCCCATTTACGGTGTTGCCGTTCACATTGTCGCAGTTCATGTCGTCGCAGTTCACGTTGTCGCGGTTCACGTTGTCACAGTTCACGTTGTTGCCTTTCACATTGTTAGCGTTCACATTGTTAGCGTTCATGTTGTTGCTGTTCACGTTGTCGCAGTTCACGTTGTTGCCGTTCACGTTGTTGCCGTTCACGTTGTTAGCATTCATGTTGTTGCTGTTCACGTTGTTGCCGTTCAGGTTGTCGCAGTTCACGTTGTTGCTGTTCACGTTGTCACAGTTCATGTTGTTGCCTTTCACGTTGTTAGCGTTCACATTGTTAGCGTTCATGTTGTTGCTGTTCACGTTGTCGCAGTTCACGTTGTTGCTGTTCACGTTGTCGCAGTTCACGTTGTTGCCGTTCACGTTGTTAGCGTTCACATTGTTAGCGTTCATGTTGTTGCTGTTCACGTTGTCGCAGTTCAAGTTGTCGCTGTTCACGTTGTTGCCGTTCACGTTGTTGCCTTTCACGTTGTTAGCGTTCACATTGTTAGCGTTCATGTTGTTGCTGTTCACGTTGTCGCAGTTCACGTTGTTGCTGTTCACGTTGTTGCTGTTCACGTTGTCGCAGTTCACGTTGTTGCTGTTCACGTTGTCGCAGTTCACGTTGTTGCTGTTCACGTTGTCGCAGTTCACGTTGTTAGCGTTCATGTTGTTGCTGTTCACGTTGTCGCAGTTCAAGTTGTCGCTGTTCACGTTGTTGCCGTTCACGTTGTTGCCGTTCACGTTGTTAGCGTTCACATTGTTAGCGTTCATGTTGTTGCTGTTCACGTTGTCGCAGTTCAAGTTGTCGCTGTTCACGTTGTTGCCGTTCACGTTGTTGCCTTTCACGTTGTTAGCGTTCACATTGTTAGCGTTCATGTTGTTGCTGTTCACGTTGTCGCAGTTCACGTTGTTGCTGTTCACGTTGTCGCAGTTCACGTTGTTGCCGTTCACGTTGTTAGCGTTCACATTGTTAGCGTTCATGTTGTTGCTGTTCACGTTGTCGCAGTTCAAGTTGTCGCTGTTCACGTTGTTGCCGTTCACGTTGTTGCCTTTCACATTGTTAGCGTTCACATTGTTAGCGTTCATGTTGTTGCTGTTCACGTTGTCGCAGTTCACGTTGTTGCTGTTCACGTTGTCGCAGTTCACGTTGTTAGCGTTCATGTTGTTGCTGTTCACGTTGTCGCAGTTCACGTTGTTGCTGTTCACGTTGTCGCAGTTCACGTTGTTAGCGTTCATGTTGTTCCTGTTCACATTGTCGCAGTTCACGTTGTTGCTGTTCACGTTGTCGCAGTTCACGTTGTTACTGTTCACGTTGTCGCAGTTCACGTTGTTAGCGTTCATGTTGTTCCTGTTCACGTTGTTGCAGTTCACGTTGTTGCTGTTCAGGTTGTTGCCGTTCAGGTTGTTCCTGTTCACGTTGTTGCAGTTCACGTTGTTTGCGTTCATGTTGTTCCTGTTCACGTTGTTGCAGTTCACGTTGTTGCTGTTCAGGTTGTTGCCGTTCAGGTTGTTGCCGTTCAGGTTGTTGCCGTTCTTGTGTTTCCATTCACGGTGTTCCACATATTTCTGATTCTGCCCCCATGTGACAGCAAAACGCAACAACATGTAGGCGAGGCGTACGTCTGCGAAGCCGCGCCTCAGACAGGTCTCTGTATTTAAAAACGGGGACCAGACATTTTCACGGTTGATCTCCATCTTTGATCCCAAAGCAGGTAGAGGACTTGAGACTCTTAGTCTCGATGTGTTCAAGTCAGTTTTGAAAGTTGCCGATTATGTTGAATTTGAAGCTTTTCCTTTGTTGGTGTTGTCTCCTTCTGTTTCCGCTCGGTGCTGCATCTTTGGCCTCGCCGCTCCTGGAATACGAGCCAAGCCGTTACCTGGAGGAGGCTTTCCAACCTGGCACTGCTGCTTCTTTTGTTTCCTTCTGCCTGTCACGCGGCGCACTTCGGGATTAATCCCACTTCCACGTCGCTGCGATGCAGTGCGCGAAGAAAATCAATGACTGAATAAATCATGCGTGCAGCTGTGAACGAG